>NC_045602.1:136045384-136383598 GCF_009762305.2 Zalophus californianus | reverse complement strand
AACATTTATGGCAACTTCTGCAAATTAATTTGAACTGTAAAAGTTCCCTAATGAGACGACGTCCTCCACGAGGAAGGACACTGCGGCGGTGGCCGCTGCCGAATTCCTGCATTTGAATGGTTGCCCAGCGTGCCCAGCGCACCGGGTGCCCTTTCTGAAAGAGCAGAGGCTACCGAGTGCTTTCAGAAGGTGTTTACTGAATGAAAGTGAAAAGGGCATTTTGAAACAGCCTTTACCAGGAAAACCGAAGATGGTGATTAATGAATTCCCAGAATCCAACACCCCTAAGAAACTTAAAGAGTATCTAAACATCTATGTTAACAGGTAGCTATTCAGAAATAAAGATCAGAGGATTGGGGTTGGTGACTGTTGCCTGTCGTTTGAGGGGTTTTTCTTGGCCAGGTATTTTGGTAAAAAGCACTGCCACTTTTTTTTTTTTTCTGCCCTCCCTTTTTTCCCTTTCCAGTTAGTACACGGACGTGCACTCAAGGTCTACACGATTCACTAGTGGATGCTGACTCACACTTGCTTCGGCTGCACAGCTCCCCACGTACCAGTTAGTCACCTGGCTTTTCGGGAGGCCAGCGAGCACCAGGAGTTAGGATGCTGGGCAGTGCACATGACAGAAGCTGGGGTATGACTCTTAGCAGGGGTGCCAAGCAAGGGTTCCAGGGTGCTCATCGGTGCTGCGAAAGGGTGGAGGTGGACGTCAGCCGCGGTAGCCATGCACGTAGGTAGTCTTGAGGGTAGTCTTGATGCCTGGCACAGCGCCGTGCCTGCAGTAACTACCCGATCAACATTTCTAAACAAAGGTGGTGTGCTTCACGATACGTTCACTTTGCCATTAAAACCCGGTTAATAGAGTGTGCAGTGAATAGCAAAGTCTTGAAAGCTAGTGAAAGCCAGCGGAAGGCCCCAGCGCTCCCAGCTCCCGCCCAGGCCCCTGTCCCCGCGGCCGTGCATGCGTGCGGATACCGGGTGGCTGCGGCGCGTCCCGTGGGGAGTCGGCGGGACGGCAGGGAGGCGGGAGGGGGTCTGCAGCCGACCTCACACCGCCCCGCGAGGTTCGTGTGGCCCATCTTCCGGTTCCATTTCTGCCTCCCCCACGACCTCTCCGTCCTCCTGAACCGCTCTGGCGTCTTGCAGTTGCTGGTACTCGGACACCAAATCGCGGATGTTGCTCTCGGCCTCTGCAAACTCGCCGACGTCCATGCCTTCGCTGGTATACCAGTGCACGAACGCCCTCCTCCGGAACATGGTCGAGAAGTGCTCCGCCACGCGGCCGAACAGCTCCTGCACGGCCGTGCTGTTGCCAATGAAGGTGGCGGCCATGCTCAGCCCCGGGGGCGGGATGTCACAGACGGCCACCTTGACGTTGTTGGGGATCCACTCCACGAAGCAGCTGCTGTGCCGGGTCTGCACGCCGAGCATCTGCTCGTCCACCTCCTTGGTGGACATGCGGCCCCGGAAGATGCAGGCCACGGTCAGGTAGCGGCCGCGGCGCGGGTCGCAGGCGGCCATGGCGTTGCGCGCGTCGAACACCTGCTGCGTGAGCTCGGCCACGGTGAGCGCGCGGTACTGCCGGCCGTCGCGGCTGGTGAGCGGCGCGAAGCCAGGCGTGAAGAAGTGCAGGCGCGGGAAGGGCACCATGTTCACGGCCAGCTTGCGCAGGTCGGCATTGAGCTGGCCCGGGAAGCGCAAGGACGTGGTAATGCCGCTCATGGTCAGGGACACCAGGTGGTTGAGGTCGCCGTAGCTGGGCGCGGCCAGCTTGAGTGTGCGGAGGCAGATGTCGTAGAGCGCCTCGTTGTCGATGCAGAAGCAGGCGTCGGCGTTCTGCGCCAACTGCTGCAGGGACAGCACGGCGTTGTAGGGCTCCACCACCGTGTCGGACACCTTGGGCGAGGGCAGGACGCTGAAGGCGTTTAGGATGCGGTCGGGGAAGTCCTCCCGGATCCGGCTCAGCAGCAGCGTGCCCATGCCCGCGCCCGTGCCGCCGCCCAGCGAGTGCACCAGCTGGAAGCCTTGCAGGCAGTCGCAGGCCTCGCTGGCGCTGCGCACGGCGTCCAGCACGCTCTCGGCCAGCTCGGCGCCCTCCGTGTAGTGGCCCTTGGCCCAGTTGTTGCCGGCCCCGGAGTTACCTGTGCAGAGGGAGGCGGGTTACGGGGCTGTCCGGGTGGCGGCGGGAGACAGGGCACCACTAGGAGGCACCCTCACCTCGTGCCCCCCCGGGGGGGGGGGGGGGAAACATCCCTGCAGGAAAACGTACCGTAGATGAAGCTGTCCGGATGAAAGAGAGCTCCCAATTTGCTGGATCGGATGCTATCCATCGTCCCAGGCTCCAGGTCGACCAGCAGCGCCCGGGGCACATATTTCTTACCTGTGTAGAAAAATAGGAAGAAGTCAGCAAACTTTCGTTTTTCTAAAAGTTAATGTTTCATCAAAATAGAACCTTGTGATACCCATCAGGAAAAAGGTATTTCTAGAAGAAAGACATTTGAAGTAATATTCTTGACACCAACAAGTGCATAAATCTATAAAATACCTTCGAAATCCCTTTTCCATCATTTTCTGTGTTGTTTTGTTGTCTCGTCAATGACAGAGATCCTGCCCTACTGGAAGTGATTCTGGTTTTCATTTAAGAACTAAACAGGAAAGGTGGTGCTTGAGCAGCGGTGGTAAACACACGTGCCCCCACTCAGTGACTTCTTCCCCGGGCCCTTGCCCTAGGTGGAACTTGGGGACCCGCCAGTCTCGGGATCCCACTGCGCTGCCTGGACATCAGCCTGACCGTGTGCGCATCGCGACCAGAGCACAGCGTCCTACCGTGGGCCTCGTTGTAGTACACGCTGATCCTCTCCAGCTGCAAGGCACAGTCCCCACAGTAGCCCCCGGCCGAGTCGATCCCATGCTCCTCGCCAATCACCTCCCAGAACTGAAAGCAGCAGGAGGGGAGGTCAGTGTACAGAGGGACCCCAGAAAAGGGCAGGTGGGTACCCGTGAGCCAGCAGATTGACCAGAGGGACAGGAGGAAGGGAGTGCTGCTGGGCCTGCCCGGAGGGGTCCGTCTGGCTGCCCCTTTCCCGGACGTGCCTTTAGGCCCATTTTGTCAGTGCCAGCTGCACGGCACTGTAATTTGCTCTTGCCTCCGCTAAACACGGATATGAAGACTGTGTTTTATACCCACCTGAACGCCTTAAATAAAATGCCAACACATAAAATATTAAATTGGATTTTGCTCCTATTAAATGGAGGCCACGGTATACATTAAAGCTGTCGTTCTACAATTCACATCAGCCCGGGTATCTCTAATTTCACCTTCTAGTGCTTCAAGCTAGTAAAGTATAGGTATACCATTAAATGAAAATAGACTGAATTCTTATCTGATTTCACAATAATATCCCCTTCAGTTGGGTATTTATTTTCATGCAGTTTTCCAAAAAGCCCATAACTAGGACATCCAGGCCCAGCTTTTAGCCATGTGCATTTTTCACGATCAGGTATGCACACAATTCAAGATTATGCACAGCTCTTGTAACTATTTGAAACATATGACACTTTCAATCTCACATACAGTATTTATTAATATAGCTGTGTGTCTTAATATGGAAACAGTTACTGAGATGGCCCCTCTCATTGCCCTAGAGAAGGACATATTCAAGTGCAATGAAAATATATTCATTTATGTTAAAATCCCCAAGGGTGTTTTCCCAGCCGTATCTTATAAGTGATGGCTCTGCTCTGGCCATGGTCTCATTAACCAGACTTTATTTTATAGTAAATTACCAGCACTGTTCAGGGTCTGAAAGAATAAATAAATTTAAGTTCTATAACACCACAAACTAAATGTCTTTTACAGTTCTTTTGGCCCCAAATAATAAGTAGTCGCCGGGGCTCTAAGCACCAGACAACACGATGCTGGAGGAAGAGCTAAGAACCTATCTAGACCCTGCACTTCCTCTGCCGCGCCTCCCTCCAGATTATCTTCCCACTTCAGAGTGCTGGGGCTGGCGCCTCCCACTTCTCTGTGTGTTCGACTTAGGAACATCTCATCACCGTGGACGGAAAGGCGGCAACTTCTTTTCAAGGAGTGGTATTCTTTGCCCCAGGTTTTAAACACCTGCATTAAAAGACTAGATTTTCATAGCTGCATTATTCACGATAGCTAAAAGCTGGAAACAACCTATGTGCCCACTGACAGATGAGGGGATAAACAAAGTGTGGGGTATCCATGCAGTGGACTATTATTCAGCCATAAAAAGGAAGGAGATTCGGACATAGGCTGCAACGTGGTTGAGCCTTGAGGACATAATGCTCAGTGACATGAGCCAGACACAGAAGGGCAGATACTGTGTGATGTCACTTCTATGAGGTCCCTAGAAGAGTTCAGATTTGGGGGTCCCTGGGTGGCTGAGTTGGTTGAGCATTTGACTCTTGATTTCAGCTCAGGTCATGTTCTTGGGGTCGTGAGATCAAGCCCCGCGTTGGGCTCTGTGCTGGGCATGGCGCCTGCTGGAGATTCTCTCTCCCTCTCCCTCTGCCTCCCCCTCCCCATCTCATCTCCCACTCACACTTTCTAAATAAATAACGAACTATAACATTTTTTAAAAAAGAGTTCAAATTCTTGGGCGCCTGGGTGGCTCAGTTGGTTAAGCAACTGCCTTCGGCTCAGGTCATGATCCTGGAGTCCCGGGATCGAGTCCCGCGTCGGGCTCCCTGCTCAGCAGGGAGTCTGCTTCTCCCTCTGACCCTCTTCCCTTTCATGCTCTCTATCCCTCATTCTCTCTCTCTCAAATAAATAAATAAAATCTTTAAAAAAAATAAGAATAAAAAATAAAATAAAAAATAAAAAGAGTTCAAATTCTTAGATAGTAGAAGGGTGGGTGCCAGAGTCTGGGGGAGGGGAGTTAGTATTTAATGAAGACAGAGTTTTTAGTTTTGCAAAAGGAAAAGCATTTTGGGGGATTGAGTGCACAACACTGTGAATATACTTAACAGTATTGAACCGCACACTTAAAAATGATGGCTGGAGATGGCAAATTTTACACTGTGTTTTACCACAAGTTTTTAAAATTTAACTTTTAATGCAATTAAAAATTTTTACAGCTTTATTTATTTATTTGTATTTACTTATTTTAGAGAGAGAGTGGGGGGAGGGGCAGAGGGAGAGACTCTTTCAAGCAGATTCCCTGCTGAGTGCGGAGCCCGCACGGGGCTCCATCCCATGACCCATGAGATCATGACCTGAGCCAAAACCAAGAGTCGGATGCTAACCGACTGAGCCATCCAGGTGCCCCAATGCAATTAAATTTTTAATGCCATTCATACTAGTGAAAGTAATTTCAAAATGGCAAAGGGAACCATCAGATGGCTGTTAGTACAAGTGTGTAAAACTAGGGTTGAAATTCGGGTTGGAGACCTGTTGGACTGTGTCATCTCTTAGAGTTGGCCACTGAACCAGGCACTGTGTACAAAAAATTTAGGTGGGGAGGGGACACACTCGTGTATACTCCAGAGAGTGTATTTTAATTATTTCTGCTACCACACCCAAAAACGTTTAGGTTTACCTCCTTCGTCTCCTATTGCTTACTAAATGGAACAGATGTGGATCTTTTTAAACTTTGCAGCACAAACAAGGGAGGGGATGGAAAGGCATCTTAGTGATATCATGCAAAAAGTCGCCCAACAAACTTTAGGAAACTGTTTTGAGACAAAGTACTGTCTTTAGAAAGTTCATTGCTAAAGTCATGAAAGTAAACAAGGTTCCCTGTAAGAGGCGGTGAAATTAGCATGAATTCAGTTAACCCTCTCATCCTACCTCCTGTATCTCTCTTTCACTATGGGCATCAGTTAATGAAGCCAAAGTATTCAGCAAGTGCTCGCGAACTGCTGGACTTGTTACCTTCCCTGCCGACTGAGGATATTTTCTTAGTTGGCTGCACCCAGCGACCGTAGGTAGGAAAGCTAGTCCTAGTAATCGAACTCTCCTTACCTTGGCTCCGATCTGGTTCCCGCACTGGCCGATCTGAAGATGCACGATTTCACGCATCCTTGCTTTGCGTCCAAGTGTAAGGTCTTCACAGAATCCTCAGTCTCTGGGAAAGCCGCCCTTCTTCACTGGTGGGAGCCCAACACGACTCTGGTCACTGCACCGATGGGACCAGCTGACCAAGCTGGTCCCAGGGTGTGTCTACCGCCCAGAGGCCCAGCCTCTACTCTCTTCTGCTCTCTGCCTGTCATCCTGGTGAAGGGGGTGTTTCTTCCTCTCCCAAAACGGAATATTGCCCAGTCACTTCCCAGAGTTCAAGACCAAAGCCTGCCTTTGTGCACAGTGCCTGGAGGTCTCGCACCAGGTGTGGGCCTGACCGTGGTGGACTCTGGACACCCGGGTGATGGGGCTCGTGATATGACATCCGAACCACAGCTCCCAGCTCATGGGGTGAGGGGACCACCTCCAGAGAGCTCTCCCTGACCAAGCCAGTTGTGTTATTAGGAATCCTTTGTCTAAACCCATCGCTTGACAGATGAGGTCACGATATCCCAGCGCATGAAGTGACTTCACCATAGTCACACAGCCAGTGAGACGTCCCTACCTAGCTTTAGACCTGGCCATGTGTCCCGTGTCTTCAGCTACGTTTCCTAAAGAGTGCTCCGACAGCCACTGGCAGTGCTGACGTGTCCTTTGGGGGAACAAGGGTGGACAGTTTTTATTTTTACAGTGTCTACTTTAATGTAAATAGGAAAAGAAATAATTAGCATTTACAATAGTAAAATGATAATGAGAGAAACTTTCCTTTGAACTTGGCCGAAGTTGTAAAGGCAACTTGTGATTCTTCCGCATTTGGGAAAGCGCTATCAAGAGACACCGTCTCAACTCCATGGCTCGCCATCAAGGCCCTTCCCAGCATGGCCCCACACTTCCCCTCCAGCCCCTTCCCCAGGCTTTGGTCCTCAGAAAGCCTGTGCTTCGCGTCAGCGTGGCTCTCCCCCTGCTCTGCGTGTCAATTCCTGCTCTTCCAGAAACTGCAGAGCGGCTGCCCAGGCCAGGACCTCCCCCCGAAGCCCCGAGGAGCAGGCAGCCACCCCCCGTGGGCACCTGCTTCTCCGGGCCTCTCTCCAGTATTTGCCAAGCTCCCGGGGCCCCCGTTGTCGGAACAGCTACAGACAGAGACCTGCCGTGGGCCAGGCACACACTGGCAGCCAGGGATATGGAAATGAAGGAGACCCATGCAGACACGGGCCCCCGGGACGTGGACTCAAAGGCAGGACTGAAGGCACACAGACCCAGAGTCCCCGGGCGCTCCCTCCCCTGCCTCTGACTGGACAGGTGACCGCGGCTGTGGGGTCTGCCCTGCCTATCGTCACCCTGACCGGCAGGCCGCTCCTAAACCCTCTGCACTTTCCGCAGGCCTGGCGAGGCCCAAGACGGGAGGTCAGTGACCCAGGCCGGCAAGTCACTAACTGCTCTGTAGTGGCCTTTTTGCTGGAAAATAGCCTCTACTTCTCCCAAAGGAGTTCAGCCCCAAAGTAAAAGGAGCTGGAGTGTTCCCTGCAGGAGAACGCTGACGTGGGGAAGCAGGACTTTGTCCCGTGGGTGCCAGCCCCCCCCCCCCAGGGCTGCCCCTGTCTCCCACTGTCCAGTGACCTCACGGGCCACGTGCCGAGGGAGAGCTCCGTGCGACCCTGGGTCGGGGACCCGACCAGGGCAGAAGGTACTGTAAGGGACACTATCAGGACACCTACAAAATCTGAATACAGACCGGGTGGATTGAATAATCACATTGTATCCACGTTGTATTTCCTGAATTTGATCATGGCCGGGTTATACAAATGGAAATTCTTGTTTTCAGGAGATAGTATGAAATATTCAGGGTCAAGAGTCACCTTGCGGACAGCTTGCCCGCAAATAGTTGGGCAAGAACAGTAACAGTGTGATAAATGTCGAGAGACCGGTTAAGCAAATGTGGCAAAATGTTAACAATTGGAGAATCTTTGTAAACGAGTACAAGATTAATACTCTTGCAACATCTCTGAGTTTGGAATGTTTTCCTACTCCAATCTGAATGACCACATGATTACAGCTGCCTCTGGTCCAAAGCCTGCCACCCCCCACGGTAAAGAGAAGAAAGTGTAAATTCCAGAGGAAGAAATGTGCATGTACTTAGCAGTATTTTGTTCACAAGTTAAAAAAATATATATGCAGAATAAACCTTTCAGCTTCCATGACATTCAGCCCCCGCCCCCCGCCCCCCGCCTACCTTCACCCCTTTGCTCTCCCCTCTGGCCCCCCACCTGCCCTCCCCAGCCTCCCCCTGCTCATCAGACCGCAGAATTCCAGGGCAGCCCCTCTGCTGCGCGCCCTCCCCCCCGACCCGAGCCCTCGGTCTCCCACCGCAGCATCCTGGCTGGAAGCTCCCGGCAGGCGCCAGCACGCGGGCTTACGGCCCTCACCTGCGTCTGTGTTTGCTAATCACTTATCCTCATGCCGTATCTCCCCGCCAGCCTGGGAGCTGCCCGTGTCATTTCACCTTTGCGTCCCCAAAGTGCCTGATACAGAAGAGGGCCTCGGCAAATGTTTGTGGAGTGCACACCAACAGCTGGGCTGCTTACTCAGAATGGCAAGTTTTCTTCAAGCCAAGAACGTATTTATTCACGAGTATGTCCTGATGGGCGAGGTAGGGGCATGGGGCCTGAGGACTTTCTTCTCTGGCCCCTGAGAGGTGGTCTAGGCTGAAAGTAGAGACTGTTCCAGGAAAGCTGGGTGTCAGGAACGGGTTGTAGATGCAGCGACCGCACGAGCTATTACGGGAAGCTGTTGGCTGGCCGGGCTGCTGAAAGGGGCCCGTGTTGGCCGCCACAGGGACCACTGGGTTGGGCCGGAGGGGCGTTTTTGATCTTCCTGTGTTCATTCTGTGCTGTCTGAGCAGGATCCAGTGTGCTGGGGTCCCCCCCGCCAAATCTCCACCCTGGAGCACATTCCTCTTGGCCATCTCAGTTTGCTCAGGGAGGGAAAAGCGCAGGTTTCCAGATGGGCGCTTAAAAGGTTTTTCTGTTAATGGGGCAGTTGGCAAAAAAAAAAAAAAAAAAAAAGGATTGGGGGGTTTGGGGGGAGGAGAGGAGAGGAACCCTGTTTGCTTTGATTCCCGGCTCTGCCGGCAATGTTGACTCAGTCTGGCCCGCTGTGCTGAGCCTTGGCCGCTGTGAGGGGCGGGGCAGATCGGGGCGGGGAGGGTTGGTGGCCCCAGCCGCTCAGGGAGGCCCACCTCCTCCTGAAACTTGAATTTTCCCAGCTGTAGAAGGGGATGATGGCCCTGGGTCCCAGGTTTGTGGGGGAAGACAGGGCACACTGGGGGTTAACCCCCAACAGCCCCTCGCAGGTGATGTTTTTCACTTGGGCTTCACAGGATGGGAGCAGATGTGTGGACAGCGCCATTCATTCGATACCTAGGAACCGAGTGCCCACTGCGTGTCAGGGCCCAGAGGGCTGTGCTCCGGGATCGGAACTGTGTGGACAGAGCAGAGGGGCAAGTTGTGGGTCCACACCGTCTCTGCTCTGTTGTCCACATTTACCAAGGGACCTGCTCCCCTGAGGAAGGAGCTCTCCTCTGACCGCCACCTTAGCACAAGCCAGGGGAGTGGTGAAGGTACGCGCCTTTCCCAGACCACGAGACATGGTCCCTTCCCAGGACGCAGGTAAACTGTCCCTCGAGAGACCGTTCCCCAGGGTCTGTTCTCCAGCCAGGCTGAAGGTGACCCCCAGCCCTGAACTGCAGCAAGGGATTAGAGGTGGCCGTCCATGATGAGTGATAAACTCCTTTTCTCACCACAAGGAAGGGCCGTGGTGAAGGCAGGTTGGAAATGAGGGCTCAGGGCCGAGCTTTAGTGAGCATTGCCCAAAAAGGCAGAGGGCAGGAGCGAGAGCTTCCCTGAGCGGGCGCGATGCCTCACGACAAGTACACCAGGATGAGGAAGAAGGACGACCAGGCCTGCCCTTTGCTGAAACGCCCTCTCTCCCCTGGCGGGCCATGGCCATCCATCCACGAGAAGACTCGGTGGTAGCGAGCCTTTTCCTGCATGACACTTGGCTTTATTATGGGAACAGAACGAAGATGATAAGAAAAACCAAGTGTCACCCAGAAACCCCAAATCGGCTGCTTCCAGACTTCCCCCAGGAGATGCCCCTCAGTGGTCAGATGGAGCTCCCCCCACCTCTGCCGGGCAAATGAAATGTAATTAGGAGAAAAACAGAGTACTCAGAGATTTCATTGATTTCATCCGCCCCTGATCCTTCCACTTCTGAGTGCATTGAAGTTCCTTGAATAACTCAGAGAAGATTGTTGAATTATAGTGTTTGCTTGTGATTCAGAAGCAGAAATTTTTCCAAATGTCTTAGCAAGAAACTGACATCTGAGGGGCCATTATGAGTGAGTCAGCGAGTGTGGGCAGATCATCAGATGAACTGAGCTCTACTTTCTTGTACTCTGCCTCGCTGTTCTCTTACTGTACAGGAAAGTTCTGGGAGGATGAATAAGTAAGTACAGGAGAAAAGAACTAAGAAGATGTTGCTGGCTTTCACGAAGCAGGGCTGCCCGGCCCCACGGAGGAGGTCAGACCTCTGCCCCCACCGCTGCAACTCTCCGTCCTGCCCACACTACGTGGACCCGCCGGGCTGCCCTCCTCTCCTTTCCGGCCTCTGGGCCCAGATATTGTGAATGCTGTGCACCCCTGCGGGGACACTGAGAGTCCGGACCCCGGGCTGTGGCATCTCTCATCTGCAGGAGGAAGCGCGCGCGCGCACGAGCTCGCTCACGCACCGCGGCCCCTGAACGGCTGTGATTCTCGAGGTGTATGGACACATTAACCCTCTCATCCGCATCTCTCCCATCTCCCAAGGTGTGCAGCTCCTGATAAGCAATGTGCTGTGGCAGGAACAGAGATAAGCAGGGTATGGTTCGGTACCTGGAGCTGAAATCAAACAAAGATAAAGACTTTTTGAAGCCCGGTGTTTGTCCAAGAAACCTCTGTTGTAAAGTCTCAGAAATCCATTCGTTTACCCAACAAATATTGGCTGAGTACTACTTGGGGGCTCGAGGGACCTTGGAGAAGTGGGAGGCTTGGGGCCTGCACCCCAGGAACGCAGAGACAGGACAGCACCACCCCTTCCCGTTGGCCTTTGCCAAGTTCTCCGCCACCTCTCACACACCGCCCCCTCGGGCCAGCTCTGGAGCAAGGTAACGGTCCTCTTCTTTGTGCAGTAGAATCGGAGGCTTGGGGAGGGAAAGGACAAGCTCAAATCCCGGGATAACATGGCAGAACCAGTCACAGGTCTTTAGACCCTGACATTGAGGGGTACGCTTGGAGGAGTCAAGAAGCAGGCTGGCCAGACGGCCTCCAGCTGGGCATCCCAGGCGTCCGGACGCTCAGCTCACCTTCCTCCTCGCCTCTGGGGTGTAAGTGGGCCGGTCCGCCAGCCCCACCTCCCAGGTACGTGGCCCCACATGTCCACTCGCACGGCCTCTCCGGAAGCACCCCTGCCCCATCGCCACCAGCTCTCCCGTCTGTGACCCCGGGCGCCCCTACTGCACCCCACCCCCGGCCTCCTCCCATTTCACCCTCCTCACGGTCACCAGAGGGATCTCGTGAAACAAAAATCAGACCTCGTCCACTGCCTTCTGGGAAACTAACCACAACCAGGGTGAAACCAACCAACCCTCTCAAGCCCTCTCGCCACGGCAGATGTGTTGTTGCTCAGATCTCTGATGGGAAGACACCTGTCAGGGGCACACAGAGGGGGCGAAGGACAGCCAGGTGCAGGCCTACCCTGGGGAGGGAGGGAAGGAGAGATGGGCCAAAAGGGGCAGGAACTGTGGGAAGTACGGCCCGGATTGCAGAGCTCCAAGCTGTGGTCCCTGCAGCTGGGAGGTCTGGGACGGGCCTTTAGGGTCCTGTTTGCTCTCGGGTGACTTCACCCCTGCCTGCCTCCTCGCCAGTCATCTCTGCTGCCATGCTCCCCACCGGCTTCTTCCAGCTGGTCATGCCTACCAATGTGCGTGTATTTCGAGGCCTTTGCATACATTCTTCCTTCTGTTTTAAAAGTCAAGGACTTTCCATGGCTATGTCCTCATCATTCAGTCGCAACCCCTTGGATAGCTACAAGAACCATCCCTGATGCACCTGCTCCCCGATGTTTATAGCAGCAACGTCCACCGTAGCCAAACTATGGAAAGAGCCCAGATGTCCATCAACAGATGAATGGATAAAGAAGCTGTGGTATATACAGCCATCAAAAAATGAAATCTTGCCATTTGCAATGACATGGATGGAACCAGAAGGTATTACGCTAAGCAAAATAAGTCAATCAGAGAAAGACAATTATCATATGATCTCACTGATATGTAGAATTTGAGAAACAAGACAGAGGATCATAGGGGAAGGGAGGGAAAGATGAAACAAGACGAAATCAGAGAGGGAGACAAACCATAAGAGACTCTTAATCTCAGGAAGCAAACGGAGGGTTGCTGGAGGGGAGGGGGGTGGGAGGGACGGGGTGGCTGGGTGATGGACACTGGGCAGGGTATGTGCTACGGTGAGCGCTGTGAATTGTGTAAGACTGATGAATCACAGACCTGTACCCCTGAAACAAATAATACATTATATGTTAATAATAAAAAAAACCTACCAGAATTAAAATAAAAATATGTATGAGTGTAAAAAAAGTAACAGGGAAACAGGTGAAATTAATTTTAAATGTTATATGTTATTTAACCCAGTAAGCCCCAAATATAATCTTAATATGTAATAAATGACGGTAAATCAATAATGAAATAATTATGTAAACAAACAAGCAAACAAACAAAAAGAACCGTCCCCAACCAAACTCCCCAGAGGGTGCCCTGTCTCTAGTATGCCCCGTGGGACTTATCACTGCTGCATCCCCAGGGCTGGGACAATGGCCTGGCACAAACTAGAGGCTCAACAAATACTTGCCAACAGCCTGACTAGAGAGAGCGAGTGGATGTGATCCCGTGAATGACCAAGACCCCTCTGGTCATGAGCCAGCTCCTGAGTGGCTGTATGTTACATGCCCAACTGTGACCAGTGTGTTCTGAAGGTGTTGCTGGGGGGTCAGCCCCACAAATGTGACCCCACGTTTCCTCCCAGGCAGACGTGTGCAGCCGGGAGAGGGTGTGGTGATGATGGCATTTGGGGACAGTGGCAGGAGAGCCTGTGTGCACACCTCTCTACTCCCCTGAAAGTCCTTGGCTGCAAAGGTGTGTGGGAAGTGACAGGAGCGTGGATGGAGAGGGGCTGCGGCCGCCAGGGAAGCCACGGTGCCCCGCAAAGCCAGACTTGTCAGCATCCACCCAAACAAACGCCCGTATCCAGGATGTGGCCAAACTCAGGAATGTGGAATAATAGGAAATGTCTGCAGCTTGCTGGGTGGCGGCCAGACGACATGGCACAAAAGAAGAAGGGAAGAAAGGATTTGGAGGCAACTGCACACTAAATGAGAACTCATCCCGTGTTCTCCTCGGGTCGCGAGAGCGGGCCAGCCCTGGCCTGACCGTCGGGTCTGCGTGCCCTTTATCACAACGAGGGGCGGGGGGGGGGGAATCACCCTTATTTTTTAGAAATGAATAGGCTTTTGTGTTGGGGCGTTGGGTCACCTGTCGGCCAGGAGGCTTTCTGGGGTGGAGAAAAAAGAAGGATTGACACCTGTCCCCCACAGGCCTCCTGTCTGTCGGCCACAGGTCTCTCCAGACTTCTCTGAAGCCTGTCTTCCCACCTGTAAAATGGGGTGCGAGCCCCTGCCTCCACCCCAACAAGGTTGTGCCAAGAATCCAATGAGGACAGACATCTCCCAGAGTGGACCGTCTTCTCGACGGTCGTCACCTTTGCCTTTAAGCCCCACAGGGAGCAGGGGGGACCCAGTTACATCCAGGAAGATAGGCCTCGGGCACCAAGTCAGTCCCCTGGGGAGAGGGCTTTGTCAGGGTTTCAGGAGAGCCTCCAGCTCGCAGACGTCTGCTCGAGGCTACGAGGCTGCGGGCACAGAGGAGCCGAGAGGGCAGTGGCCTCGGGGGCGAGCTGGCCTTGGGGCGCTGCCCTGCGCCTCCTCCAGCCCGGGGCTGGAGGGGAAGGTGCGTCATTACCCTCGAAATGCCCCCGGGGGAGCGAGCCCCGTGGTGTCAGGAAGGGACGAGGCTTTCAGGTTTGGGAGTCTAGGTGGTTGTGCTCCGAAGGGAGCGGGGCCTGAGGGCGGACTCCCCTGGGGCCCAGGGCAGGCGCTGGGGGCTGCCGGTTCAAGCACGATCGCTGGCCCGTCCTTCCTCGCGGTCCCAGGAACCTCCCAAGCTTGCCCCGGGCTCACGCGCGCTTGGCCGATAGCCCTCAGTGGGTCCGGAGGGCCGAAACTTGGGTTGGGCTGTGTCCATGGCCGCCCCCTCGACGGAACACGTTTGGGAACCTCTGCTGAAAGGAATCCCCCACCCGTAAGCCCGTCAGCCCCGAAGGGACACAGCCAGCCTGCTCGGAGAGCGGTCAGCCGGGCCGAGACGGGCGCTCACTCACCACAGCCAAGTTCAGAGGGAGACAGAGCCCGGGGTGCTCGGGTTTGAGCCCTCAAAGGTGCTGAGGAGGCAGAGTGATAACATCACACCTCACTTCCTTCTTCTTGCCTTGAAAGTTGCTGTTTTAAATGTCCGGACTCCCTCCCCCCTGCCCCTGCCTGGTTTTCCACCATTTTCTGAGTGGGAGTCGCTTCTGTGTCAGGAAAATCCTGGTAAGCCGCAACTGGTCGGCTCCGGAGGTCCTACCTGTGACCAGTCTGAGAACATCCCCACCCCTCCCTGGAACCCGCAAGCCACAGGGTTGAATGCTTCCTGACCTTTTTACCTGCAACGTTGTGATTTATAAGAAATACGTATTTGGTCATTCAGACGACCACAATATATTTCTCATACATAGTTGGTCTTTGCCCACAATTTCTGGCTCACAAGTCCCTAAACCCTTGGAATTTTGAAAGCGGTTAAGGGCGATAAAGGTGGGGTGTGGGGTTTTTTTTGGGTTTTTTTTTTGCTTTTTAGTAGGCTCCACCCCCAGCATGGAGCCCAACGTGGGGCTTGAACTCATTTCCCTGAGATCAAGACCTGAGCTGAGATCAAGGGTCTGATGCTCAACAGACTGAGCCACGTAGGGTAGCCCAAGGTGTCTTTTGTTATGTTAATAGGGCTACTTTGGCCCCCACCCAAGGGGACCGCTGTAGCCCAGAGGGCCCACCTTGTGATTAGTGGGTTACAATTTCTAGTCCCTTCCCCCCGGCCCCGCACCTCCTCCTCCGAGGGGAGGGGGCATCTGGAGAGGGCCTCGAAGCTCCACACCCTTTCTCCATTCTTTGCCTTGACTATCTCTTCATCTGGCTCTTGATTCTTACCCTTTAATACACTGGTAAATGTAACTATTTCCCTGAGTTCTATGAGCTGCTCTGGCAAATTAATCGAACGTAAGGAGGGGGTCTTTGGAACCTCCAATCTGTAATGGATTGGCCAGAACAGCCTGGGGCTCACAACTGGCCTCTGATGTGGGGGGTGGTCTTGTAGGACGGAGCCCCTAACCTGTGGAATCTGGTGCCAGAAAATCTCAGGACTGCGCTGAAATCTTAGCTGCCCAGTAGGTATTTGAGAATTGCTGGGTATTTGGGGGGGTGGTGGTGGAGAGAAGGGGACCCACGTTTCGTGCAAGAATTGGGTCTGGGAACCTTTAAAGACCACCCCTCTGTCTGACCCCAGCCCATAGAGGCCTAGGGATCAGTCAAGCCCAGCAAAGAATTTGCAGGGCCTGGAGCAAACAGGATGTGGGCCTGCTTCGGGCCAGTGTCCGTGCCGAGCCTCGGGCCCTCTGAGCACAGGGGTCCTACAGGCGCCTACACCCAGGGCATCTTCAGAGCCGCCAGTTCTTCCAATGGCTGTAGGAGTGGTGTCCTGGAGCAAGAATTCCTGCCCCATTCAAAGGCAAATGTGACCCTCGGAATGCAGGGGGGGAAGGGGGCAGGGGTCTGGAGCTTGAGAAAAAAAGGAACGCAGTTGACAGGGCGCTAAGAAGAGCCCTGTCTGGGAACTAGATGTCTGTCCTGCCACACAGATGTGTCGCTCAGATGAAATTTATCTCTGCTAATAACCCTCACTCTGGGAAAGACTCCCAATTTAGACTCTTCTATGGAGTTAGGGGAGGGGCAAAAGTCTCTCTTGAGCCCGCAGGGTGTCAACTGCCTTCAGCTCAGAATACTCTTCGTGCCAAAGTGGCCATCTGGGGGTGACCTGCCCTCGGCCCTGCAGTGGGAAAACTTGTAAGTCAGCACAATTTCCCCCAATATTAGGGATGTGGCCCTGGACCTCACAGCCCAGCCGTGGGAGGGGAAGTGCGGAGTGAGCCAACCCCATCCCAGGGGCTTCTGTTTGCCTTGTCGTAAAACCCGTGATGGGCCTTTGCACTGTCTGGACCCTGACAGTCTGGAGGTACAGGAGGCTCCCCAACAATATTTGTCACCTACAGTGTTGTCACCACTCTGGCTGTTCTCAAGCAATGATGGGCTTCAGCAGGGACCAGAAGTCTACCTTTCAGTCCACCCGGGGGACATGAGAGGGCCAGCCACCGGCTTTCTTCCCCATGTGGATGACCTGACTCACCTTAGTTGACAGGAGGAGGAAGGGGAGGTCTGTCCCACGTATGTCACACCCCGAGAGGAGCAAAGGGCTCTGAGGCCAGGTCCAGGGCACCTGTTGAGGCAAACCCACCTCTGCGGGCCTGGTTTTAGGGCCCACCCCCCCCCCCCCCCCCCCCCCCCCCCCAGCTCAAACTTGAGTGCTTTTTTGCAGGATCAGGTGGTGGCCCCATCTCACCTCCCAACAATGAACTGCCTGGGACTAGGGGTTACCAGGAGTCAACTTTCCAGGAAGATAAAAGACATATCCGTGGCTAAAGCCCAGGCCTGCCCTTGGGGGCCTCAGCAATGGCCCCTCAGGAGCAGCGACTAAACTTCTGGACTGGTAAAGCGGGGCCGGGTCTCCGCCTCTGTGGCCCGCCCGGCCCTGCCCGGCCCTAGGCTTGCCAGGGTCCCGGGGCTCACGGGACTCGCAGGGAGCGCATGGGCATTTTCATGCCGGGTTGCCAGCTTGGCGCGGGCCGAGGGAAGGCGGTGAACGCGCATTCCCTCCATAGCAGAGCCGCGCGCGAACTCGCCTGAGGGCTCCGCGGCCGTGAGGCCCCGGCACCCAACGCCTGGACCTTGTCTTCCAGCGGGAAGGAGGCCATGTTGTGGCCTGCTCGGGTGACTGCCGCGCACGAGGAGCGGGCGGAGGGAGACACTGTAAAGTCATAAAACCGGGGCCTGGGGGACCCACTTCTGCTTTTGGTTCCCCTTTTGCCCGTGACGTATTTTGTTAGCAGGGAAGCTTTTCAAGCATCTTTGGCAGTTGGGGCGCCTGGGTGGCTCAGTTGGTTAAGCGACTGCCTTCGGCTCAGGTCATGATCCTGGAGTCCCTGGATCGAGTCCCGCATCGGGCTCCCTGCTCAGCAGGGAGTCTGCTTCTCCCTCTGACCCTCCCCCCATCTCATGTGCTTTCTCTCTCATTCTCTCTGTCTCTCAAATAAATAAAAATCTTTAAAAAAAAAAAAGCATCTTTGGAAGTTGGAGTGTAGAAATAATGATTTATGAGCCACGTGAAATTCTCCTTGAGGGGCATTTTCTAGACGGATCCCTCCTTCCCGCTCTGCGGAGGGTGAGCACCTCTCCGGGAAGGTTCTGGGCCTTGGGGAAATGGGGCCCAGAGAGCCCGGCCGCGGGGCCGGGGGGGGGGGGGGGGGGGGGGGCGGCGGGGCGCCGGCAGGTGCACGGCGGGGCGGCGGGCGGGGTCGGGGTCAGGGCCAGCGGCGCGCCCCGCCCCGGGGGTGGGTCACCGGGCGCGGCCACCTTAAGGCCCCGGGCGGGGCGGGGCGGGGCGGGCGCAGCGCGAGGCCGGCGAGCGGGCGGGAAGCCATGGCGCCGTCCGGGCCGCTGTTGCTGCTGCTGCTGCTGCTGCTGCTGGTCCCGCGGGCCGGCGCGCGGGCCGGACCCTACTTCCGCCCGGGCCGGGGCTGCCGCCTGCCCCTGCGGGGGGACCAGCTGTCGGGGCTGGGGCGCAGGTGGGCCGCGGGCGGGCTGGTCCCTCCCGGGGCTCCTGGGGGTCCTGCCGCCTCCCCGGGGCTCCAGGACCCTGGCGCCCTGCCTCCCTTGACCTTTGAGGGTCAAATCCAGCCCCTGTGTTTTGGGGGGCACTCTTTCTCTTTACATTTGCAGGCTTGGACCAGCTTGGCCTGGGAGGTCTTTGGGGCGTTGCTGGGGGAGCCGTGTGGCTCCTGCATTTGGGGGCGCCCTGCCTCCTTCACATGCTGGGTGGGCTGGGGTCCCCCGTGGAGCTGGGCTCACCTCCTCTCTTGGGGGAAAGGAGTGGGCCTGATTGTGTGGTGCTGATCTCTTCCCAGGACCTACCCCAGGCCTCATGAGTACCTGTCCCCATCGGACCTGCCCAAGAGCTGGGACTGGCGCAACGTGAACGGGGTCAACTACGCCAGCGCCACCAGGAACCAGCACATCCCCCAGTACTGTGGCTCCTGCTGGGCCCACGGCAGCACCAGTGCCATGGCGGGTAGGCGGGGTGACTGTGGGCCACCGCGGCCGGCCACACGGCCTCCTGAGCGGTACCAGCGGCCGTGATTCTGTGCCAGGAGATTCTGCGCCGGCACTCGGTGTGGGTTGGGCGGTGTCGGAGCCGCTCAGGCCTCGGGGCGCTGCCCTGTGCCCTCTGCCGTGCCTCACTGGCCAGGGAGGGCCAGAGTGATTGATACAAGCTGGAGTGTGTTCCCATCACACGGGGTGGGCCTGCCTGGGGCCTGAAGCCCAGGGATAATGTGGCTCGAGGGTGCCTTTTCTGTCCCCCAAAGCCTGTGACCCCAGGCATTTGGGATCAAATCAGAAATGCAGACTCACTCACTCAACCCCCTGCCAGGGATGGGCACAAGGAAGTGAAACTGCTTTTCAGCAGCAGTTAATATTTGAGCTGCAGGCCCATCCTGGGCTTGGAATATTGAGCAGGGCTGGCAGGTTTTCTAGTCTGGCCCTGAGCCCTCTGGCCACAGTGAGGGGAGGCCTTGGGAGAGGAAGGAGGAGAGGTGTCACCCAGCCTTGGGCCTCCGTTCAGCCCCAGGCCGGCCTGCTAGTGTGTGGGAGGGGCTCTGCCATCTCCAGTGGCCCCCCGGGGGTCCCGGAACCTGCAGTGGCACCAGATCTCCATTGCAGAAGGGACTCTTCGACTGGGAATCTGGCCCCAGGAGGGCAGGAGACCATGGCCTCCTCCCTGGTGGGTAGCTCACTGGGCAGGCCTGGTGTCTGTGGCCTCATGTCGAATGGGTTAAGAACAGGGTGGTTCCGGGGAAGCCTCTGAGCTGTCCTGTGACTGTTCCTCTTTTGCGGACGGGGGAGCTGAGATCCCTGGCCAGGAGGTCAGGAGACTCGGCCATGGTGTGAGTGGCAGCTGGGAGGACAGCCCAGGAGGCTGGACTTTGGGCCAGGACCTCTGTTGGGCTGTCTGTAGGTCGAGGAGTGGAGGGTGGGGTCTGGACTCCAGGAGGGGCCAGCAGGAGCTTGAGCATACTTCTGACCCTTCAGGAAGGAGGAGGAAGGGGGCAGGTAGGCGGAGGCCCCATTTTAAGGTGTGAGAGCCCTTGGGGGAGGCTGGGGAGGCCCCCTGCCTGAGATGGAGGTGGACAGGGCCCCTGGAGCATGTGGAGCCAGAGGCTTAAGTACTGGAGCCACCGGGAGACCTCGGGCCGGGCCTGGAGGCAGAGGGTCTGGGCCCAGGCTGGGCAGGCATGGCGCTCACAGTGAGGAACTGAAAGAGGGCCTTTGTGGCATCCCTAAGGGTGGGGGATGGAGGGAAGGGCCAAGAAGGTCACCGGGGCGGGCCCTTGACATGGTTCCCTTTTCGATGGTCAGCCCTGCCACGTTTCTGGAATGGACTCTCTCCTGGGCAGACAACTGCTTCTCTCCTCTCCTCGAACCTCCAGCTTTCTCCCCCAGCAGCAGGGCTCTGCTTCCTCTTTCACTGAGAAAACAAAAGCCCCCAAGAGGGGACTTCCATGGGCATGGGCCCAGCGGCCACCTAACACAGCTGCTCCCGGTCCGCCTTTCCCCCTGTCCCTGGGCGTCCAGCGTCCGAGCCCCTGACCCCTGGCCGCCACCGTGAACAAGTGAGCAGGGGGCTTCGAGCCCGTGCCCCCCTCCAGCCACTGCCCCGCTTCTGGGCTCCTGGGAGAGGTGTCTGCAGCCCCTTCGTCCCTCCTCCAGCCCACTCCAGCCTTGCATCACCTCCCACTCTGCGGGCACCATGCTGCCAAGGCTGCCCGTGAGGGGCTGCCACGCGGGCCGGTGCAGCGGCCCCCCGCCAGGCCTTGGCCTCTGCTTGTGCTCCATCATCTGTGCGTGGGACGCTTTCCCTGCCTTTCACCCCACACCGCGGGCTCCTCCTGCCTCCAGGCCGTCCCTCCCTCTGCTCTGCCGGCTCCAGCTCCTCTCCTCCCCACGTAGCTTCCCAGCATCGGGCTCCCCTGGACTTCGCCTCCATGGGCACTCCACCTTGACACCAGCTGCTGCTCTCCCTCTGCTCGGACACCTGACACCTCAAACCTCAGCCTTTCCACCCTCACTGGGCTCACCGAGTCAGGATCTCAGCCTTCCTGTTACTCGCACAAAAGCCTCGGGTCGCCCCCCATGCAATCCTGGGCCAGATCTTGTCCGTTTTACCTTCAAAGTATGTTCTGAACCCCTCTGCTTTTTGCAGCCCCCATCCCCGCACCCCCAGTCTGAACCCCTGGCTCGCACTGCCCGGCCTCTGGGCTTGCTCCCTTGCCCCGCCACTGTCCCATCTCTGCTAGAGCGTGCCTGCTGATTGCCCCAGGTCGGATTGTGCTTCTGTTCTGCTTGAAACCCTGAGATTTTAGGCAGATAAAACACAAAAATCCTTACTTGACCTACAAGAGCCCCTGTAAGCTGGCCCCCATCCTGTGTTGGGACCCTGTGCATCGAGGCTGCTTTTTTGGGTGCCGGATGCCCAGCGTGGAGAACAGCCTGGTGCACAGTGGATGAGCAAGGCAGGCCAGGACAGGTGGGGAGGGGTCTTCCCTTGTGTTCGGGCTACGTAAGAAGCGTATTAGACCCTCGGTGGCTGGGTTGGGTAGGGGTTGGATATGTCATTCAGGTGTGGACAGGGAGGCCAGCACTGGGAGGTGGGGAGTGGGCTCCCTGGAGGCATGGGGCACCTGAATGCAGATGCGCCCCTCTGCCGGGGGTTCGGGGGGCACGGAGGAGCCCAGGTTGGGGAAGCAGGGTCAGCATCGGCAGCTTCACTGGAGGGGAGGGGACGCCAGCGAGGTGGGCCTGGGCTGCAGGAGAATGGGGCTGGGAACGGAGACCCGGAGGGCTGTCAGGAGCCTCACTACGCAGCGGACAACTGCCGCATCAGTGAGGGTGCGCGCGGGGTCGCAGAGGCTCTTTGCTGATGTTTCAAGAAAGGTTTGTGCCTGTGTGCAGGTGCTAATGTGGGAGAGACCGGGGTCCACGGGGGCCTTGTGTAGAGGGCAGGGTCATGCCTCCTGCTGTCATGGGAGGTGGGTTGGGGACGCAGAAAGCCTGGACGGTGGGTGGCGGAGAGATGAGGGGACTGCGTTTGAGTTTTCCAGTGAAGTTTGGGAATGAGGGGTGGGCGGGGTGAGAGGGGTCACTGTGGGCCCCGTGAGAGAGCCAGGTGGCAGGGGCCTCCGGTCAGCACATCAGCGAGCATCTCCCAGAAAGGGGGACACCGCTGCGTAGCCACGGCGCATAAGGAGACCCAGACCAATGGAGGCGAAGCGTTTTGGAAATGGCAGTGGGGCAAAGGGGCCGGCACCACGCCTGCAGGCCTTGCCTGGTGTGGGGTGTGAGGGTGGAGAACCTCCCTCGGGGAAGTGACCTTCCGGGGGCGGGGGTTCAGCAGCCAGGGCCAGGCTAGTTAACGAAAGAAAACTCGCGTGCTCAGTCGTGCAGCCGATACGTACTGAGCACCTACTGTGCGTCAGTCGTGTTGAGCCACAAGAGCTGCAGCTGGGGCCAGATGCTGCGGAGACAGACCCGGGGAACCCCTCGGACTAGTTAGCAGGTGACATGGGGTCAGCACAGCCGGGGAGGGGCTGAGAGGTGCAGGGGCGGGTGGAGGCCGACGACCTGCCGCCAGCGAAGGGGTGTCTGCAGGAAGGGCTCTCTGGGCCAAGGAGTGGCCAGGGGACATGGAGGAAGGGGCAGTGGGCGGCAGGGGCCTTGCTGGTGATTGTTGGTGAGTTCCAGAAGGCCGGGGCTGGGCGTGGGGGGAGGGCTGGTCAGAGGAGCCAGAGTGGGGCTGCAGGAGCACCATGGTCTGGGTGGTGACACCAGGGATGTGGGTGAGCCGGGGGGAGAGGGGAGGTGGAAGGGGGCACTGGTGTGTGTGGGGGTTCATATCCATGCCTGGAAGGGCCCGGGAGACCCCTGGAGAGCCGAGACTCCCGAGGCTGGGTCGGAGCCCCGGATGGGTGGGCGAGCCGGTGGGTGCGTGCTGACCAGGTGTGGGTGCTGCCCTTGCAGACAGGATCAACATCAAGAGGAAGGGGGCGTGGCCCTCCACCCTGCTGTCCGTGCAGCACGTCCTGGACTGCGCCAACGCGGGCTCCTGCGAGGGGGGCAACGACCTGCCGGTGTGGGGGTACGCCCACAAGCATGGCATCCCGGACGAGACCTGCAACAACTACCAGGCTAAGGACCAGGGTAGGCCCCTGCCCGCCCCTACCACCCTCCTCCCAGGGAAGGTGTGGCCGGGGCATGGGGGGGGGTGGCGGGGCGGGTAGAGGTGGGAGCCACCTGCCACCTTGAAACCGGTGGGGCTCGGGGAGCAGGCAGCTGGAGCCTGCAGTCCTTGTTGAGAAGTCCAGCCAAAAAGATTTGGGGAGGGTGTCTCCAGCCTGGGGCCCCCCGTGGCCAGGGCTGGTCATGGTGTTTGGGTTGTGCCATGTTGGCATTTTGGGGCTTTCCCAAAATGAGCCCTTGTCAAGGCAAGAGTACACTTTCCAGGAGTGGATGAGGAGGGCAGGCCAGCAGCTGGGTAGACTGACGCACGCGGGCCCAGCTGGAACCCAGCACCCGCCCGCTGCGCTGGCGGGGGCCGTGCACGTGCAGGTGGACTTGGAGCCGAGGGTCCTGCGTGGACCAGCAGAGCCAGCTGGCCTGGAGTCTTGGGAGTTGGCACAGTCCTTCTGGGCTGCTCCCCTTGGAAACCAAAGGAAAGAAAGTCCAAACCCCAAACCCATAATTGGCAGTTTTAAGTGACCTGTCCCTGTCTTCGCTTCGTCTCGGCCAGAGCAGAGAGCCTGGGTGAACCCAGGGGGCCGTCTGAGACCGCAGGGTTGGAGGACTGGGGAGCTCGGGGCGCTTTTTTGCCCCCACTCTCTCCCTCTATAAAAGGGTGAGCTCTAGCAGCCCCCTGTGCCCTCTCAGTGCCCGAGCAGACTCTGGGCACCATCCCACACCCACGGGGTGCCCCCGCCTTGCGTCTGGAGCCATATTGCCCAGCCAGAAAGAATTCCCCCAGACTGGTCGGGTGAGTCTCGTTGAAGTGGTAAACAAAAGAGGGGTCAGAGAACTAAGGAGAGGCCAGATGAAGGGGAGAAGGCTCTGCAGAGTTGGGGACCAGGTGGTCCCCAGGGCCGTGCCTTGCCCTGCACTGGTCTCGTCCGGCCTAGGCTGGGCCCCTGTAACCCACCCGTGCGACAGGGCCAGGGACAACTGAGCAAGCCGACTGTTGTCAGTCCATAGTCTCACCTCTGTATTAGCAAATGTGGCCACAGATCCATCCCTTTCCAGCTGAATTCGGCTCGGGGCATTTGGTGTCCCAGGGACAGATGAAACCACCAACTAGCTCCCTCAAGGAGTCTGATGTCCTGGGGGAGGCATCCGGACAGATGGGGAAATTACAACACTTAGGTAACACGAGAGCTGTAAAAAGGCAGGATGGGGGATGTCAAGGGCCCGGGAAGGGGAGGGACAGTGTTGTCTTACAGAACTAAGAGCCTCCCTTTTTTTTAGCCTAATTCTTGATACCTCCCTAAACCAAAAAATATAAGAAAATACTTATTTTTTTCCAGATGTATTGGCCTGTTCACTAGCCAGCAATACAGTTATCTTTTTTTTTTTTTTTAAGATTTTATTTATTCATTTGACAGAGAGAAACAGCGAGAGAGGGGACACAAGCAGCGGGAGCGGGAGAGGGAGAAGCAGGCTTTCCCGCCGAGCAGGGAGCCCGATGCGGGGCTCGATCCCAGGACCCTGGGACCATGACCTGAGCTGAAGGCAGACGCTTAACGACGGAGCCACCCAGGCGCCCCTACAGTTATCTTCTTGAAAGCTAATAATTTAATTACACTCTTTTCAGCTATGGAGTCTTGTGAAAAGACCCCGTTCTTGGCCTTTCAAGGAAAAGAAAGGCTAACTTTTGAGCGCCTACGACGCGCCCGTTACCGTCTTTCTCTCCTGCCGCCGCGGGGGCAGGGCTCTGCGTAACTCCCCTGCGGCTGGACGCGGAGCCTCGGCCCCCGATGGCAAGAGGATTTCCTTAGTAGCTAAACTGGCAAAGCGGGGAGCGGGCTGGGATGTGCTCCTCGGGGAGCGGGCTCACGCGGACTTCGCCTGCTGTCCCCCAGAGTGCGACAAGTTCAACCAGTGCGGAACCTGCACGGAATTCAAGGAGTGCCACGCCATCCAGAACTACACCCTCTGGAAGGTCGGCGACTACGGCTCCCTCTCCGGCAGGGAGAAGATGATGGCGGAAATCTACGCCAACGGCCCCGTCAGGTGAGGAGGCGAGGCGGGGGCCGCTGCCCGCCGGGTCCCCGAGGCCCCTTTCCCGGGGCGGGTCCCGCCGCCGGCCCCGCGTGAGCGCTCTCCGCAGACACGCGACGGTGGTGCGGGCCGGGCGCGCACGCGCACGCGCGCGCCCGACGGGCGGACAGCGTCAGTGGCGGCAGACTCCGCCCCCGCGCGTGGGGGAGGCGGGCCCTCGGGGCTGGTGGTAGCGGGGAAGTTGTCCGCGCGAGGGGCTCACTCTTGGACGCCTTGCGCTCAGCTGCGGTATCATGGCGACGGAGAAGATGGTGAACTACACGGGCGGCGTCTACGCCGAGTACCATGACCATGCCTACATAAACCACATCATCTCTGTGGTCGGCTGGGGCGTCAGCGATGGCACGGAGTACTGGATTGTCCGGAATTCGTGGGGGGAACCGTGGGTAAGATGTTCGCAGACCCCAAACCCCCCCGCCCCCCGCCTCCGGCCCTGCTTCTGGTGGCTTCCCAGCCGCGAACTGCGGCCCCGAGCGGAGGGGCTTCCTGCGCCAGCCCAGGAGAAGCGCCAGTGACGTCTGGGGTCGCGCTCTGCCGGCGGGGAGGGCGGGCTGTCGCTGTCCTGCAGGTCGTGGCGTGTGTGGCCGCATCCCTGGCCCCACCCGTCAGACACCAGTGGCTCCTCCCCGTCCCCCGGGGCGGGGTGGGGGGGCCCCCCCCGCCGACAGTGTCTCCAGTCACTGCCAGGGGTCTCCTGGGAGCCCCCGCCCTGTTTGCAAAACTATTCTGCAACGTTCAGTTCAGCTCGATTTTTCCTTTACAACCGTCTTGTCCTTTCTGCTGTCACAGTCTCGGCTCTCCCAAGTCATAGTGGAGTTTTTTCAGAATTACTTTTGAGTTGGGTTAGAAATCCAGGGGAGATAAATTAACTGCCAGAATTTTCATTTCTAAGACCCAGTATTAACCATTAACAGCCTAAGACACAGAAATTCATTACCCTGAAGTGGGGGAGAGTGATTAATGTTGAGGTGATGAAATGTCAATACTTTTGATGAAAGGACTAGAAACCGGGGATATTAATAGGTAGTTAAGTCATCTGGCCCGAAGAGTCAGTGTTCTAGTTACATTCATTTGCTTTTTGGCTTACAGGGCCAGGCACCCTCCTTGTTAAATATTAACCAAGTAAAAATATTTCACAGACGGTACTTGGGAGTCGGGGTCCCGCGCAAGGGCAGGAGCACCCAAGCCAGAGGCTGTGGTGAGGGGGGCGGAGGGTCAGGGTGCAGGTGGAGAGCAGGAGCCACACGAGACGGGCATGTGGGGACCTAACGTGTCACCCCTCCCCCACAGGGTGAGCACGGCTGGATGCGGATAGTGACCAGCACCTATAAGGATGGGAAGGGTGCCAGTTACAACCTTGCTGTGGAGGAGTACTGTACATTTGGGGACCCCATCGTTTAAGGCGCATGTCTCCAGAAGAGCAGTGTTATCGTGAACCACAATCAGAGGGGGTCCGCTCGCTCTGGGCACTGGGTTGGTACCACCACGGTCTGAAGGGACTAGGGGCTGGCATTCAACACAATCTGACGGCTGGTCACAGCACTGAGCGCCTAGAAGGGGCGCGTGTCGACCTGCAGACTGCGGTGGCGCTGGCCGCAAGCGCACTCCTGGGGGAAGAGAGAAATGGGAAGGCTGGGAGCCCCGTGCCGGGAGCGCCCCTACCACCAGGATGGCAGCAGTCAGCCTGGCCGAGGTGTGATCCGCAAGGCCGTAATGACGTGACCTCCAGTCTCTTCAATCCATGATTTGGTGTTTTCTGTTTGGCAATGTGGTCTATAATATGGTAAAGAAGGGCAGACTTATCACCAGTTCTTATGTCACCCTGGAATCAGTGGTGGGGGTGGAAGGAGAAAGAAGATGGCCATTTGAGATTGCCCAAGTGATGAATAAAATACGTGACTCCCCGCAGGAGTAGAGCCTGAGCGTGCCTTATTTACACACGAGAATGATAACACCAGGATCTCCACCTGCCAATCCAGCAGAAAGGCTTTTTATTCTTGGAAAATTAAAACAATGACAATAAAAGATCAACTAACCGGGTTCTTGTAAGAAAAGTCACCTTGGAAGGTGGTTCATCTACATGTCTCAGGTTCTGAGCTCCCCGCCACCATGGGAGGGACCCAGCTCCTGTGCTGGGGGGAAAGGAACGTGGTCAGCAGGGTGCAAGGGCAGCCCGGACCCTGAGGAAAGGGGCCATCTGCACTAGCGGCCATACAAACAGTCACCCACCCCCTCCCACCAGAGCCCAGTCCCAGGATGCTGACTGGGCCTCTTCAGCAAGAGCTTCCGGAAGGGCTTTCCCCCTGCTGGGCTCCTGGAACATTCTGGGTCAGCTCTGGAGGATGCTGTAAATTAGTTCACCAGGATGAAGTTGGACTTGCAGTGAGCTTTCACAAACAAAGAAAACAGGCACTGGGTTAGAAACAGGAGGTGAACAATGACCTTTAAAGTTGCAGCAAAGGGACACACATGTCAACCCTACCTATAAACTCCGTCACGGGGTCATGTTCACCTTCTGTTTTAATGGTGCCGGCGATGCTGTCGTTTTCCAAGATGGGGAGGAAAAGCTGCACAAAGTCAGAGGTGTACGGAGGAGCAATGACATCCAGTACCTAGGAGGAGAGAACACCAGGTCACTCCCCGCACAGTCTCTGAGCAGCGTCCCCACCACCTGATGAAATGGCAATCAGTTTGGAGAAAACCACCCTCCCCTCCCCACCCTTTCCACTCCCCGATGACAACAGTCTCCAAAACTAAGACACCCAGGTGGTTATGTAGGTAAAACAATATGGCTCCTGCAAGCGGGAGGGGCTTGGTAAACTGGTATCTAATCATTGCCGTCACCCCGATTATCAGAAAGCACAGGTCTCAGAGTTAGGTACAAAATAAACTAAATTTAAGCCAAAAGGCAACAGTATGAAACATGAAACAAACGGTGTATTGCTGACCTCAGTTACAAAATAGCGAATGAGTGAAATGTCAGTGTCCAGCTTCTCCAGACACTTTCGGATGTAACTGACAACAGGAAGTACATAACCTCGACTCAGCAGGTGAACCATCCTGTCCAACAGGGTCTTCTTCAACTCAAGCTACGAGAGCGGGGGCAGACAGATCTGTCAGAACGGGTCCTCGCCCCGAGCCTCCACGACGCCCGAGGGCCACCCGCTCACCTGCTCCATCACGTCCAGCTGGGAGTGCTCTGTCTCAAAAAGCTTAACAAGCAGCTGCAGGACCTGAGGGTGCAGGAGCTGGTGGCAGGTGCTGATCTACAAACACGCCAAAGAGAGCCCCGCTGAGCACTGCAGCCGGGTCTCTGGGCTCACCATCAGTGCAGAGAACCGTCAGCAATGGTCACAGCTGGCTCACGGCGGGTGCCCATGATGGCAGGCCTCAGCAGCCAGCCCGCAGCCCGTCAGCTTCTGTGCCATTCCTCATCCTTTCAAAACACTTGCTGAAAACTGCAAATCTATGGAACCAATGAAACTAGTTCCTTAAAAGGAAAATCCTCGTTAAGGATAGAAAGTAGCCAGCCCTGTACAGAGCAGCTCCTGCATTCAGTGAACAGATGTCCCGGCAGGCCGGGCCCGAGCAGGGTAAGGTACAGACAGTGCCATCCCTGGCCCTGTGGCCCTCCTACCTCATCCAGCAAGGCCAGGTGCACCGGGGTGTGGTCAGTCTGCAGCTGGAAGTACCTGGGCTCAGACACGGTCCAGTCCACCCACTTCAGCACACCCATTGCTACCACTGGAAACCTACGGGTACAAGTAAGGCACAGTGCTTCCTTTACATGAAGTTTAAAAAAAAACACCACCACCACCCAAACTAAACGGTTGGGAACGTTTAAAAACCCACCGCCACTCCATCTATCCCAACAAGTCACTCCCAATGTGTTCTGCCAGGGAGATGCTTGTCCGTGAGTCAGTCTGAGGTCAGCATCCTCTCAACATGCCGTACAAGACCCCGACCTCCCTTATCGGCTTACTTTAAACCACATTATTGGTTTGGAAGGACAAGATCATTTATGCAGAACACTCAGGGAGCTCGGACTGGGTTGAAGTTCTATTTAGTAAACCCTTTCCTTGTCCCGAGCACAAATTACCAGGGGAAAGACTCGACTGCCCAAGGGATCGCCCTGTTTGTAAGCTCTTCTGACTGTGGGTTTATACCATTGCTATGGTCACACGTCCTTTCCAGCTAAGCAATACCTTGTCGGCCTAACATGTACTACAAATAGACCCCTTTCTTTCAAGCAGCTTTTGTAATTCTGGTGGGTCTTCCTTTTTCTGAGGCTTAATTTATGAACAGACTTCTGGCAGGTAAGCAGCTGAGCATTACTCGTGCTGCTAGAACAGTTCAAAGTTCTCTATCTACATTTTAAAAAGAAAACATAAAGTCAATAAGTATCTCTGAAGCTTTCGTTACATATTTTTTTGAGCTTTTAATAAAATGAAAACTCAGACCACCCCCTCCAGAAGGATCCGGTTTAGAACGAGGTTCGATTTTGCTCACCTGATGCACTGATAAAGCGTGCTCAGCTCTGCCACCAGCTCGGAGGCCCCTTTGTTCTCGTTACAGCACAAATTGTGAACGGTTTCCACAGCTTTCGACGTTGACTTCAGCTCGTCCTTGTTGATGCCCACGCGTTTGTTCTGAGAACACACACGCGAGTCCGTGAATCCCGATGGCGTGCGTGGCCTTGCAGGTGGGGTGATCTGCTACCGGCCGCCTCTCCCTGCAGACCCCTCCCCATCCCTGGGGTCAGGAGTCAGCTCAGCTGCCGCACTCCAGTCGCCCGGCTTACAGAAACAAGCCAGGGAACCTGGGCCTGGGGCGGAGGGAGACCTGGTCGGTTTCTTTAGCTGCACTTTCAATTCCAGTTTGAAAAAGTCTTACAGATGCCATACACATTTCCTTGAGAGATTTAGCACTTCGACTATTTCACGCATGAACACTAAAAAAGATATTTCTGACACGAGTTGGGTTCATGACTTCTTGCAGCCAAAATTCCCAAATAATACCAAAGAGAGGAGGTTCCTTGTCTCCCAAAAAGCCCAGGAATTCTCAACTGATAGTACCTTTTTCCAGGTCTCAACCACACTTGCTGCGTAGGCCAAGATATGGATGTATTTGTGCTTGTGGTCCTGGTTGATTCTGGCCCCTGGCTTAAAGAGCGACTGCATGAACAGGTCCAGGAAGGCCGGCACCCGGATCTGAGGGGACACACGGTATCATTGGAAAGGAACGCATGGAAGAGACGTCAGGTAAGTCCACATACACTTAACGGCAGGAGTGAGGGCATGCCCGCTCCCATCCACCCTCCTGTGCTCGAGCTGGCAGGTGTCCCAGTGTGTGCGAGGGCCGGGGATGTGATGGGGAAGGACGAGGAAAAGGGCAGAAACAGGTGAACACGGATTTGTACTCAGTGACTTAAGAGAAACACGGGCTTTCCAAAATAACCCTTCTAATCGGCATGGAGACTGTCCCACCGTATTATTAAAATGAAAGCAACTTACGAGTTCAACGGGGGGTGGGTCCATGCTTGTAAACATCTTGAACAGGACTGTGATGTCGGCTGGATTCAGGGCTCCTTTGGACAACATGGCCCCAAGGGCCTGACAGGCCCTGGGGTAGGAGGCAGCTGTACCCAGTGCTAGTGTGATCTGACTGGCGTCATGACCTCTTGAGGAAAAAAAGCACACATCCCATCGTTAAGAAGGCGGCGCCCTGCCCCGCCCTCTCCTTCCTCCTCTGCCGCTTTCCTTCCTTTTTTCACACCTAACACTTGGGACTGCTTGGGTCCCTTTGTTTTTCATTTTTCTGTCATTCACTGGGAACCTGACCGACCCATAAAAACAGCACTTAAAGCTAACTGGGAAGGACGGACTGGATGCAGCCTGCAGACTTTCCAAAAGGAGCCACACGCTTTTAACGTATCACTAAGACTCCATTAGTGGAGGATAAACTCACAAGGGCTCATTTTGTTCTGTAAGATACAGACTACAACATAACAATTAGACTACTGAGTAACTATTTCAGGACTACTATTATTTGCTATTGATGAATCCTAATATATGAGATTACAGGTTCACAGATCCAGTGAATTGAACAATAATCAGTTACTTTACAAAATACTCATCAAAGCCAAACTTCAGAAAGCAAGCTCTCTACATGTATTTAAAATTACCCTGACTTTTCCAGATGTACTAGGTAAAAGGAAGTTTATGTATCTGTCAAGATAGGAGGACCCAGAGCCTCTGGTTGTAGAGAAAGGGCAAGGGGGGTGTGGGGGGGAATTTCGTGGGGAGCACCTAGTTAGGACCAGGGCTAGCAAAAACACGGCCCTCACTTCTCCTGGGCGAAGCGCTGCACCTCCTGAGCAATCCTACGCACGGCGGAGCCTCCCTGCTCTTCCTGGGCCAGCACCGACATCATGGCCTGGGCAAACAGGTACGTGTGCTCCCCGTGGCACACCATTTTCTGAAAAATTGCAGGGGAGAGAGTTTGGGCTTTCACGGTTGCAGCGCTGACAACTGTCGACAAAAAAGCCAGACCCCCAACCTTTCTGCATGCAAGTTATTTATGCTGGAACGGGCCTTCTGACCTGGACACTGTCTATAGGAAGAAGCATTTCATGTTTGAATATGCATGACCCAAAGCAGCCTCCTTCTAATCTGAGATACACAAAAGAAGGAACTTACGGCAAACTCAGGGAGATTTTTTTCAAGGTTTTCCTCTCCTCCATCCAAAATTGTAGCTAGAGAGGTACGGAGTACTCTAGAAAACACTTCCAACTGCTGGCAGGCTGTGGATACACTGGTTATCTCCCCTTGGTACCCTGCATCAGAAATAAGCTACAATACAAAAATAAGAAGCCAAACAAAGCATCAATAGGCAGTGACCACACACTGCATAGGAAGCTGGCTTATCGTCAGTGTTTGTGGTGAGGTGGGGCCGAGCAAACACTGCTCTCAGGTCTCAGACCTTTATTCTGATCCCGGCCTTGCCACTGACTAGGGCTGCAGCCCAGGCTAACCATCCCATCTTGGTTTCTTTGTGTGTCACATGAAGGGGACAAACCAGGCATTCTTTTTTTTTTTTTTTTTCTCTTTTTAAGTAATCCCTGAGCCCAACGTGGGGCTTGAACTCATGACCCTGAGGTCAAGAGTCGCATGCTCTGACTGAGCCAGCCAGGCGCCCCAAACCAGGCATTCTTAAAGATTCCTCTCAGCACACAACAGACTCTATAAATATGTTCCTGCCAAGTTTTAAAACAGAGTTCATGTTGATCCAAAAACACAGATATGAGGGTGCCTGGCTGGCTCAGTCGGTGGAGCATGTGACTCTTGATCTTGGGGTTAAAAGTTCGAGCCCCACACTGGGTGTGGACATTACTTAAAAACAAAATCTTTAAAAAACAAAACAAAAAAAACAAAAACCCCACAGATACATCTTCTATGCTTTTCTCTCTCACTGTTCAGACTTACTGAAGTGAAGTGATAGAGACCTTTACCAAAAACCAAATACGACCTTGCAGAAGAAACAGACCACCTCCCAACCAACCCAAAATAACTCTCGTTCTTCAGCACCTTCACCTTTTCTGTGACTCTAGTACTCTGCCTACCTTAACGGTGAAGTTAAGCATCAAGCAGTCTGGATGGGCTTCAGCCAGTTTGTAAAAAAGATCTCTCCACGTGGTATGTGCAATCATTTGTTCAAGCCAAGCTGGGGTCTGCCAACAAACAAACAGACGGCAAGATAAAAGGCCTAGCTTGAGCTTAAGTGAAGATGACACTGTATACACAGTGGCTGGCTACCCCATCTGGAAGAGCCCCCGAGAGCATCTAGATCCAGCCCCGCAGTCCCAGCCGTGGAAGCAGACCCAGAGCTGGTGATGCCACATGGGAGGCTGAGTGGCAGCGCCAGAGCCCTGAAGGCCCACTCACAGCTTCGGGAAGGCTCAACCGCACTTCCGGGAAACATGCCAGAGTCTAGGGAAGCCCACGGAGAGGGGCTGCAGCAGACGCACATCAGCTGTGTGCCCTGGGCAGGAGGAAAAGGCCGTGTAGTAGCACAGTGGTTTTATCCATCACCATGTGTGACTGACACACCCAAGGGCTGACTCTGAGTCCACCTCTCATTTGTGCCAAGGCCAGGCTTCCCACCGGACACTCCCAGCCACCAACTGAGCGTGGCAGGGCTCCTCAGGCAGGCCTGTTCCCAGGAGACCTGGGCCTCACTGACACTGCGGAAACTTTCTGAAAATGGCACTGTCACCTAGGGCTCTTTGTCCCCAACCTTCCTTCCCTCCCTCCGGCCTTCGGGGGCCACACCTGCATCATGGCCCTCCGGCCCCTGCTCATCTTCTCTCACACACATGTCCCCCGTCATCTCCTGCACACACAACCCCGTCCTGGCGTCTGCCTGCTGGGGCACCCAGATGACTACAGCACTCCACTCAGAGCCTGTGCTCCAGAGTCAGCAGGACACGGGAGCTGGGGGTCTGCTCTTCCTCCTCCCCAGCCCACTACGTGTGCGCCTCTCCGCTCACGAGAGCTCACCACACTGCACGGAGCATTTAGAGGGCAGCTCTGACTCTACGCAACTCATCTCACACCCTGATTTTAGGACCCAACGCTTTACTCACATAACACAGCACACTCCACTGTATGCGTGGAACAAGCAAAAGATCCCAGGAACCCATATTAGAGAAAGAAGACAGACTCCTCACCTCTCCTTCTTCAGTAAAAATAGAATCTGCTTTGCGGGGGTCAAAATGTTTGATCAATAGACTCTTCAGGTGATTTTCCACTGTTTCCTGAACCTGCACTGGTTCAACACCTGTAAGAAAATGAAAACAACCAGATGGAAAATGGCAGTCCCTCAATCTGTTGTACTCCTTTAGGAAAAGTAGACAGGTGAAAAGTCTACATGTGAATCAAAGACCACAAAACTGCTTCTGACCACTTGGAATTTGGGACCGCTCATAAAAATTACTATTTGTTAACCATATTCAGTGGTAAGACTCAAAAAGGAACACAGGGCGGAACACACAAGGATGTTGGCCTACATGGAAAGGCCAGCGGCATCTTGGAAACCTCAGTAAGGGCAAGGACAAACGGCCAACACAGACAGGAGGATGGAAAGACATTCCCGCCATGGTGGAAGAGAGCAGACGCCAGCCACAAGAGGCGCACTGTCTCTAAGTGCCGTGGCAGCCCTACCCCCTGATGTCATCCGCACCCAGCTCAGTGGACTTACAGGCTCTACTTTGATCATATTAGCTAAAAGCCGTAATCATACCCAGTCCCACATTACCCATCAATTACTGCCTGCTGTAACAGATCTCTTAAAAATGACACACTGAACATATACTGTATAATCCTATAATTCTACAACATGGTAGGGCAAACAGCTCAATGAGAATCACATTTGCAGGCTATCTGTAAACCTCCATTACTGAACCAAAGATCAGAATCAAGCAGACGAGGAGGGGTAAGAAGTTCGGTTCCGACTTACAGAAGTCTTCAAACCCAAGAAAACAAACAAAGCCATTCCAATTCATCAGCATTAAGATGATCCAAAGGTCTATAAAAAAGGTGTGGGGGGGGAGTGACCAGCCAGGATGGGGGCCACCCACAAAGCACCTGTCTGAATGAGCCACTCAGCCAGCAGGTTCACAGTCTGGGCCACGGCCGTGTAGTTCTCAGATAAGAGCTGGATAACGTTCTCCGGAGACCCTCCTGCCTGAAAATACCTAGAAAAAGGAACAGAAAAGCTACAGCATGGGCATGGGGATCAATGACAAGATAGCTAGGATATTAAGATGTTTGGGGGGGCGCAGAACTAGAAGCCTTCCATTCGAAAACCACATCATTCTCACTTGTGCACATCATCCTCTGGATCTCTGACGGACTGTCTCTAAGTTACCCCCAGCCCCCTCCCAATACAAATGACCTTGCTCACACACCTCTTCAGAGTGTTGAAGATGGAGGGCTCCATTATATAATCTCGGGTAGAAAACTTATGTAGGCATTCTTGCTGGACCTCTGCGTCATCTTCTCCCTCTCCATAATCCTCCTCCTGCTGGTGGCATAAAGAGCCATGTGATTTTTTTCATTAATACAAGTATCCTGTAATCTCACCTTAAATTTCTATCACCTTTCAAAATTGTCCCTCCCACATACATGATTTAATTGACTTTCACGACAGTTTCATGAAGTGGGCAGGACAAGTAATGGGCAGCTACGAAAACTGAATCGAGAACCACACACAGCAAGCAGGTTCGTGCTGTGCCTCCACCCTGGCACACGTGGGCACAGTGGCCACACAAGTCACCTGAGCTCGCGGGGTGGCCGTTTCCTCCTCTACCAAAGGTAATAATAGTGACTGCTCCCATCTGTCTGTTGTTAAGGACTCTGTAATCTAATTTCTGGAAGAACCAAGCAGAGTACCTGACACTTAGTAAGATCTCAATAGATACTAGTTAGTGTTTTCACAACTACGATTTCATATGTGCCCTTTAATGCTTTCCTCCAACAAAGACTGATGAAGCGATTCCTGAAGGCAAAAGCCATCAATACACTGTTAGAAAGTGAAGGTCACAGACTTGCCTCACATCGGCAGGCCTGGCTGGAGACTAGTCCCTGTTCCGGGTGGAAACAACCTTGGGCAAGTCACTGAATTTAAGAACAAAGCAGGATGATGATGTGATGACATCAAGGTCCGTCTGGCGTGAACGCTGTCATCCCAACTAACAAGCAGATGCTTTTTAAACGCTTGCTCTGTACTGAGCACTGTACTTGTCACCAGGAAACCTAGGACATATAAGACGAGATACGGCTTTTTCCACCAAAGGACTTCACAAACTAGGAGAGACCAGTCTGCCTCTCGGCGACTAACATAATGGGGTAAGACCTGGGCCAGGAACCAGCAAACTACAGCTCAGGGCCAGATCCAGTCCTTCTGTTTTTGCAAATAAAGTTTTATTGGAACCTAGCCACACCCATTAAAAATTATTTTTTAAATTTTACATATTGTTTATGGCTGCTTTCCCCTTGCAATGGGAGAGTTAAGTAGTTGTGACAGGGACCTGCAGAGCCTAAAATATTTACTATCTGGCTCTTTACAGAAAAGTCTGCCCACCCCTGGTCTGGACTAACATTCTGCAAGCCGTGCTTTGGAAACAGATTCCTTCTATGGAGACTGGGGAGTTTTCTCTCAGATCTTACTTGTGTGGGGAGCCTTGAGCAAGGCTGTGAAGGAAGGCTGGCCTTTACCCTGAGACTCATCCTTGTGTGTCTGTATTCCTGGGCTTCTGCCCTAGGCCCTATTCTCTTCTACATCTTCTCTTGGGTAATGCCACCTCCCTGTTCATAAATCTAGGATTTAGCCTGGATCTCTCTCTCGAGCTCCACACTCGAGTGTCAGCAGTCCATTCTCATTCCCATCCACTGCCCACTAGGTCTCCAAACTCATGAGGTCCAAAACTGACCTCTAAACAGATTTTCCTACAACCTATATTTTAGTAAAGGATTCCATCATCTACCTGTTACCCCAAACCCAGAAAGCTAGGAGTCACCCTCAGTTTCTGCTCCCTCACTCCACCCCCACACCCCATCACAAGGACCCACCAATTCTGTCTCCCACACATCTATCCAATCTGGGCCTTTCCACCTTTACCATTCCTTATTTTGTGCATTGCTTGCAGTAGCAAAATGCCCCTAATGGCTCAGTTCTCATTTCTTCCTTTCAGTCGTCTTCCACTCAGATGCCACAACGGTCTTCATAAACCACACGTCTGACACCTCTCTCTCTCGCTTAAAATTCCCAGTCTCCCTCAGAAAAGATATCCAACCTCTAGCATGACTTTAACCTTTCACTTGTTCACCTGGCCAGTCTCATCTCTGGCCAGTCCCCACTGGCAAGCTGAAGCCAGACTAAACTTTTGCATTTCAGTAGCTCTTAGCTTCTATCATCTGGATTTAATATCACTGTAGCCTCTTTACACATCTTCCTGTCTCTCAAATCCAGTAACAGGGCATCATGTGAACAGAATTTGTGTCACAAAATCTGACCTACCACTGTCTTTCAAAATCCAGCTCATGTCACCCCTTCAGTCACCTTTCTTGACTTCCTCTTCCTCCTCCAAGCAGTGAGAATGAACATGAAGTGAACGTACGGTCCACCCCTCTCATCACTGAGAGCCTAGTAGGGTCAGTGGGCTGCATTTCGATCATGATTAAAGTTCTCCATGCATGAGACTCCCCAACCTCCTGCCATTCCTAGCTGCATAAGCTAGGGCATTAAACTGGACGAAAATGAGGGCACTGGTCTAGATGGCCCTTCAATATGCCTCAGTTGTAACACTCTGGGACTTAAAGGCTCAATGTGACAAGTAATATGACATTTTGAACAGGATGCTCGAAGCACGAAGCTACCACGAAGCTCATTTATATCACGTTGATGGTCCAGCACTTTGATAAAGTGGCAGTGGAGACAAAGGACCTGGGCTGGATCCCCATTCTTTCATTTACTAGTTTTGCAACCTTAAGCAGGTCACTCGCTTTTTTTTTGCCTCACTTCCCTCATTTACGAAATGAGATGAACCCCCACCTCCAAAGCTCCTGAGTGGAAGGAGATAATGCGGGGAAGCACCTAGCTAGCAGGCTCTTGGCCAGATCTGCCTCCATCTACCCCACTCTGAGCCTCCAAACACACAAACTTGTGGTACCATTCCGTCCCAAACTCCTGAACAAGTCACACTTGTCAGCAGCCATCAGGGGCCCTCCAGAACGTGTTCCCTCGCAGAACCTCATGCCCCTGCGCTCACCACACAGGACTGCTTTCAGCTCCGGGAACACAGCACCTATCTTTGCATCTTTGTACCTCGGCTCCAAGGCCCTCCCTGGGCCACTGCCCCCTTCCAGTGGCGGACGCCCCACTCCATCCGCTCTTCCTTCACAATGTTGAGTTCAGTGTTTCCCACACGGGATGCTGGCTCTTGTTAACAGGCAAATCCCCAGGCTCTCCTCCAGGCCAGCTGTACGGGTCCCCAGGGGAGGGACCTGAGACGCTGCATTCTGAGCAGCACTTTGGGTGGGTTTTCAGATTAGACCAAGCCTGGGCCACGCTGGCAGAGCTAGAGCCCCCAGTGCTGACTTTCCAGCCCGGCTTCGAGGAAGGTGGGGACGACCCCTCCTCAGCCTCCACACCCCCCCTCCAGGTATGGAAGGAAGATCCTTTGGGTGTCACCTCCCTGGAAGATTGACTGAATCGACCCAAAGCCCTGACAAGTATGGTTTACAACAGTAAAAACACATGGAAGAAAGACCAGAGTTCCACTCTTCCCCTCACGATGCTGACTTGGAATTTTTCAAAGATTTGCGTTGTTCAAACTTGGGGCTCTGAGCCCAGTCCGTCGAGTTCTGTGCCCTACCCGCCTCTGGGGGAAGGAAACAACGGCACCTGACACTGAGGCTGGCCCCAAGGGAGTGGCCAGCGGGCCCCTCGGGTCACGACCGGGTGGCCAGCACCCCTGCGGCCCAGACCCCCAGGGGCAGACACCCCCGCGGCCCGGCCCCCGCCCCAACTCGTCTGCAGCGCACGGCACCGAGGCCCAGGGAGGCCGCGGCGCTCTGGGCCGGCCCCGTTGGCCCGGGGGCGAAGGCGGGCGGCGGGCGCTCCGGGGACGCGGGGGGCGCGCTCCAGGGCGGGGAGGGGGCGGGGCACGCTGTGCTTGAACCGTACGGCGACCGCGGGGCCGGGCGCGGCGGGGGCGGGGCCGGCCCGCCGGCGACGGAGACCAACAGTCCTCGTCGGGGACGCCCGCGCCCCCCCTCACCTGGCCACCGTCCGCCTCGTCGCCCCACTCGGCCGCGCTCCCGAAGTAGTCCTCGTCCATGATGGCGCCCGGCGCGGCCCCCGCCATCCTCTCCCGTGAGCGCGCGCGAGCAAGGCGCATGCGCACGGCGGGGAGGGGGGGGGCGGGCGAAGGCACGCGCGGTCCCGCGGCCCCGCCCCCCGCGGCCGCGCGCCTGGGGCCGGGGAAGGGGCGGGGCACAGAGAGCGGCTCCTTAGTCGTGGCTCTGGTCGCCCAGGGCCCGGCAAGGGCCGGCGGAGGCGTGGCCTGGACGAGGGGGCGGGGTTCAGAGGGCAGCCGCAGGCTCGCGGCTCTGGGCTCCCTGGGAGGACCGAACGACCCGAAAGGAGCTGGGAACACCGCCTGGCTGGGTCCCAGGGGTTTTAGCTCCGGATAGAAGTTTAAAACGAGGCGCACTCTTGACCTGGGTTCGGGTCCCCGCTCCACTCCTTCCCCGTGACTTTGGGTCCTGAGAGCTTCGGTTTTCTCGTCTGACACCTGGGCGCAAGAGCAGGGCTGACTTACGGGGCACAGTGTCTAGGGCCTACGAAAATGTTTTCATTTCTTTTAAAATCAGAATACCAATAAGTAGTATAAGGATGAATCCAGCCTGGATTGTATTTGTATAATTGGTATAAAGAACTGAGGCAGTGTAATATATAATTTTAAATATTTCTTTATGGAAGAAGGGTGCACAAAGCCAAAAGTGCTCTCAAATGTCATAATGCAGCCCTGGAAGAGAGGGCCTACCTCGTGGGATAGTTGTTAAGGATAACTGAGATGATGCTTTTTAAGCCCGCAGCATGGTTGTTCCCTGCATGTAGTAGGAGATACAAAAGTGATAGACTGCTGATCATCATGGGAAGAGTTGAGCAGGGATGTTAACACCATCAGATCTGGATGCTTTGAGAGATAAAACCCATGCATCCGTACGGAAGAGTATTAGAGACATGAGCTCTAGAACATTGGTAATGGTGACCGTTTCCAGAATGCTTACCAGGAGCTGTGATTTCATTCATTTCTTCTCTCATTCCTTCAACTCCTGCTTATTGAATGCCCCCATCATCTGGCCCTGTGCTACTCCGGCAGCTCATTGGTGAACAAATTGGACATGATCTTTGTCCAGGAGGACCCCACATTCTAGTGAGGTCTGAAGCTGAACTGAGGAGCTGAACAAGGAGCAAACAAAAGTAATAACAGAGGGTGACAAGTGCTAGTGTTTTGTGATCCTAGGAGAGAGGCCAACTTTGGACCATCAGACAAGGCTTCTTTGTGAAACTTATATTTGAGCTGAGAGTCATATGACAAAAGGAGTCAAGCGAGCTTGGACCAAGGAGAGAGCGTTGTAGGAGCCAAGGTTTGCCATGTGTCCTGGGAACGCAAAGGCCACTGGCACTGGTACCTGGCCAGCAAGGGAGAAGCCTGGGTAAAGTGGGCAAGGCTGTCTCCAGGATGTGGCAACTTGACACCTTCGGGGGAGCGGAGGAGCGGGCCCAGGAAGATGTTGCTGAGCCCTCTAGCCCGTGGGTATGCCGTGGCATGCTGTGGAAACAGGGAGCCCAGGATGAGGACCATAATGCATTTCACTTGAGTTCCGATTGGGATGTGCCGAATTGGAGGTGCTGTCAGAACACCCATGCGGAGATGTCTTGCAGGTGGCTGGAGGAAGTCTGCAGCTCAGGATTCCATGAATCAAGCTCTAGCTTCTACTCACAAGATTAAAGTGTATTAAGTTAACGAGTGCCCCTGCTGTTGGCTTGTTTCAGGGTTCATTTTCATTTGCTTTCTGAAAATGTTGCAAAGAATGGATGGCTGTTAAACTCCTACTACCTCTCCTCTTGGATTTTTTTTTTTTTTAATAATACCTGACTTGAAAGCAGGCAAGTTAATATATGTATAACTAATTACTCCTACAGAATCAGGGATTATTTAAATCACCTCTCGTTCAACCTCAATAGGTTACTCATTATTAAATGGATTCACAAACAACCTTTAATGAAAGCATCGCATTCAGTCTATAAGTCGCAATGATTTAGAATAATTGGGTCTGTAGGTCTTGCCTCCCGAGGTCTTGTTGGCCTGTTGTTCTTTGGAAAGCCTTATCTAAAATGTCCAATTTAGCTTGCATTACTTAAAGTAAATAGTCATTGAAGATACCTTCCAGTTTAAGAGAAACTCTGGTGGAGAATTTCCATGGAAAGAAGTTGGTTTCGCTTAGTCCATTCAAGAAGTATTTACTGAGTTCCTACCCGATGTTCTGTGCTGCTACGGGGTTATAAACCACAGATACAGCCTATCTGGAGCTCATGGCAGAGAAAAAAGAAAAGCCGTCTCAGGTGATCGTGTAGAAGGGAGGGGGCTCAAGGAGAGGTCAAGGGAGGTCTTTCTAGGGAAATTCTGTTTAAGCCAAGACTTAAGACTAGAACAGAGGACAGAGACAATGGGGCACAGAAGGAAACATGGCTGGAGGTCAGACATGAGCAGGGGGGTGGGGGGAGGGAGGGAGGCAGGAGAGGACTTGGAAACTTGCAAGCAGTTTGGACCTTATCCCCAGGGTAATGGGTGACCGTGGAAAGCTTTGAAACACGAGAGTGACGGGATCAGACGGAGGGTTTTCTGAAGGTCATTCTGGCTGCCCTGGAGGAAGGATGTGAAGGAGCAAAGTAGAGGTTTGGAGCCGAGCTAGGATGCTGTTGGTGGGCTGAGAAGTTGAGGCAGGCTTGAGGACAAAGCAGACACGTGGGAGAGCGTTAGCAGGCCAGATGACGGGGCTTATAGGGTTTTACCAGTGAGTGTATAACAAACACCCAAATGTTTACATTCTTCGTTTCGCTTTCTCGCTTCAGCCCACTCCTCTCTGTCTTCTCTCTCCTTCATGCCACTGAACCACAGTTGCCGATACCAACAGCTTTCCCTCTCCAGAAACACTGCCCCGTCTTCATCTGGTTGATGGTGCAAGAGTAGCTGGCACAGATAGCTCCAGACTTCTCGAAATACTAACCCTTCTCTGCATCCGAGGCAACGGCCTTTCCTGGTTCTCCTCCTACTTCCTCAGCTCTTCCTTCTCGGACTTCTCGCCCTGAGCTGTCCCTCTACTTGTTCTCTAGATCCTGCAGGTCCTCGGGACGTAGGCTTGGACCCTCCTCTGCTCCCACCTCTCCTCCTGGGGATTCTTACCCATCCCCCATCTTAAAACCATCTGGATGCTGAGAACTCTCACATTCGTATCTCCAGCCCTGTGTCTTCGGTGATCTAACTGACCTAACTGTCCCTTGGCCTGACCATTAGGTTTCCCTATGGGCATCTCCACATCTGCACGAGCATCCCAAATGTGGTGCTTCTGTAGTCTTCTTCCCGCAGGAAAGGGGGCCACCAGCTCCACAGTTAGCTTGACCAAGCACCTGGAAGTCATCCTTAATTCTGTGGTGCCCCACCCCCGTCCAAGGCTAAGGCAAATTCTGTATCGGGTCCGCTCTAAAAGCATACGTCAAATCTATTCACTTCTGTCTCCCTGGCTGTCACCTAGTCCAGGTCTCCACTAGCCCTCACTCAGACCTCTGCAATAGCATTGAACAAACCAACTACATCTATCCTTGCTCCATTACAGTCCATTCTCCAAACATCCACAAAGTTTTTTCTTTTTTAATTTTGCGAAATCACTTTATCATAAAAGAAAATCCAAAGATTGCAAAGCTCCTCCTATTTTTTGCTATAATTTGTGTCCTTATGATGCAAATAAAATGGACAAATACTTACTGAACTTCTAGATGCAAGGTTCGGTGCCAAGGTTCAGGAACAAGGTGACCAAGGGGAGTATGCCATCAAGGAGCCAAGAACCCGTGGAGGAGACATGACAGGCATATAGATGCTTTAACATGAGGGTGAAGGTGGCCTGCTGGGAGACAAGTGTTGATGAGAATTCTCTCTCAGAATTCAGAAGAGGAAGCTCTTATGATCTCTGGCTGAGATGGGCTGTTTCATGGAAAAAAATGGTCTGGGCAGGTACTTGAGGAATTTGAACATGTTGAGATTGGAGGAAAGAGCATTTTCGGGAGAAGGAAGAAAAAGAAAAGGCATGGGGAAGAAGAATGTCTCTGTTTGGTTGATCCACGGGAAAAGGAAAGTGGCAGTTGGGAGACAAGGCTGGAATGTAGCATGAGATCCTGGAATGCCTTGAATTCCACGCTACAGATTCTAGCCTTCATCCTATAGAGTACAGGCAGTGGAAAACTATGAAGGCGTTTGAGCAGGAAAATCACATGGACAAACCTTAATATGATGAGAATAATCTGGCAGCTGTGCCTATAATGACTTAGAAAGGACAGTTCCCACCCCTTAATTTCCTTCCGCTTCTCCAAAGTGACTCGTTTGCCATCACAAAATTTTCTAGTGCTCATCTCTTCAAGAGGTGGTGCTTAATTTTCTCTCTCCCTGAGTGTGGACTGAACTTAGCTATTCCCTTCTAATGAATGCAGTGGACCAGGGGCGCTGTAAGTCTTCTCAGACTAGGTTCATCTTGGCCACTCTGTCTCTTGCATTACTTGCTTTGGAGGAAGACAGATGCCAGGTCATGGGCAACCCTCTGGAGAGATCCAGATGGTGAGGAACAGAGGCCTCCTACAATAGCCAAGGAAGTGAACTTGGAAGTTGATCTTGACCCCCGGTCCAGTCCCAGGTGACAACCTGACTGCAACCTCACAAGAGAACTTGCGTCAGAAGCATGAAGCTAAAACGCTTCGAGATTTCTGCCCTACATAAACCATGAGATAATAGATATGTGTTGTGTGGGGGGTTTTTTAAGATTTTATTTATTTATTTATTTATTTATTTATTTATTTATTTATTTATAAAGATTTTATTTATTTGACAGAGAGAAAGACAGTGAGAGAGGGAACACAAGCAGGGGGAGTGGGGGAGGGAGAAGCAGACTTCCCGCAGAGCAGGGAGCCCGTCGCGCGGCTTGATCCCAGGACCCTGGGATCATGACCCGAGCTGAAGGCAGATGCCCAACGACTGAGCCACCCAGGCGGCTCTAAGATTTTATTTATTTATTTGAGAGAGAATGAAATAGAGAGCATGAGACGGGGGAGGGTCAGAGGGAGAAGCAGACTCCCCGCTGAGCAGGGAGCCCGATGCGGGACTCGATCCCGGGACTCCAAGATCATGACCCGAGCTGAAGGCAGTCGCTTAACCAACTGAGCCACCCAGGCACCCCAATATGTGTTGTGTTTAAGCCAATAAATTTGAGACAATTTCTTATGAGCAATACTTAACAAATACAAGTATCCAGAGCGTTTTTTTTAAAAGCATAGGGGCGCCTGGGTAGCTCAGATGGTTAAGCATCTGCCTTCGGCTCAGGTCATGATCCCGGGGTCCTGGGATCAAGCCCCGCATCTGGCTCCCTGCTAGACGGGGAGACTGCTTCTCCCTCTGCCTCTGCCTCTCTCTCTCTCTCTCTGACTCTCATGAATAAATAAATAAAACATTTACAAAATAAAAAATAAAAAAAAATCAGGGGCACCTGGGTGGCTCAGTTGGTTAAGTGCCTTCAGTTCAGGTCATGATCCTGGGGTCCTGGTGCCCTGCTCAGCGGGGAGTCTGCCTCTCCCTCCCCCGCTGCCCTCTCTCCCAGCTCATGCTTGCTCTCTCGCTCTCTCTATCTGAAATAAATAAAATCTTTTTTTTTAAAAGCTGGACAAAACTGTCAAAAATGCCATTATAACCCACTGGAAATTGGTCAAAGGCATACAACAAACTGAGAAGGTTTATTTTTTTTTAAAAGATTTTATTTATTTATTTGAGAGAGAGAGAATGAGAGATAGAGAGCACGAGAGGGAAGAGGGTAAGAGAGAGGAGCAGACTCCCTGCTGAGCAGGGAGCCTGATGTGGGACTCGATCCCAGGACTCCAGGATCATGACCTGAGCCGAAGGCAGTCGCTTAACCAACTGAGCCACCCAGGCGCCCCAAACTGAGAAGGTTTATTAATGAAAATTACTAAACTTCAGTTAAGAATAGTGTGAAATCGGTGACATTTTTGCCTGTGCATGCTCTTCTTTTTTAAGATTTTATGTTTAAGTCATCTCTGCACCCAACATGGGACTCAAACTCACAACCCCGAGATCAAGAGTCACACATTCCACCAGCTCAGCCAGCCAGGTGCGCCAGGATGCTCTTCTTCTGGAAAGCAAAAAGGAAAGACCAAAAGTGACAAAGACAAGAAAGGAACAGAGAAAATCTCCAGAAACAATAACAAAAGAAGTAACAAAATGGCACTAAATACATATCTATCAATAATTACTCTGAAAACGTAAATGGACTAAATGTTCCCATCAAAAGACCTAGGGTGTCAGAATGGATTAAAAACAAAAAAAACAAAAAACAAGACCCATCTATATGCTGCCTACAAGAGACTCATTTTAGACCTAAAGACACCTGCAGATTGAAACTAAGGGGATGGAGAAATATTTACCATGCAAATGGACATCAAAAGGAAGCAACAAGGGAAATACAATTAATGATTGACCTCTCATCAGAAATAATGTAGACCAAAAGCAGTGGGATGACATACTCAAAATGCTGAAATAAAACAAACTGTCAAGCAAGAATTCTATAGCTAACAAATATAAAAAACGAAGTTAAAATAAATATACTTGCAGATAAACAAAGACTGAAAAATTTGTTGCTAACAGACCTGCCTTCCAAGAAATACTAAAGGAAGTTCTTCAAGTCGAAATTAACACTAGACAGTAATTTGAACTCATGAGAAGATATGAAGAATACCAGAAATGGTAAATATAAAAGATTCTATAAGTAGATTTCACCTCTTCTCTTGCCTTTTAAAAATATATAAGATTGGGCAAAGCAATAATTCTAACACTGTGTGGTTGGTTTTATAATGGCACAAAAGATGGGGTGAAAAATGAAACAGGCTTGGAGAAAGTTCCTGTATGTTACTGAAATTTGGTATTCTGAAGCAGAGTGTGCTAAATTAAAATGCATGTTGTAATCCTTAGAGCAACCACTAATAAAATAACTCAAAAAAATAGTAAAAAAAAAATTAACCGACAAATCAAAGTGATCCATGAAAACATATTTAACATAAAATAAGACAGCAAAGGAGAATGAAAGAGAGACATATGACAAATAGAAAACAAATAGCAAAATGACAGGCATAAATCTAATCGTATCAGCAATGTCCTTAAATGTAAATAGACTAAATACTTTAAAAAACCGAGATTGTCAGAATGGCTGAAAAAGCAAGACCCAACTATATGCTATCTATAAACTGAAGCACCATAGATTCAAAGACATAAATGAATTGAAAGCAGAGGGATAGAAAAAAAGATATACCATGCAAACAGTAACCATAAGAAAGCTGGAGTTTCAATATTAATATCGGACAAATAAGGTCACCTGGGTGGCTCAATTGGTTAAGCGTCTGCCTTCAGCTCAGGCCATGATCCTGGGGTCCTGGGATCTAGCCCCGCGTCCAGCCCCCTGCTCAGCGGGAAGTCTGCTTCTCCCTCTCCCTCTGCCTGCCACTCCCCCTGCTTGTGCTCTCTCTCTCTCAGTCAAATAAATAAATAAAATCTTTTAAAAATACCAGACAAATAGACTTTAAGACATATCATAATGATAAGTGGTCAATACATGAGTTAGATATAATAATTATAAATATATGTGGATGTTATCAACCTCTCTTGATTAGCCCAAAGAAGTGAGGGAGGGGCGCCTGGGTGGCTCAGTCGTTAAGCGTCAGTCTTCAACTCAGGTCATGATCCCAGGGTCCTGGGATCAAGTCCCGCATCAGGCTCCCTGCTCTGCGGGAAGCCTGCTTCTCCCTCTCCCTCTCCCCCTGCTTGTGTTCCCTCTCTCGCTGTGTCTCTCCCTGTCAAATAAAATCTTAAAAAAAAAAAAAAAAACCAAAGAAGTGAGGGAAAGGTTGACTTAACTGAAAGGAAAAATAGACAATCCAATAAAAATAGTTGCAGACTTCAATACCTCACTCTCAATAATTACTAAACAACTGGGGGCGCCTGGGTGGCTCAGTTGGTTAAGCAACTGCCTTCGGCTCAGGTCATGATCCTGGAGTCCCAGGATCGAGTCCCACATCGGCCTCCCTGCTCAGCGGGGAGTCTGCTTCTCCCTCTGACCCTCCCCCTCTCATGTGCACTCTCTCTCTCTCTCTCTCTCTCTCTCAAATAAATAAATAAAAATCTTAAAAAAAAAAAAAAAAAAAAAAAAAATAATTACTAAACAACTGGACAAAAAAGTCAACGAGAGTAGGATTGTAAGATGGCACTACCACTATGGAAAACAATATGGCAGTCCCTCCAAAAATTAAAAACAGTATTACCATGTGATCCAGCAATTCCATTTCTGAGTGTATATCCAAGAGAACGGAAAACAGGGTCTCAAAGAGATATCTGCATACTCATGCTCATAACCGGCAAGAGTGGAAGTAACCCAAATGCCCACTGATGGGTGACTGAATATACAAAATGTGGTGTGCACATACAATGGAATAGTCCAGTCGTTAAAGGGTAAGAAACCCTATCACATGCTACTTCATGGATAATCCTGTGGACATTATGGTAAGTGAAATAAGTCAGTCGCAAACAGGTAAATACTGTATGAGCCCACTTATAGGAGATACCTAAAATAATCAGGTTCATAGGCACAGAAAGTAGGATCGTGGTTACGAGGGCTAAGGGGAGTTGTTTTTAGTGGGTATAGAGTTTCAGTTTTGCAAAATGATAAAGTTTTTGTATTTTGAGATGGGTATCTCAACAATATTGCATGAATGAATATATTTAATGTTACTAAACTGTACACTCAAAAATGGTTAAGATGGTAAATTTTCTGTTATGTGTTTTTATCACAGTTTTAAAAAATCAACAGAGATATGGAAGACTTGAACAACACTATCGACCAGCTTGACCTTACATTTATGGAAAACACCCAAAGGCTAAAGAATACATGTTCTTAGAATGCCTGGGTGGCTCAGTCGGTTGAGTGTCCGGCTCTTGGTTTTGGCTCAGGTCGTGATCTCATGGGTGCTGGGATAGAGCCCCAAGTGGACCTCCGTGCTCAGTGGGGAGTCTGCTTGGGATGCTCTCTCTCCCTCTCCCTCTGCCCTTCACCACCACATGCACACACACTCTGTCTCTCTCAAATAAATAAATCTTAAAAAAAAGAATACAATTTCTTTTCAAGAGCACATGGAACGTTCTCCAGGATTGACCATCAACTGGACCATAAAACAAGACTCAAATTTTTAAAGACTAAAGTCATATGAAGTACATTCTCTGGTCACAACAGAATTAAAATGGGGGCGCCTGGGTGGCTCAGTTGGTTGGGCAGCTGCCTTCGGCTCAGGTCATGATCCTGGAGTCCCGGGATTGAGTCCCACATCGGGCTCCCTGCTCAGCGGGGAGTCTGCTTCTCCCTCTGACCCTCCCCCCTCTCATGCTCTCTTTCTATCTCATTCTCTCTCTCAAATAAATAAATAAAATCTTTACCAAAAAAATTTTAAAAAAAGAATTAAAATGGAGACCCCCAACTGAAAGATACCTAGGAAAACTTAAAATTTTTCAAAATTAAGCAACATTTCTAAATAACTTACGGATCAAAGAAAAAAATCACAGGAGAAGTAAAAAAAAATAATAACTCTGAGGAGAATTCAAACAAAAACACAACATAAGAAAAGGTGCAGGATGTAACCGAAGCAGCACTTATGGTGAAATTTGCAGCTGTAAATGCCTATCTTGGAAAAGAGGAAAGGTCTCAAATCCATCACCTAATCTCCCCCTTCAAGAAATTAGAAAAAGAACAAACTAAACCAAATCTGTCAACACGTAAAAAGGATCGTAGCCTATGAGCAGGTGGGATTTATTCTAGGAATCAAGGTTGCTTTAGTGTCTAAAGATGAATTAATTCATCTCCCTTAGCGAATGGTACCACCACTTCTGGTCAAATGAGAAACCTAAAGGTCGTGCCCGAAACTTGTCCCTTTTACCACATTTTCAACTCATCACCTAATGCCCCTGACCTTGAATCCTTTTACTTTTCTGTGTCCTCAGTGCCACCAACGGGCTGGTCCTCTCTCACCTGGACTACAGACCACAACCTCCACCTTGCCTCCTCCATCTTTACTTCTACTGCCATGGGGCCTTTGTTCTTGTGGTTGCTTTGTTTTCTTTGTTTTAGTTCTCTTACTGTCCCTGATCTGCTAAGATATCTCAGTGGCTTCACGCTCACACACACCCACACCCCCCGAGTGCAATGGTTGTTTCCAGCCTTGTGATGCCCTTCTCAGTTCCTCAGCATGTCACTCTCTCCAGCCACAGAGGCTTTGCTTTTGCCGTGTTCTCTCTGCTTGGGTTGTGACTCCCTCTTTCCCTTGGTCTAGGTAAATTTTCTCCATCCTTCAGCCCTCAACTCATCCATCATTTCCCCCCGGGGTAGCCTTCCTGACTCCCCGGAAGGGGATGGGTTCCCCTACTGTATTTTGTCATAGACCAGTGGTTCTCTACCGGGGGCACCGCCCCCCCCCACCACCAGGGGACATTTGGCAGTGTCTGGAGATAATTTTAGTTGTCACAACTGAGGGGTAGGGTGGGGTTGGATAATGGCATCTAGTGGATCAAATCCGAGTGTGCTTCTAGATATCCCACAAGGCACAGGACAGCCCCCACAACAAAGAATGATCCAGCCCCAAATGTCCATAGCACTGAGATCGAAACATCCGGTAGCTGACCTATGTTCCTCTCCTCTGGAGTGTGTGCCTCCGTGTCTCCTTGTTACTGTACACTCATGTGTGTTTCTTTGGTGTCTGTCTCAGCTTGACAGTGAACTTCATGAGAGCTACAATCGTGATGGTTCTTATTCATACAGGGTCCTCCAAGCCTGGCACAGCCCCGCATTCATTCCCTGGTCTAGATACTAGGATACTGGCAGTACCTTTTCCTCTCTTTTTTGTTAGAGCATCTTTATTTTCCTGTGGGCAACCATTCTCCAGCATTTCGTTTGTTTTTGGCGGGTCCATCTATTGTGGCGCCTGTCACCTCCACCCTGACCTCCAGCCATGAGGTGGGCATGTGACCACAGTGCGCTGATTGGACCCCCTCTCGTTTTTGAAAGGGAAGTTGGAAAATTTCATATATAAAGAGGGAATCAATATTGGAAGTGAGCCACGGTCATTTGTTTACATCTGTCTGTGGCTGCTTCGATGTATGACAGCCAAGCTGAGTGGCTACAACAGAGACCGTACGTCCTGCAGAGCTGAAAACGTTGACAATCTGGTCATTTACAGAAAATATTTGCCAACCCCTGATCGAAAGCAATAATTCATGACTTCTCACTGCTGAGGCTGCCCTGACCTTTGTAAGGCCAGCTGATTCACTTTTCCTTCAATTTTGTCACCTTCCCAGTAATTTCCAGTAACACCCATTGGCCCCCTCCCCCACCTTCTTGGCTTGGGTTTAGCCAGAGTAGCTTTCAGAAGTCACCTAAAGAGGCTTAACTAATGCAACAACCCAATAGAGGTGTGTTAAGTAGCCCAACATCGGAGCAGGTTGAAGGGTGGTCCCCCAAAAGATATGTCCATGTCTTAATCCCCAGAATCTGTGAATGTGACCTTATTTGGAAAAAGCGGTCCTTGCAGTGATAACTAAGTTAAGGATCTCAAAATGAGATCATCCTGGATTATCTGGGTGAGCCCTAAATCCAATGATAAGTGTCTTTACGAGAGACGCAGAGGAGAAGGCCCTGTGAAGATAGAGGCAGATATTAGACTGATTCTTTGGTAGACGAAGCCAAGGAATATCAGAGCCAGGTGAACATGGAGGAGGCAAAAAACAAACAAACAAACAAGAAACCCAAAAAACCAACCAAACAAAAACCCAAAATACAAAAAGAAAAAAGGCTTCCTTTAAAGTCTTCAGGAGAAGGATGGGACCACCGGCGCCCTGATTTTGGGCTTTTGGCCTCCAGAACCGTGAGAGGATACATTTCTCTTGTTTTAAATCCCCAATTTGTGATAATTTGTTACAGAAACCACAGGAAACAACAGCCATCCCATTTCCTAAAGCTCTTGGGATAAGACCCAGTCTCCCTGACTCTTTACAAGGCTTTTCATGGCCTGGCCACTATCTTTTTCTTTCTTTCTTTTAACCACTTTCTTTTGTTTTTTTAAATAAACTAATTGTTTTAGGTTCCCAGCAAAATCGAATGGGAGCTACAGAGATTTCTCATATACTTCCTGCCTCTACTCAGGCACAGAGCCCCCCCGACATCAACATCCCCCAGTAAAGTTGTGCATTTATTAAAATTGATGATCCTACATTGACACATCATTATCACCCAAAGTCCATAGTTTACTTAAGGGTTGACTCTTGGTGTTATATATTCTTACAGTATCTACAGAATGGTTTCACTGCCCTGAAGATCATCTGTGCTCTGTCTCTCTATCAGCCTTAACTCTATCAACCGTGCTGATCTTTTTACTGTCTCCATAGTTCTGCCTTTCCCACGATGTCACATATTTGGAATCACACAATTTGTAGCTTCTTATCCTTAGTAATATGCATGTGGTTCTTCTTTTTCTTTTTTTTTTTTTTAGCCTGTTGATACGATGGATCACATTAACTGATTTTTTAATGTTAAACCGACTTTGCATACCTGTGACAAATCTCACTTGGTCGTGATGTATAATTCTTTTCATGTTATTAGATTTAATAGTTATATATATATTTGCATTTATGTTCGTGAGAGATGTAGGTCTGTAGATTTCTTTTCTTATAATGTCTTTGTCTGGTTTTGGTATTAAGGTGAAAATACTGACCTCATTTAAGCATGGGTTAGGAAGTAATCCCTCTGTTTCTCTCCTCTGAGAGGGTAGAGAATTGGTATAATCTCTTTCTTAAAAGTTTAGTAGAATTCATCAGTGAACCAACCTGGGCCTATTGCTTTCTGTTTTGGAAGGTTATTAATTATTGATTCAATTTCTTTAATAGGTTTAGGCCCATTCAGTTGTCTGTTTCTTCTTGCGTGAGTTTTGGCTGATTCTATCTTTCAAGGAAGTGAACCATCCATTTCTTCTAGGTTATCAAATTTGCAGGCCTGTTGTTGATAATATTCCCTGATTATAATTTTGTTTATTTATTTACATACTTAAAAAGATTTTATTTTTAAGTAATCTCTACGACCAGTGTGGGGCTTGAACCCATGACCCTGTGATCAAGAGTCTCGTGCTCTGAGCCAGCCAGGTGCCCCCTGATTATCATGTTAATATCCATGGGATTTGTAGCGATGTCCTTTCTTTCTTTTCTGATATCAGTAGTAATTTGTGTCTTGTCTCTTTTTCTTAGCTAGCCTGGCTAGAGGCTTATTGATTTTACTGATCTTTGCTAAGAATCAACTTTTGGTTTCGTTGATTTTCTCTATTGATTTCCTGTTTCCAATTTCATTGACTTCTGTGCCAATTTTTATTATATTTCTTCTTCTTACTTTGAATTGAATTTGCTCTTCTTTTTCTAGTTCCTAAAGTGGAAGCTTAGATGATTGAGTTTAGGTTTTTCTTCTCTTCAAATATGTGTGTCCAGGGCTATAAATTTTCCTGTGGCTCTGCTTTCATTGCAGCCCACAAATTTTGAAAAGTTGTATTTTCTTTTTTTAAAAAGATTTTATTTATTTATTTGAGAGAGAGAGAGAGAGAGAGAGAGAGCACATGAGCAGGGGGGAGGGGCAGAGGGACCCTGAGATCATGACCCAAGCTGAAGGCAGATGCTTAACTGACTGAGCCACCTAGGTGCCCCAGAAAGTTGTATTTTCATTTAGTTCAAAATATTTTAAAATTTCTCTCGTGATTTATTCTTTGACCCACATGTTATTTAAAAGTATGTTATTTAATCTCCATACATTTAGAGTTTTCCACCTATCTTTCTGTTAGTGATTTCTGCTTTAATTCCGTTGTGGTCTGACAGAATACATTGTATGATTTTCTCTTTTATATTCTGTTTTATGGCCCAGAATGTGGTCTATTTTGGAAAATGTGTCCTGTGAGCTTGAGAAGAATCTGCTCTTGTTGGATGAAATATTCTACAGATGTCTGTTATATCCAGTAGATCGATGGTTTGTTAATTTCACCATCTCCTTACTGATTTTCTGCTTGCTGAATCTACCCATTTGTGAGAAAGGGGTTTTGAAGTCTCCAACTTTGACAGTGGGTTCATCTGTTTCTTCTTGCTGTTCTATCAGTGTTTGTCTCAAGCACTTTGACAGTCTGTTGTTAGGTACATACACATTAAGGATTGTTATGTCTTCTTGGAGAACTGACCCCTTTCTCATTATGTGATGGCCATCTTTATCCCTGATAATTTTCTTTGCTCTAAAGTCTGCTCTGTCTGAAATCAATATAGCTATTCCCGTTTTTTTAAAATTTAGTGTTAGTATTGTTTATCTTTCTCTATCCATTTACTTTTAATCTATATATGTCTTTAAGTTTAAAATGGGTTTCTTGTAGATGACTTATGGATGAGTCTTTTTTTTTTTTTATCCACAGTGACAATTTCTGTCTTAATTGGTGCCCTTAGACCATTTCCATTTAAAGTGATCTTTGATATTACTGGATTAATACCTGTCATATTGGTTCCAGTTTTCTATTTGTTGCCTTAATTCCTATTTTTCATCTTCCATTCTTTCTGCCCTTTGTCAGAGTTGAGCTTTTTATATGATTCCATCTTCTCTCCTGTTTTAGCATATACATTGTATTTCTTTCTTTTTTTTTTTTTTTACTTTTTTTAGTGGTTGCCCTAGAGTTTGCCATACATTTACCACTAATCCAAGTCCACTTTCAAATAACACTATACTGCTTTGTGGGTATAGTTATTGTTCTTATGATAAGAAGCCATTTCTCATCCCTCCCTTCCCTCATGTCATTGCTGTCATTCATTCTACTATATACAAACACACATAAGATATATACATGGATCAGTGCATAATCGAATACATTGTTGATATTATTTTGAACAAACTCCTATCTGTTAGATCAATTACGAATAAGGAAAATAAGTTTGGATTTTACCTTCACTTATTTATTCTCCAGTGCTTGTCATTTCTATATACAGATCTGAGTTTCTGACCTACATTATTTTCCTTCTCTCTAAAGAACATTTTTTTAAAGATTTTTTTTTAATTTTTAAGTAATCTCTACACCCAGCGTGGGCTCGAACTCACGACCCTGAGATCAAGAGGCACATGTTCCACCGACTGAGCCAGCCAGGTGCCCCCTCTCCAAAGAACTTCTTTTAACATTTTTTGTAAGCCAGGTCTACTGCAAACAGATCCCCTCAAATGCTTGTTTTTTTGAGAAAGTCTTCATTTCTTTCACTTTTATTTTTTATTTTTTTCCCACCCCCCCTTTCACTTTTAAAGGATAATTGCTCAAGATACAGAATTCTAGGTTGGTGGGGTATTTTTCTTCAAACACTTAAAATATTTCATCCCACTCTCTTCTTGCTTGCATGGTTTCTGAGGAAAAGCTGGATAGAAATCTTAACTTTGCTCTTCTGTAGGTAGGGTGGTTCATTCCTCTGGTTTCTTTCAACATTTTTTCTTTATCTTTGATTTTCTTAAGTTTGAATGTGATATACCTACGTGTGTTTTGTTTTGTTTTTGTTTTTTGTTTTGTTGTTTTTTTGGCATTTATCCTGTGTGGTGTTCTGTTGAGCTTCCTGGACCTGTGGTTTGGTGTCTCTCTCACTTTAATAGGGGGAAATTCTCCATCATTATTTTTCAGAAATTTCTTCTCCTTTCTCCCTTGTCCTTCTGTTCTTCCCATTATGGGTATGTTACACCTTTTGTGGTTGTCCCACTGTTCGTGAATATTCTGTTCCATTTTCTTCCCAGTGTTCTTTTCTCTTGGCTTTTTGAGTTTGGGAAGTTTCTATTGTCTATCTCCAAGGTCAGAGAATCTTTTTTTCAGCTGTGTCCAGTGTGCTAATAAGCCCATCAAAGACATTCTCCTTTTCTGTTATAGTTTTTGATGTCCAGCATTTCTCTTGTATTTTTTCCTGGAATTTTCATCCCTCTGCTTACCTTATCCCTGTGTTCTTACATGCCGTCTACTTTCCCTATTAAAACCCTTAGCATATAGGGGCACCTGGCTGGCTCAGTTCATACAGCATACGCTGCTTGATCTCAGGGTTCTGAGTCCCAGTTGGGTGTGGAGCCTACTTCAAAACAAAACAAAACAAAACAAAACAAAACAAAAAAAGCCCACTCAGCGTTTCAATCTTAATTTTTAAGATCTCCTGGTCTCATCATTCTAGCCTCCCTGTCATCTCTGAGTCTGGTTCTGATGTTTGCTCTGTTTCTTTAAATTGTATTTTCTGCCTTCTATTAGGCCTTTTAATTTTTTGTGGGGAGGTAGGCATGATATGCGGGGTCAAAGGCACTGCAGTGAACAGGCCTTTGGCAATGCTGCGGACAGGCGTGGGGAAGGGAAGTGCTCTGGAGCCCCTAGGGTGGGCTCAGTCGTTGGGTGAGGCTGAGCCCACCGGCCTGCGCTTCCCGGTGTTTCTGATTTCTCTTCCCTGGAGTGGCCGCAGGTGGGTATTTCCCTTTCCCCAGGTGGGTTATGCCCCATAACAGCCTACTGCCACCCTTCCCCCGCCGGAAGCAGCATGGAACTTTCTCCGATTTTAATCGCCAAGGCCATGGTAGGCTCCTGGAGGCAAAATCCCCAAAGTAGGGGTTCTCCTATCCTGCCCCGCACCCAGTTTTTACCCCTGAGAACTGTCAGGGCCCCCAGCAATTGCTCAGCTGCACTTCGGGTCCCCCGGCCCGGTGCTGTCCCGGTGAGTCGCTCTCGGCCCATGGGCGCTGCTGATTCGCGGTGCGGGGGGTGGTCTGCCCGCGGCCTGGCTCCCGTCTGAGGTCGTGGCGGGCTCCAAGCGGTGGAAAGCGACAAAAGGAAGGGTCCTTCAGGCTGGCTCGGGGACAAAGTCCCGGGGAGGTTTCCCCAGAGGCTGTGGCAGGATGGGAGCCCGGAGTGGGGCGCGCAGGTGCAGGGGACAGGCCCTGCCTCCTCGTGCATCGCGGGGCTCCCTCGCGTGCTAGGTCTTCACCCCTGGGCGCCGTTTCTAGTGTTGTAAGGCGGGAAAGAGTCGGTGCAGGGTCAGCGCCGGGGCCGCCTTGGCGCGCACTGGGTGGGTCTGGTCTTGCCAGTCTTCCTGGTGGAGCCCCCCGTCGCTAAGCTTGTCCCCGCCTCCCGGCAAGACTGCTACTCAAGGGCATAGGGTGTCCGCTGCCAGGGAACTCTGGGGACCGAGCCCAGCCCTGCTCTGTCTCCATCTCACTTCTCTGAAGGATCTGAGAAGAGCTGTCGATTTCTTAGTTTGTTCAGGTTTCTGTGCAGTCTTTGGCTTTAGTCACTTGTTAGGATGGAGTGGTGACCTCGAATGTCCTTACAAAGCAGTCCACAAAGCGCGAGTCCCGATTTTTACTTTTAAAAATTATTTCGGCACTTCTACTTCCTTTGCCTTTGCCTATACATTTTACAGTCAGTTTGTCTATTTCTACAAAAATCTTTCTAGGATTTGGATTGCTATGGTACTGAACTTCTAGATCGATTTTTGGTGTAATTTACATCTTAATAAAATTAAGTCTTCCAACCCATGAATACAAAATACCTCTGCATGAACCTAGGCCTTGTTTGATTTCTTTGATCAGATTTTGATCTCTTTCATCATGCAGATTTTGCACGTTTTGTTAGATTTTGGCTTGCACATTTCATGATTTTTTTAGTGCCCTTGTAAATGGCACTTTGGAATCTTTCATTTTCTAATTGTTCATTGCTAGTGTATAGAAATGTAATTGATTGAATTGACATTGCGTACTGTGACCTTGCTGAATGTGTTTATTAGTTCTAGACGCTTTTTTTTTTTTTTTTTTTTTTAAGTAGGCTGCGGGCTTAGTGTGGAGCCCAGGGCTGGGCTTGAACTCACCACCCTGAGATCAACACCTGAGCTGAGATCAAGAATCCCACCCTTAACAAACTGAGCCACCCAGAACCCCCTAGTTCTAGAAGCTTTTAAAAAAATAGACTCTTGTATATTCTACATAGATAATCATATCATCTGTGAATTGTTTTATTCTTGATGACCAGTTGATGTGACTTTTGTTTCTTATTCCCTTATTCCACTGGCTAGGGCCTCCGGTATGAGGCTGAATAGAAGTGGTGAGAGTGGACATTCTTACATCATTCCTGATTTTAGGAGAAAGCCTTCAGTTTTTCGCAGTTCAGTACGATGTTAGCTGTAGGTTCTTTTGTAATTGCACTTTATCAGGGTGAGGAAGTTCCTTCTATTCCTGGTTTGTGGAAAGTTTTTATCATGAATTGATGTTGAGGTTTGTCAAATGCTTTTTTAGGTTTTGGGTTTTTTTTTCATCTCATTGAGATATTCATGTGGCTTTTCTCCTTTGGTCTATTGATTCCATTAATTGTTTTTTTTTATAATTTTTAATTTTACTTTTTAGACTCTTTAAAAAAAATTTTTATTACCATTAATTGATTTTTTTTAAAGATTTATTTATTTGAGAGAGAGAGAGAGAATGAGAGAGATAGAGAGCACGAGAGGGAAGAGGGTCAGAGGGGGAAGCAGACTCCCTGCCGAGCAGGGAGCCCGATGTGGGACTCGATCCCAGGACTCCAGGATCATGACCTGAGCCGAAGGCAGTCGCTTAACCAACTGAGCCACCCAGGCGCCCTACCATTAATTGATTTTTGAATATTGAACCAATTTTGCATTTCCAGTATCACCTCCTCTACTTTGTCATGATATATTTTTCCTTTTATGTATTGCTGGATTCACCTTGCTGATATTTTGTTGACAATTTTTGTATCTATGTTCATGAGGGATAATGACCTGAGGTTATTTTTTCTTGTAATATTTATTTCAAGTATGGATATTGGATAACAACCCAAAAAATGAGCTAGAAAGCAATTTCTTTTCTTCCATTTTCTGGAAGATCTTGTGGGAATTTTATTATTTCTTCCTTAAATGTTTGGTGGAATACACCTCTGAAGCCATATAGGCCTGGAGTTTTCTTTTGAAGATTTTAAACTACAAGTACAACTTCCCTATTATCTATAGGAATATCAGGATCATCTAGTTCCTCTTTGGTGAACTTAGGAAGTTTGTCTTTCAGAGAATCTGTCCATTTCATCAAATTTGTCAATTTATAGGTATAATGTTTAAATATTACCCGATGCTTTTAATGTCTAAGATCTATAGTGTAAAATCTTTCATTCTTTCTTGACATTGGTAATCTATAGCTTTTCTTGCTCTCTTTTTTCCCCCTTAATCGGGCTAGAGGTTTATAAATTTTGATCTTTCTGAGGAATCAGTTTTTGGTTTGACTGATTTCTCTCTATAATTCTGTTTTCATTCATTGATTTCTGCTTTTATCTTTATTTTTTTTAAGATTTTATTTATTTGTCAGAGACAGAGAGAGAGAGAGCACAAACAGGGGGAGAGGCAGGCAGAGGGAGATGTAGGCTCCTTGCTCAGCAGGGAGCCAGATGTGGGACTCAATCCCAGGACCCTGGGATCATGACCTGAGCCGAAGGCAGATGTTTAACCGACTGAGCCACCCAGGTGTCCCTCTGCTTTTATCTTAAATACTTGCTTCTTTCTGCTTTGGGTTTAAGTTACTCTTTCAATTTCTTAAGGTAGAAGGTCAGATCACTGATTTGATACCTTTTTTTTTTTTAGATTTTATGTATTTATTTGAGAGAGAGAGAGCATGAACAGGAGGGAGGGGGGGAAGGGAGAGGGAGAAGCAGACTCCCTGCTGAGCAGGGAGCCAATGCAGGCCATCCCTGATCCACACCCTGAGCTGAAGGCAGACACCTAACCTACCAGGTGCCCCTGATACCTTCTTTTCTAATATATTCTATATTTCTATATATTCATTAAATTCTAATAATTTAATGCTATAATTCCTTTTTCTCTAAGTACTGCTTTAGCTCCATCCTACAGCTTTTGTGTTCATTTCATTTAATTAAAAATATTTTTAATTGCCCTTGTGACTTTTCCTTGACCCATGGGTTATTTAGAACTGTGTTAATTTCCAAATAGTTGAGAATATGTCAAATGTCTTTTGTTCTTGGTTTCTAGTTTAATTGCTTTGTGGTCAGAAAATATACTTTGTATGATTCTAATTCTTTTAAATTTGTTGAGGTTTGCTTTAGTTCCCAGAATATGGTCTAGCTTGGTCAATGTCCCATGTATTCTTAAAAAAAAAAAAAAAAAAGTGCATTCCTGTGTATAGTGTTGTATCAATGCACTTGGGTATTCTTCATTCAAAAGCCATTTTAACTGAGTTTTCTGCGTCTTGCCACTTGAAATGTTCCCACCAGTAAGGAATTATGATTGGTCTGGGTCGTTTGCCCAATCATGTGACCACAGGAGCAAGGTTCTCTGTTTGGCACCCCCTTCAGTACCATGTGATTGGAGGTAGGGGTCACTGTTCCCCAAAGGCATTGCGGGTACTGGCCTGGCAAAAGCAATAAATGTTCACTGCCGTCCCCCCACCCCCGTGGCTTTCGAGTGTGCGTGCACAGGCATGTGCTCATAGTGCCGATATGTACAATGTTAAATGTCCCCCCATATGCATCTCCTGCATAACTCAAACATCTCCCTGCTTTTCCCAAATGGAGAGAATGTGAAATCGCGTCCAATGAAAACACAGCTCCCAGCCCAGTTCTCTGGTGAGCTCCATATGCCTTTTGCTAATGTCTGAATATCACTCCGGCTTCAGGAATCATGTGCTAGATGATGAATGAACACACTTGTAGTCCAAGGATCTCTTGGTGCAGAAAAGCCATAAGAAAGAAATCCGCAGTGCACCTGTTACTTCTTGCCTCCCTGGTCTACCAGTAGGATGCTTTCAGCGAGCTGTTGTGTGAGGTGTCCGAAGGGACAGTTTATGCGAGACAACTTTGAGGAAGGACTGGAAGGGAATAAAGGAGCACATCTGATAGGCTTGCTGAGTCAGAAGCGCTCACCAGCTTCCAGGCACCGTGTTGGTTTTCTCCAGTAAGGAGAAATGGGAGTTTCTCTGCCATCGGAGAAACCAACTGATGAGCTCTGTGCTCACTCACTGACGTTTTGTGCAGTGGCTGGACTGTGGGCTCCGTGAGGACGTCCTAGGAATCACCAAGCACACCCCTCCCAAGTATTCGGTGGTGGTGACAATCTGTGTTTTCCTCAGAGACACGATACTGCTTTTGATTGTGATTTTGGAGGCAAGGCGAAGTTTCATGGTTTCCCTTTTGGCCTGCCGACCATGGTGGGACCTAGTCCATGCCTGCCTTCGTTAGCCAGCAAGGGGTTTCTGATGCTGAGGAGCCCCCTGCCAGTGGCTTACACGGGAATAGAAAAGAGCCTTAGGATGGGCCTGGTCACAACCCCATTGATATCTGCAGCACACGACCTTCACCGCGAATGGCAGATACTGGTGATGTTCAGAGTTCTTAGGATCCCAATAATGAGCACTAACTTAGAATACATATCCGGTAGACCAAAGATTTGGGTATGTCTATTCTCCTAGGGCACATTTCTCTTTGGGGAATGTGAGGAAGACGACTTACAATTTGCCTTGGTGCTTACACAGATCTCAAGGCTACCTGACATCTACTTTATTCTGGGCTAGAGACTTGGAATTGATGAAGCCACCCGGCGTTCAGAGTTAGGGGAAAGGCCTTGACTTTCTCGTGTCTTGATTGTGTTGATGTTCCGAGGTTAGGCCTGTTGTCCTCAGACCTGGGTTTATTTTAATTTACAAAAAAAAAAAAAAAAAAAAAGGGTCCTCTCACTTTAATTCCCGAGAAACTTATAGTTAATTAACCACAGTGAAATATCTCCAGGCGTCACACTATTTTGTAAAATTGCACAATCACGCCTGCCTTGTTGCTTGTTAGGGTAACTAGAACCCATAACTAGAAACTGCTTCTGGGGGATAACAGTGGTCACCTGGACCAAACCGCCTTTGGTTCTCCCCATCTCCGCTACAATTGATCGGGAACCAACTGCAGCCCCGCCTGCCAGGCTAGGAGAACAGTCAGTAAGAGTCCGGTTTAAAAGGCTGACGTCTTCCTCCCCAATCCATTCCTCAAGGCAGAGGTAAATGTAGTCTTTCCAGGCCTAATGGGAGACAAGACCGCGGGGTGGGGGAGGGGGTCCTGGTGAGTGGGAAGAATTGGCTAGCTCCAATTCAGCATTCCTGTCTCCTGAAGTCTTTGAATTCTTTCCTCTATCTTATGCCAAAGTGTTTCTGGCCTTTCCATTTCATTTTGCACAGAGCAGCGTTCAGAACATTAGTCAAAACAGCACACGGCTAAAGCAGCTGTGTGTGTGTGCCTCCTGAAAGCATGCCCTCGAATCAATAACTTCATCCCAGTGGAAAAGTGAACCACGCCCCCCCCCCTTTCCATGCCTGTGTACCTGTAAGTCCATTCTCCCAAATACACCCAAGGTGTGTGCCTGTCCGTATTAGCAAATTCTTGCTGTTCTTTCAAGCTGTAATTCTTTTCCTACCCTGGTTCTGCATTTCACTCCAGAGCACGTTGAGTTTGGATTCTGGTTCCCAGCCAAGCAAGCCTTGGAGGTAGGAGGGCAGCAGAGAACAGGGTTCCTTCCTTTTCCAGAAGGAACAGGGTCTTTTCTCAGGGAGGGGACGTACCGCAGGAACGTTTCAGGATGGTGGGGGCTGGGGACTCTCGGGCTGTCTCTAGGTATCTTTATTCCATATTCCATTTCCAATATCCATATTCCATATCAATTTCCAGTCCGCTCTCCTTTCTCCCCCCATTCCTGTAACTTTTAGTCAAAAAGTACGATAGACTCAGCAAGTGGTAGGCGCGGTCTCAGATGGGCGTGGTTTTCAGGGGTTTTGGGCCTCCCGATAACCAGTTACGGAGTCTTTGCACACAGCGGTAGAAAGGCTTTCCGATTTTATTCCCTTCCTTGAGGAAAGCATTTTGAGATTTAACCAGCTGGGCGGATGATTTTAAGTGAGCTGAGACTGACGAAAGCAACCCCACGACTTCGGTGTTTCTGCATTCCTCAGCTTTAAACTGGCTCCCGGATAAAGTCAAGGGGAAAAGGTGAGGTGTATGCATAATGTGGTACCTTTCCTTCTTGAGACATGCTTCTCACACCATATAATTTACCTTTTTTTTTTTTAAGATTTTATTTATTTATTTGACAGAGAGAGACACAGCAAGAGAGGGAACACAAGCAGGGGGAGTGGGAGAGGGAGAAGCCCGCTTCCCGCCGAGCAGGGAGCCCGATGCGGGGCTCGATCCCAGGACCCCGGGACCATGATCCGAGCCGAAGGCAGACGCCTAAGGACTGAGCCACCCAGGCGCTCCTAATTTACCCTTTTAAAGCATACAATTGAGTGGTTTTTAGTATATTCACAAGATTGTAACATCATCGCCACAATTTAGTTTCAGAGCATTTTCATCACCCCAAAAAGGAACCAACCCTGTTCCCGTTAGCAGTCCCTCCCCATTCCCTTCCGCCGGCTCCTGACAACCACTAATTTACTTTCTGTCTCTATGGATTTACCTATTCTGGGCACTCCGTCTAAATGCAATCACACAATATGTTGCCTTTTGTGACTGATTTTTTCCCCTTAAGCCTTCATTGTGAAAATGTGTTCAGCCTTGTTGTGGCACAGATCAGTACTTTGTTCCTTTTTATGGTTAAATAATATTCTGCTATATGGATGGAACGCACTTGTGGATGGACGTTTGAGTGGTTTCCACTGTTTGGCTATGATGAGTAGTGCTGCTGTGAGAAGTTGTGCACAAATCTTCATATGAACATGTTTTTATTTCTCTCGGGTATATGCTAGGAGTACAATTATTGGGTCATGCAGTAACTCTCTGTTTAACTTTTCAAGGAACTGCTTTCTTAAGTTGGCTGCACCATTTTACTTTCCCATTAGCGATGTGGGAAGGTCCTGGGCTCTCCACATCCTTGCCCATCCTTGTTATTGCCCATTTTTTTATTATAGCCATATTAGTGGGTATGAAGTGGGGCATGTTACTTTTCATGTAAACACGAAGAGGAAAGAAGAGTCTGTATGTAAATGCTTATTATTTTTACAGAATAGCTCTGGGACATTATATGTGAAACTAGCAGTGCTAGATGCCTCCAGGGAGTTCTGGGAATTGGGAGCTGGTGGCTGAGGAGGGAGGGGGATTTCACGCTATCCACCCTTCTCGGAGTCATTCCATTTTAGGCATGTGGAAGTGTTATCTATACAACTAACTACATTCATTTGAACTTTATTTTAATTTTTTATTTTTTTAAAGATTTTATTTATCTATTTGACAGAGAGAGAAACACAGCGAGAGAGGGAACACAAGCAGGGGCAGAGGGAGAGGGAGAAGCAGGCTTCCCGCGGAGCAGGGAGCCCGATGTGGGGCTCGATCCCAGGACCCTGAGATCATGACCTGAGCAGAAGGCAGATGCTTAATGACTGAGCCACCCAGGTGCCCCTATTTTAATTTTTTAAAAGATTTTATTTATTTGAGAGAGAGAGCACGAACAGGGGAAGGGGCAGAGGGAGAGGGAGAAGGAGGGAGCCCGAAGTGGGACTCGATCTCAGGACTCCGAGATCATGACCTGAGCCAAAGACAGATGTTTAACCAACTGAGCCACCCCGGCATCCCCTAATTTGAACTTTAAAGGTATTAAAACATTTCTTGACCTGTGGCAGGGCATGACAGCTCTGACCCGTGGGCCAAATCTGACTGACCACCTGTTTTTATGTGCCCATGAGTTCATTCGTTTTTACATTGTGAAAATGGTTGAAAATAATAAAAGGAGACTCTTTTGTAGCACATGAAAATTATTTGAAATTCAAATGTCAATGTCCCTAAATAAGCTCTTATTGGAACACTGCCGTGCTCGTTTGTGTACATATTTTCTGTGGGTGTTTTCCTGCTTCCCTGGGTGGGGGGGACCACGTGTGGTGCTGTCACCACCCTCCCCTGCTGCTCAGAACGTGCACCCCGCAGTGACACAGCCATAACCCAGCGGCTCTCGGAGTCTGCATCCTGGGACTTCTTTATGTTTTCTTGCTTTATTTTTGTTACGTAAGCTCTCCGCCCAACATGGGGCTCAAACTCACAACCCCAAGATCAAGAGTTGCACATTCCACCAGCCAAGCAAGCCCTGCGCCCCTACTGTGACTTTTTTCCAAAAAAAAAAAAAAAAAAAAAATTACCAGCGCATATCTTTTATGTCAAAACGAGAAAAGAGGACAAAAGTGAACTGTGAATGTCGTGCCTGTACGGCCTCATGGAGTGTGGACTATGCTGCTCTTCAATTACCGGACAAGACCTTGTGTGTGGGGGGGGGCAGGATGGCTCCACAGCTGTGCCACAGAGCACCACACGCACCACCGTCGCCGGGCCAAGCGTTCCTCGAAGTCTCCCCGATGCCCAGGAAGGGGACGGGCAGAAAAGCTGGAAAATGTGAAACCCTGTCTTGTCATGGCAGAATTTCTTCACGCCTGTCAAAAATAAAAAGGGATCTGCTACTAAAATGAGTTGTAAAGTGGCTCATTTGTTAGCCAAGAGGCAGAGCTGTTTATCGTTGGTAGCTTCATTAAATGGTGTTTGAATGCAACAGCTGAAAAGTGCGGCCAGGAAAAAAAGAACAAGCTTGTTTAAGAATTAGGACACTGGGAGTGACGGCGGTTTAAAAACAGGGCAGAGGTTCCTATCTGGTTGTCATTGATTTGAGGAGTCGCTGAAAAGTTAGAAAGTGACCCAAGAACGAGATTCTGTGAATAGTGTCTCCAGAACAGCTCCAGGTGAGAGTAACTTTAAGGATGATAAAGAGTGGGGCGCCTGGGCGGCCCAGTCGGTTAAGCATCCGACTCTTGATCTCAGCTCAAGTCTTGATTGCAGGGTTGTGGGTTCAAGCCCCACATCGGGCTCCACACCCAGTGTGGAGCCTACTTTAAAAAAAAAAAAAAAAGGATGATAAAGAGACTTGCTAAAACATGAATTCACAACTAAGATGTGTTATGACCGACGGTGACATGTGTGGAGCAGCCATTGGCTAAGACAGAGAGACATGGGAGGCTCACGGACACGGAAGGTGTTGAGACCTGTGGTCACGCACAGGTGTATTTATTAGCAGGTACGTGGGGGAAAATCTTGGAATCTGTCATGTTTTATTGAACCACTAGGGTCAATCGTGAATGTCATTTGCTCTTGTGGACTCCATCATCAGGCCAATGAAATTCTGTCAGAAATATAGGAGGTATATCCTGACTTGTCCTCACGTGGAAATTTGAAGACCTATCAACAGGGACATTTTATCCAGAGGTTTTGAGCTCCGGGCCAAGACTGAAGTTTTTCTGACCTGAAGGAACCTCCTTCAACTACTACTGTAAGACAACGAATGACTTTGGAAATTGCATTTTGCTGTGGACTTGAAAATGTTATTTAATAAGTTCAGATGAACCTTAACAGGCAATACAGTGCTTCTTGCAAAACTTCTATTGCGGGAAAGTCATTTCAACTTTGCTAATCCTGTTGGAGTCTCAGGTAATGTCAAGCAGCTTTATATGCTTCCCCTGCTGTCAAAAGTTGAAATAAGACGGAAGAGCCCTTTCCCATACAAACCTGAAGCGCCTTTATTGTTTGTTCTCACACTACATTTCAAGCAGTGATTTTTAGAACTTGATGCAAGCTCAGAGGAAATCTATATATTTCAAAATCCATTTAACTGTGCAACAGAGAAGCTTCCACATAGCTGTCAACTGGAAGTGATTAATCTGTAATGGAATGACATGCTAAAAGACAAATATCAAGAGAAGAACCTGAAAGAATTCTGTAATTGCCTCGTATGTGATGAATTTGTTTAATTAAAATCACAGGCTTGTGGACCAATACCAGGCTTGGTAGTACCTCTTTGTGTTAAGAGGCATTTCCAAAGATGAAACGCATAAAATCTCATTACAGATCAGCATTTAGAGATGAATTTTTGTGACTGGTTTTGTTAGAGGGGACACACACTTCGGCCACCAATTAAACAAATGCTAGTCCAGTCCATTGCTAACCAATGTTAGTGAAGAGTATTCTGTTCTTCTCATGAGTCGGCCTATATAACAAAAAAATTATATTTATTATTATATTTTTAACTTCATCAATTAAAAACCTGCATAGTTTGTTTCCTCTCTTGTAATAACAATTGTCTACATTATTGAGTTTTCCCCTTCCTTCACAGAGCCTACAATATTTACTATCAGATGTCTTCTTAAAAAGCTTCCATGTTAGGGGTGCCTGGGTGGCTCAGTCTGTTAAGCGTCCGACTCCTGATTTTGGCTCAGGTTGTGATGTCAAGGTCGTGAGATTGAGCCCCACGTGGACTCTGCACTGGATATGGAGTCTGCTTGGGAGTCTCTCTCTCCCTTTATCCCCCCACCACCAAAAAAGCTTACATGTTAGACCGATGGACTTAAGAGATATATAAAGACACTCTACCCAACAAGAATGGCACACCCATTCTTCTCAAGTGCACATCGGACATTTTCCATGATAGGCCATATATTAGGCTACAAATAAAGTCTCAAAAGATTTAAAAAGATAGATACCATACAAAATATCTTCTCCAACCACAATGGGATGAAGTTAGAAATCAGTAACAGAAGGAAAACTGGAGAAAGCACAGATTGGTACAAATTAAACAGCACTCTTCACCAGTGGATGAAAGAAGAAATCATATAGGAAATTAAAAATATTTAGAGTTAAATGAAAACAAAAACACAACAGACCCAAACTTATGGGGTACAGTTGAAAGCAGTACTAATGAGGAAATTTATAGCTATAAACACAGTAAAAAACAAGAAAGATCTCAAATCAGCAACCTAAATTTACAACTTGAGGAACTAAAAAGGAGCGAACACTAAACCCAAGGCTGGCAGAAAGAAGGAAATAAAGATTAGAGCAGGGGTGCCTGGGTGGTTCAGGTCCTGGGATCAAACACTTCGTCAGGCTCTCTGTTCTGCAGAGAGCCTGCTTCTCCCTCTCCCTCTGCCCCTCCTCCCTGCTTGTTCTCTCTCAAATAAATAAAAATCTTTTAAAGAAATAAATAAAAATTTTAAAAAGCTTAGAGCAGAGATAAAATAGAGAAGAGAAATACAGTAGAGAAAATTAATGAAACCAGAAGTTGATTCTTTGAAAAGATCACCCAAACTGAAAAACCTTTAGCTACATGGGCTAAGAAGAGAGAAGACTCAAATTACTAAGATCAGAAATGAAAGTGGGGCCATTACTACCAACTCTACAGATATAAAAGGATTATAAGAGATTACTGTGAAAAACTGTATGCCGACAAATTGGATAACCTAGATGAAATGGACAAATTCCTGGAAAGATAAAATCTAATGAGACTAAATCATGAAGTAGAAAATCTGAATAGACTTATAGCTAGTAAAGAGACTGAAACAGTAATCACAAATCTCCCACGAAAGAAAAGCCCTGGGCTCAATGGCTTCATTGCTGAATTCTACCAAATATTAAAAGGACAACCAATACCAATCCTTTTCAGATGTTTCCAAAAGATTGAAGAGGAGTAAACTCTTCTTAACTCATTTTCTTTATTTTTTCCATGCAAAAAGGTGTTTTTTATTTTTATTTTTTTATTTTTTTATTTTTTTTATTTTTTTTTAAAGATTTTATTTATTTATTTGAGAGAGAGAGAGAGAGAGAATGAGAGATAGAGAGCACATGAGAGGGAAGAGGGTCAGAGGGAGAAGCAGACTCCCTGCTGAGCAGGGAGCCTGATATGGGACTCGATCCCAGGACCCTGGGATCATGACCTGAGCCGAAGGCAGTCGCTTAACCAACTGAGCCACCCAGGCGCCCTATTTTTATTTTTTTAAAGATTTATTTATTTTAGAGAGAGAAAGAACACAGGTGGGGGGAGGAGAGAATCAGACTCCTCGCTGAGTACAGAGCCCAATGTGGGGCCTGAAACCATCACCCTGAGAGCATGACCTGAACCAAAATCAAGAGTTGGATGCTCAACCGACTGAACCACCCAGGCGTCCCAAAAAGGTGTTTTTTATTGAAGTACAGGGACAAGACCCGTGGGCAAAAAGAGCTGCACTGTGATTGGGAGGAGTGATTGATTTTTATGAGGCTAACATTACTCTGATACCAAAGCCAGATAAAGATGCTACAATAAAATAAAACTACACACCAATGTAATACATCACAGTAACAGAATGAAGGGAGGGAAAACCCCACATGATTATTGCAATTGATGCAGAAAAAGCATTTGATAAAATTCAACACCCTTTCATGATAAAAACACTCAACAAACTAGGAACAGAAGGAAACTACCTCCCATAAAAGCAATCTATGAAAACCTCAGTGAACATCATAGTCAACAGTGAAAAATTAAAAATTTCCTCTTAGGGCGCCTGGGTGGCTCATTCAGTGAAACTTTGGCTCCGGTCATGATTCCAGGGTCTGAGATCAAGCCACATGTCAGGCTCCTTGCTCAGTGGGGAGTCCGCCTCTCCCTCTGCCTGCCGCTCCCCCTGCTTGTGCTCTCGCGCTCTCTCTCTGACAAATAAATAAAATCTAAGGAAAAGAAAAGAAAAAAAATTTCCTCTAAGAGCAGGAAGAAGGGAAGGATGCCCACTCTCACCACTTCTGTTCAACACTTCTTTTAAAATGGACAAAAGACCTTAATAGACACTTCTCCAAAAAAGATATACAAATGGCCAATAAGCATATGAAGGATGTACCGTAAATTCTAGCCAAAGCAATCAGGCAAGAAAAAGAAAAGGCATCCAAACTGGAAAGGAGAAAGTATAATTGTCTCTGTTCTCAGATGATGTGATCTCCCATATAGAAAACCCTGAAGATCTCACACACACACACACACACACACACACACACACACACACACTGTTAGAACTATTGAATGAATTTTACAAAGTAGCAGGACACAAAGTCAACATACAAAACTGAGCTGCATTTATATACACAGGCAATGGGCAACTTGAAAAGGAAATTACAAAACAATTTCATTTTTCTTGATAGAAAAATAAAAAAATTAGAAGTTAATCAAGAAGGTGAAAGATGTACAATGAAAACCACAGAGCATTGCTGAAAGGAATTAAATGAGACATCAGTAAATAGAAACATATCCCACTGTCACAGACTAGAAGATATAATATTGCTAAGATGTCCACACTGCCCAAAGCCATTGACAGATTCAGTGTAATCCCTATCAGAATCACATTTAAGAATTCTGCATTTCACAGAGTAGAAAAGCCCCATCCTAAAATTCATATGGAATCCCAAGGAACCCTGAATGACCAAAACAACTTTGAAAAAGAACAAAAGAACTGAAAGACTTACATGTCTTAACTTCAAGACATACTACAAAGCTACAGTAATCAAAATATTGTTGAACCAATGTAAGAACAGACAGACAGACTCATGGAACAGAATAGAAAGGCCTGAAATAAACCCTTGCATGTGTGGTCCAGTGATTTTTGACAAGACGGGCTAAGGCCATTCAAATGGGAAAGGATAGTCTTTTCAATAAATGATGCTAGGAAAACTGTGTAGCCACATGCAAAAGAATGAAGTTAGAGCCTATCTAACACTGTCTACAAAAACTAACCCAAAAACTAACTCAAAATGAGTGAAAGATCTATCTGTAACACTTAAAGTTATAAAAACCTTAGAAGAAAACAGGGCAAAAACCTCACAACTTTGAATTTGGCAGTGATTTTTTGGATATGACCCCAAAGACACAGGCAACAAAAGAAAAAAAAAAAAAAACAGAAAAATTAGATTCCCTGAAAATTTAACAATTTTGTTAAGACAGTATCAACAGAATAATAAGGTAACTCCCAGAATGGGAGAAAATATTTGAAAACCAGTAAGGGATGACTATCTAGAATATTTAGAGAACTCCCCAAAATGACAAAAATCAAACAAGCTGGTTTTAAAAATGGACAAAAGACCTTAAGAGACATTTCTCCAAAAAAGATATACAAATGGCCAATAAGCATATGAAGGATGCTCAGCATCATTAATCATTAGGGAAATGCAAATCAAAACTACAATGAGATACCACCTCACACCCATTAGGATGGCAACTATGAAAAAAAGAATTAAGAACTAGTGTTGGCAAGGATGTGGAGAACTTGGAACCCTCATGCACTGTTGGTGGGAATGCACACCGGGGCAGCCATGGTGGAAAACAGTATGGTGGTTCTTTAAACAATTAAAAATAAAACTACCATATGATCCATAATTCCATTTCTGGGTATATACCCAAAGAATTGAAAGCAGAATCTTGAAGAGATATTTGTACACCCCATTTGTAGCAACATTATTCACAGCAGCTAAAACACGGAGGTAACCCAAGTGTCCCTCAATGGAAATGGATAAAATGTAGTATGTATGTACAATGGAATATTATTCAGCTTTAAAAAGGAAATTCTGACACATGCTACAACACGGATAAGTCTGGAGGATATTATGTTAAGTGAAATAAACCAGTTGCAAAAAGACAAATACTATGATTCCACTTAAATGAGTTAGTGTAGAAAAAATCACAGAGTTGGACACCAGAATCGTGGGTGCCAGGGACTAGGGAGAAAGGCAAATGGAGAGTTATTATTTAAAGGGCATAGAGTTGTGTTTTTTTTTTAAAGATTGTATTCATTTATTTGAGGGAGAAGAGAAAGAGCATGAGTGGAGGGAAGGACACAGGGAGAGGAACAAGCAGACTCCCTGCTGAGCAGGGACCCTGACATGGGACTCAATCCCAGGACCCCCAGATCATGACCTGAGCCGAAGGCAGACGCTTAATTGACTGAGCCACCCAGGAGCCCCTTGTTTTTTTTTTTAAGTAAGCTCCATGCCCAGTGGGGCTTGAACTCATCATGACCCTGAGATCAAGACCCTGAGATCAGGACCTGAGCTGAGATCAAGAGTTGGTTGCTTAACTGACTCAGCCACCCAGGCGCCCTTGGAGTTTTGGTTTTAAAAGATAAAAAGAGTTATGGGGATGGATGGCGGTGCTGGTTGCACAACATTATGAGTGTATTTAATACTCCCAAACAGCACACTTAAACCTAGCTGAGGTAGGGGGGGTGGGGGGATGGGTTAGCCTGGTGATGGGTATTAAGGAGGGCATGTATTGAATGGAGTGCTGGGTGTTCTACACAAACAATGAATCATGGAACACTACATCAAAAACTCATGATGTAATGTATGGTGATTAACATAATAAAATAATAAAATAAAATAAAATAAAATAAATAAAATAAAATAAAATAAAATAAAATAAAATAAAAAACTAGCTGAGATAGTAGAAGAAGAGGAGGAGAAGGAGAAATATCTTGCTTGGTGGACCCGAAGCTACGTGCTGGGCCTTCTAAGCACATGTGCAGGCCTCTGCTCGCAAGACACCACAGAGCTTGCTCTTCTTTCCCTGAGCTTGTCCATCTGACACTTGGAAATACAGTCAACCCTAGAACGACAAGGCTTTGAACTGCATGGATCCACTAATATGTGGATTTTTTTTCAATAAATGCAATAAATGTCTTTTCTCATTCTTACTATTTTCTTAGTAACATTTTCTTTTCTCTAGCTGACTTTGTTGTGGGGATATGGTATATAATACATTTTCACATACAAAATATGTGTGGACTGTTTGTTATCAGTAAGGCTCCCAGGCAACAGGCTTTTTTTCGCAGTTAAGCTTTGGGGGGAGTAAAAGTTATAGGCAGATCTTTGACTGTGTTTTTCGAGGGTCAACTGTATTCACCCTGAGTCTTCTTTCAGAATGAAGTCTTTAATTCCTTTGAAAAAGAGGTTAATATGATACTAAATAGATTAGAATTAATGTTGATAATAATAATAGTAACAGATGGAAGAGGTTGGAGGATGAACAAATTATTTTGAACACTTACTAGTCTTTATTTACCTGCCTATCCTATACACACTGTATATTTGGGTAACCAAATAGTAGATGAGAGGAAGGAATTCTTTTTACTTTTTTTTTAAAAGATTTCATTTATTTGAGAGAGAGAGAGAGAGGGGTGAGCACAAGCAGGGTGAGGGGCAGAGGGAGAAGCAGATTCCCTGATGAGCAAGGAACCAATGTAGGGCTCGATCCCAGGGCCCCAGGATCATGACCTGAGCCGAAGGCAGATACTTAACTGAGCCGCCCAGGCGCCTGGAAGTTTCTTTTTAAAGAAACATTCTAGCTAATACACGGGAGAGGAATGCTGCTATTAGTTTTTGACCATATTACAGACGCTGATGAATTGGAATTGGACAAATGTATAATGACATGTATCATAATTATGGTGTCAGAGTAGTTTCACTGTCCTAAAAATCCTGTGTTCCACTTATTAATCCCTCCCATAACAATGCCTGGCAACCACTGATTTTTTTTTTTTTCTACTGATCTTTTACTGTCTCCATAGTTTTGCCTTTTCCAGAATGCCATATAGTTGGAATCATACAATATGTAGCCTTTTGACTTATTAATATGCATTTATGTTTCCTCCATGTCTTTTCATGGCTTGATAGCTCATTTCTTTTTAGCCCTGAATAATATTCCATCACCTGGTTGGACCACAGTTTATTTACATATTCACTTACTGAAGAACATCTTGGTTGTTTCCAACATTTGTCAATTATGTGTAAAATTGCTATAAATATTTGTGTACAGATTTTTGTGTGGACAGAAGTTTTCAACTCCTTCGGGTAAATACCAAGGAGTGTGACTGGTGGATTGTATAGTAAGAGTATGTTTCATTTTGGAGGAAACAGCCAAACTGTCTTGCAGAGTAGCTGTGCCATTTTGCATTCCCACCTAGGAATGTAGTGTGTTCTGTTGTTGTTTCAGCTTGCATTTCCCTGATGACATATGATGTGGAACATCTTTTCATGTGCTTATTTGCTTTCTGTAAAACTTCTTTGCTGAGTTGTCTGTTAAGGTCTTAGGCCCATTTTTTAGTTTTTTTTTTTTTTTTCTTATTGTTGAGTTTTAAGTGTTCTTTGTATATTCCGGATAACAGTCTATTATGAGTTGTGTCTTTGGTGTTTTTTTTTTTAAGATTTTATTTATTTATTCATGAGAGACAGAGAGAGAGAAACAGAGGCAAAGGGAGAAGCAGGCTCCCCATAGAGCAGGGAGCCTGATGCGGGACTCAATCCCACAACCCCGAGATCACAACCCAAAGGCAGATGCATAACCGACTGAGCCATCCAGGTGCCCCCAGATGTGTCTTTTGAAGATATTTTCTCCTGTTTTAGGTCTTGTCTTCTCCTTCTATTGACACTGTCTTTTGCAGAGCAGAAATTTTTAATTTTAATCAAGTCCAGCTTATCAGTTATTTCTTTCATGGATCGTGTCTTTGGTGTTTTATCTAAAAATGCATCCCCATCCCCAAGGTCATCTTGGTTTTCTCCTCTGTCATCTCCTAGGAGTTTTACAGTTTTGTGTTTTACATGGAGATCTGTGACCCATTTTGAGTTTGTCTTTGTGACCGGTATAAGGTCTGTGTCTAGATTCATTTCTCTGCATGTGGATGTTCAGTTGTTCTAGCACCATTTCTGTCTTTACTCCTTTGTACTGTCTTTGCTCTTTTGTCAAAGATTAGCTGACGATATTTATGTGGGTCTATGTCTGAGCTTTCTATTTACCTATATATATATTTTTTCTATTTGTCTATATTTTTGCCACCACTACCCCATCTTGATTACCGTAGCTTCACAGCAAGTCTTAAAGTCATGCAGCACCCGCCCTCCAACTTTGTTCTTCTCCTTTAATGCTGGGTTGGCTCTTCTGGGTCTTTCACTCCTCCACATAAATTTTGGAATTTGTTTGTTGATACCCACAAAATAATTGCTGAGGCTTTGATTAGGACTGCAATGAATCCATAGACCAAGCGGGGAGAAACTGACCACCTGACAATATTGAGTCTTTCTATTCATGAACATGGAGATCTCTCCATTTATGTAGTTCTTCTTTGACTCTGATCATCAGAGTTTCGTAGTTTTCCTCATATAGGCCTTGTACATATTTTGTTAGATTTATACCTAAGTATTTTATTTTGTTTGTCTTTTAAGATTTTATTTATTTATTTGACAGAGAGATAGAGAGCCCAAGTAGGCAGAGTGGCAGGCAGAGGGAGAGGGAGAAGCAGGCTCTCCACTGAGCGGGGAGCCGGACGTGGGGCTGGATCCCAGGACCCCAGGATCATGGCCTGAGCAGAAGGCAGCCGCTGAACCGACTGAGCCGCCCAGGCGCCCCTGAGTATTTTATTTTGGAGCGCTAATGTAAATGGTATTGCGTGCGTGCGTGCCTATGCATGTGTGTGTTTGTCATATTCCTCTTATTCATTGCTGGTATATAGGAAAAGCAATTTACTTTTATATTTTAAAATTTTATCCTGCAGGGGCGCCTGGGTGGCTCAGTCAGTTGAGCATCTGCCTTCAGCTCAGGTCATGATGCCAGAGTCCCAGGATCGAGCCCCACATCAGGCTCCCGGCTCAGCGGGGAATCTGCTTCTTCCTCTCCCTCTGCTGCTCCACATGCTTGTGCTCTCTCTTTCTGTCAAATAAATAAAGTCTTAAAATAAAATAAAATTGTATCCTACAAACTTGCTATGATTGCTACCTCTCAGAGTTTTTTTCTCCCCCATTCCTTTGGATTTCCTACATCCATGATCATGTCATCTGCAAACAAAGACAATTTTATGTCTTCCTTCCCAATCTATATACCTTTTATTTCCTTTTCTCCTCTTACTGCATCAACTAGAAATTCCAGGACAGTGTTGAAAAGCAGTGGTGACAGAGGACATCCCTCCCTTGTACCTGATTTTAGTGGAAAAGCTTTGAGTTTCTCGCCATTCAATATAAGGTCAGCTGTGGGAGGGGAGGGTTGCAGATGTTCTTTATAAAGTTGAGGAAGTTCTCACTAAGAGTGTTTATCATGAATAGATACTGGATTTTGACAAATGCCTCCTCTGCATCTGTTAATATAATCATGTGATTTTTCTTTTTTTAGCCTATTGATGTGATGCAACACATTAATTGATTTTCAGATGATGAGCCAACCTTTCTTGCACCCCTGCGATAAATCCCCCGGGGTCATAGTGTATAATTCTTTTTATACATCATTGGATTCATATGCTATTTTTCATAGTTGACCTAGAGTTTGCAACATGCAATTACAACTAATCCAAATCTACTTTCAAATAACACTATACCACTATACCATGTCACAGGCGGAGCAAGAACCTTGTAATAAGAAAAGATTCCTTATTCTCTCCTCCCATACTTGTATTGCTAATGCCATTTATCTCACTTATACATAATCCTACATAAGTACATGCATGTACATTAGCGTACAGAATTGAATACATTATTGCTGTTACTATTCGAACAAAGTATCACTGGTGAGATCCAGTGAGAGTATAAAGTTAAGAAAAATAAAAGTTTTTATTTCATCTTCACTATTTCTACTCTGGTGCTCTCCCTTACTTTAGGTAGATTTGAGTTTTTGACTACATTGTATTTCCTCTCTCTAAAGAACTTTCAACATTTCTTGCAAGGCAGGGCTACTGGCAACGAAATTCCTCAATATTTGTCCGAGAAGATCTTTATTTCTCTTTCACAAGGTACAGAATTATAGTTTGGTGGGATTGTTTCTGCTCAACACTTTGTAAAATTTCATTTTAGTGTCTTCTTGCTTGCATGGTTTCTGAGAAGTCAAATATAATTCTTACCGTTATCCTGTCTAGGTAAGGTGGATTTTTTCCCCCTTCTAGTTCTTTTAAGGAATTTTTCTATCCATCTTTGATTTTCTGTAGTTTGAAAATGACACGCCTAAGTGTAGTTTTGTTTTGCTTTGTTTGCTCGGCATTTATCCTTCTTGGTGTTCTTGGAGCCTCCTGAATGTGTGGTTTTCCGTCTGACATTAATTTGGCAGACTTCTCAGTTATTATTGTTTCAAGTATTTTTTCTGATTCCTTCTCTCTTCTCCGTCTGGAATTCCCATCACACATGTTACCCTTTTAGTTCCCTTTGCTTTTCCGTTTTTGAGGATGCTTATTGAAATGCCCTGCAGCACAGAGACTCTTGTCTTCAGTCACGCCCAGGCAACTAGTAAGCCCCTCAGAGGCATTCTTCGTTTCTGTTACAGTGTTTGAGCTCTAGCATTTCTTATGGTTCTTCCTTAGGATTTCCATCTCTCTGTCCCACTGCCCGCCTGTTCTTGCACACTGTCTGCTTGATCCGTTAGCACCCAAGCACAGGTGCATGTTGGAGGCATTGTGGGTTGGGGTCCGGGCCACCACAATAAAGCAAATATTGCAGTAACGCGAGTGAAATGGATCTTTTGGTTTCCCAGCATATTTAAAAGTTATATTTATACTATATTGTATTCTATTAAGTGTGCAGTAGCATTATGTCTAAGAAAAAGCAATGCACGTACCTTAATTTAAACTACTTCATGCTAAAAAATGCTAACCATAATTTGAGCTTTCAGCAAATCATGACCACTGATCATAGATTACCATAACAAATATAATAATAATGAAAAAGCTCAGAATATTGAAGAGTTACCAACATGTGACACAGAGACATAAAGAGAGCAAATGCTGTTGGAAAAATGGTGCTGACAGACTTGCTCAATGAAGGATTGCCTTAAACTTCCAATTTGTAAAAAAAAAAAAAATTTTTTTTTAAATGCAGTATCTGCAAAGTGCAAGAATATGAGGCATGCCTGCATATTTTCATAGGTGTTTTAAGTTTCCAGTCTGATAATTGCAACATCCCTGCCATGTTGGGTTCCCATGCTCTGTCTCTTCCGAAGGTTTTGTTTTGTTTTGTTGCCTTTTCTCTCTCTCTCTCTCTCTCTCTCTTTTTAAAGATTTTATTTATTTATCTGACAGAGGGAGACACAGCGAGAGAGGGAACACAAGCAGGAGGGAGTGGGAGAGGGAGAAGCAGGCTTCCCGCGGAGCGGGGAGCCCGATGCGGGGCTCGACCCCAGGACCCTGGGATCATGACCTGAGCCGAAGGCAGACGCTTAACGACTGAGCCACCCAGGCGCCCTGCCTTTTTTCTCTTGATAGCCACACATGATGTGCTAGGTACAGGAAGCACTGTAAATGGGCCTTTGGTAACATGGTGGTGAGGGTTAGAGTTGGTGGGGGCGGGAGGGGTGAGCGTTCTGCAGCACATCATTGCCTATCATTGGTCTTTTAGTGAGCGTATGTCTCTGGTCTGTGAGCTTCTGGTTGTTTCTCCCACGCAGGGGGGCTGCAGAATGGCTATAATGGGCTACCTTGGGGTATTTGCCCTCCCCAGGTTGGTTGGCTCTGGGGAACTACTTTCCTCCGAGGGCAGGCCTTGTCCAGAACAGATTGCTCTGGGGTATTTAAAGGGGATTTTTCTCAGATATTTATTGTGGGAACCTGGCTGAGCTCCCACCATTAAATCTCACCATATTGCGGGGAACTCTCCAGGACCGGGTTTTTACCTGGGGGACGTTGTCAGTTTCATCTGGGGATTTCCTCCTGGCACCGGCTCCCCGGGTGGTGGTCCTCCCGCGCCAGGCGGCCCCATACGTAGCGGCCCCCTGCATTTGCTTGCCAGTCTCTCCAGTCTCAAGGCAGCGCTTGGCCTTGTGTCCTCTATCTCAGGCATCCAAGAAGAGTTCTTGAGTTTTCAGTCTGTTCAGCTTTCTACTGGGGTGGCAATTTCCGAGCTCCTTGTATATGGACCAGATATGCTCTTTCTCAGATAAATTCCTAGAAGTGGATATGCTGACTCAATACTTGTGCAACCCGTGATGATTTCCCTCCTTCTCCAGCTTAGCCTTCAAGGTCCATCATGGAAGCATTCCCTTGCTGGGGCCCTAATTCCATTGCCCCGTCATCCTTTGACCGCAAATGCTCCCAATGCTGGGAGACCCCCATGCATCATGCCTACACCTGTGTGCCGAAGGTGAAAAAAAGCACACAACAGGGTAACCTATTTCCTAGAAATTCCTCATCACCAACATCAACCAAACGGTTTGTCCTTACATCCAGCTCCTTCCTTCTGGTCAACACATTCTCCTCTCTGTGAAGATGTTTCAGACTTTCTGCTTCTCTCCCCAGACCTCTGACTTGCCCATGCTCCAGCCAGTCACCTTCTACTACAGAGAGATCGTGGAGGCCCTCACATGCCAGCCGCTGACCCCTCTGCCACAGCTTCTCCCCTACACGTCATAACAGAAGCGACCCCTCTGCACACAGGGCTAACGCCCCCACCGGCCCTCAGGGCCCTTTCCACTCTGCCTCTCGGGAGTTTCATGCAATGGATCCATCCTCCTTCATCGGCAGATCTGGTGCCTCCTCAAAATAATATCTTCCCCCTTCCTCATTTAAACATACTCAGATAGTTTCCATCTTAAAAAGCAAAGCAAAGCAAAGACCATGTTTCCTTCACCTCGCCTCCTTTGATCACCACCCCAACTTTCTTCTCTGCTGGACAGACCAACAGTCCCAGTTACTATGGCTGCATACAAATTACTCTCCCAACCTGAGTGACCTTTATTCTTCTAGTGGTTTCTAGTGGGGATTATTGTTTCTGCTCTATAGCCTCTGAGCTTCCTCTAGTCATCCCCTAGCTTGGGCTGGCATTCCCCAAAGCCTTGTTTACTCACATGGCAGTGGACGGTGGCTGTCAGCTGGGGACCTTGGGGCCTCTCCACGCAGTCTCTTCACGGACCACTCTGGCCTGCTTCGTGGCATGGCAGCTGGATTCCAAGGATGCAAGTACTCCAGAAAAGAACCAGAGTCCAAGTCCTGAAGTCAGAAAGTAGATGGGGGGTGCCACGGGCTGGAGAGATAGGGCAGAAAGGGAAGGCCACGTTTCCTGGGGACACAGCTTTGGTTTTGTGGGTTGACAAGCGTTCTGGAGATGGGTTGCACGAGTGTGAATGTACTTAACACTACTGAAGTGTACGTTGGAAAGCCGCCAAAATGGTAAGTTTTATATTACGTGTATTTTACCACAACTTGAGAGAGAGAACACGCGAGAAGCTGCATCCTTTTCATGGCCCAGCCTCACAAGCCCCATAGCACCAGAGCCTCTGTTCTCCATTGATCAGAGAAGTCACAGGTGCACCGGGATTCAGGGGTTTGAGGATGGGCTCCTCCTCCTGATGAGGAGAGGAAGGTTCTGGAAGAGCATGTGGAATGAAAGGTAGTACTGTGGTGTTTGTGGAAACACCACACGCTCTATGCCCTCAGCCCCCACCAATCCCTTTTCCTTCTAGGCTGGCTTTTGCTGTGCCGCTGCTCATGGGAACGTCATAGATGATTTCCATGTTGATAAATCAACTAGATTGTTTTATTTTGTTGTGATGGATGGAAACGTTCAAACGTCTTCAAAAGTAGAATAGCGTAAAGAGCTGCTCGGCATCACCCAACTTCAGCAAGTACCAGGATCTGCAAACCCTGTTTCTTTGATTTCCGCCACCCTCTGTTCAATAATTTTGTAGAACAGCTCATCTCTCTTGACCCCCGAGCAGCCCTGGACAGAGTGGCGTCTCCCTCTGCCTTGAATCATTGGCTTCCCGTGGCTTCCAGGACACAGATAGCCTCTGGTTCCCCTGTTCTTTTAGGCCTTTCTGTCTCAGTCCATTTCTTAATTATCTTACTCTGAAAGTGCTCCGTGTGGGAGGACCTCAGTGCGTGGCCTGGGCCACCTTCTCGGTCACCTGTCTCAGCCATGCCCTTAGTGCCCATCACCACCCACGTGCATGTGACTCCTGGGGCGGAGACCACCCCCCCCATGCCAACATCCATCCGTTCCTCCTTCTTAGGAGCCCTGACTTCTAGCTGGGCATCAGGCTGCCCAAAGGTCACCGTCCCCTGCCTCTCTTGCAGTGAGAAGCACCATGGGACAAAATGGTGTCCCTTGGGAGGTGAGGGGAAATGACTCGTGCAAACTCTGGGTGGTGTCTTCACAGAAGGGGCATGGCCTCTCCCTTCTCTTTGCCCCCCTGGATGCTTGGAGGCCGTCACAGAGATGGGCCATGGGGGCCCCTGTGGACGAGAGTTACCCCCCCACCACCACGCAGACGCAGCCTGGGCCCTGGGGCACCCTCTCCAGCTCCTGCATGGGGCCGAGCTGAAGCTCGATCCCCACTGTGCTCCTATTACATCAGCCCGCCGCAAGAAGCCAAACTTACGTCCTGACTATCCTGTTTCATCAAGTCTCAGATGCATCTTTTTTTACATTTTAATTTATCTGCAATCAGACCTGTTCAGTTAATGGCAGGTCGGTTTCATCGTGGTGCCTGTTCTCCTTCTTAGTGGCGTGGAACACAGTGGTACAGCTCCCGGCCAGTGGCATCGGACGGGCGCTGAAACATGGGCTCCCGGCTCCCGGTGTCCTGCCAACCCAGCCCCTCCTCAGAGCTCTGGACCGAGTCATCCAGTTGCTCTTTGGCACTTGGATCTGAATGTCTCGAAGGCACGAGAGCCACTGTGTCCATGATCTTTCCCCGCCCGCCCCTCCCAAGTGGATCCCTGTCCAGTTCCTGTCCCAGTAGACGGCACCCTCCGGAGACCTCCCTCCACTCACATCCAGTCCATCACCATGTTTTTTCTCCTCTTTTCCATTTTTTACTGCTTCATAGAAACTGCCGTCATGTCCGTTCCGAACGCCAGCAGCACCCCACAATTGCGGTGCTTCTTCCTTTCGAGCTCCACCCCAGACCATTCACCACACCGCAGCCAGAAGGCTCTTCTCAAGCCCGATGTGGGACTTGATCCCAGGACCCTGGGATCATGATCTGAGCCGAAGGCAGATGCTCCACCGACTGAGCCCCTTGTCCATTGGATTTTAACATTCACCTTTCCCCATAGAATGTAGACTCCAAGTGGGCAGGGACTGTGTCTACTTGTTCACACGTTTACTCAGACTCTTGGAGTAGTGTTTAACATGCACTGAGCACTCAGTAGTTGCTGAATGAACCAATGAATCTTACTCTTTAATACATCGAACCAACCTATCTTCTCAAAAGGTTTAGACCAACAGACACTCCAACCAACCATGCCTGAGCGTGCTGATTTTTCTACCGGGAATTTGCACTCTTCTAAAATTTTTATTATTCACATCTTTCATCCATGTAGTACACTTCCATTGTCCTACTTTCTCAGAATTGTCTGTGTCATTTTTTCCCCAGACTTCCATTGACGTGGCCATCTTGTATTAATCTCTAAGAACTCTTTGACATAAGTGGGGTACCAATGCTCTGTCTGACATGTAGGTTACCCGCTCCCTTGTGTCATTAGTCTTTTGATCTTGGTTATAGAGATTCTGGTGGTTTGGTTTGTTTTTGTGCTATGGAAGTTTAGTATGTTTTGGTGTTTTTATTTATGACATTTTATTTTAGTGTCATGGTTGGAAAGGCATTTACCAAGCCTCCAATTTTTCAGTCACCAATATTTTCTTTCTTTCTTTCTTTCTTTTTTTTTCAAAGATTTTATTTGTTCACTTGACAGAGAGAGAGACAGCGAGAGCAGGAACACGAGCAGGGGGAGTGGGAGAGGGAGAAGCAGGCCTCCCGCCGAGCAGGGAGCCCGATGCGGGGCTTGACCCCAGGACCCCGGGATCATGACCTGAGCCGAAGGCAGACGCCCAACGACTGAGCCACCCACGCGCCCGATTCAGTCACCAATATTTTCTGCTAGCTCTTGAATGGTTTCTTCCCCCGCCCGTAAATCCTTGTCCATATAGAATACATATTGACATCAGGAATGAGGTAGAAATCTGGCATTTCTGGGTTCTGCCTGTCATCATGTGTTCTCTCTCTCTTGCCCCAGTAGGGTTAGCTCTCATTACAGTCTGAGCTGGGGTGAGCTCATCCACCTCCCCTGCTTGACCCAGGTCTGACCAGACTACTCCATCTCTCTGGTCACAGCGATTGGTCCAGGGAAGGGCATGTGATATAGGTCGGGCCAATCAGAATTTCTCCAGAATTTTTTTCTACCCTAACGTTTAGGAAAGAACTACTTTCCTTAGGCTGCGGTTGTTAAGGTACTACGTGTGTTTGGTTATTGGAGGCTGACGTTTGCACTGTGGGGAGAGCTGCTGGGAGAGATTGAAAGAAAGTTGGAGATGTGATGACATTATTTGAGCACCTAGATCCAACTGACCCACTACCCATGGGACTTTTGAGTTACTGGAGCAAATATGCCCCCCCCCCAAAAAAGCAAAAAAAAAACCTCAACTGAGTTTCTGTTACTTGCAATCAAAAGCATCCTGGATACATGACCTTACTTTTCACATCAAACACTAAACTAGGGATCATCTATTGCTTTGTCTGCCCAAAAGAGCAACCTTCCCTTCCTCTCCACCTCTCCCCACCCCCTCCCACTTGTCCTAGGAGAGTTTGTTTATCCGTTCCTGCCTTGCGATTTAAATAGAAGCTGTCATAATATAGATCCACCTTCCCAGTCACCTTTTTTTAAAATTTAAATTCAATTTAACTAACATATAGTGTATTATTAGTTTCAGAGGTAGAGCTTAATGATTTATCCTTTGTATATAGCACCCAGTGCTCATTCTATCGGGTGCCCTCCTTAACGCCCACCACCCAGTTATCCCATCCCCCACCCTCTCCCCTCCAGCAACACGCTCAGTTTGTTTCCTAGAGTTAAGAGTCCCTTATGATTTGCCTCCCTCTGTTTTCATCTTATTTTTCCTTATGATATTTGTCTTTCTTGGACTGACTGACTTCGCTTAGCATAATACCCTCTAGTTCCATCCACGTCGTTGCAAATGGCAAGATTTCATTCTTTTTGAACGCTGAGTAATATTCCATCATAGATATACGCTACATCTTCTTTATCCATTCATCTGTCGATGGATGTCTGGGCTCTTTCCATAGTTTGGCTATTGTGAACATTGCTGCTATAAACATTGGGGTGCATGTGCCCCTTTGAATCACCATGTATCCTTTGATAAATACTGAGTAGTGTAATTGCTGGGTATTAGCGTAGCTCTGTTTTTAACTTTTTAAGATTTACTTATTTATTTACTTGAGAGAGCTCACAAGCAGGGGAGAGGGGCAGAGGAAGAAGCAGACTCCCCACTAGGCAGGGAGCTCAACACCGGACTCAATCCCAGGACTCTGGGACCATGACCCATGCCAAAGGCAGACACTTAACCAACCAAGCCACCCAGGTGCCCATATTTTTAACTTTTGGAGGAACCTCCATCCCAGTCACCTTTGATTGGTCCAGGAATGGCTCCTGATTTAAGCCTGGCCTATCTTCCTTTTTTGAGATTCCTTTTCCCCCCAGAGAGTTGGGAGGTGAGATGAAACCCATTAAAATAGTAGATAACTTTCTGGGGGAACAGGAATATATCCATATTCATATTAGTCCACATCTAAAAGATACTAAAGGATATACAGCAAAAATCTCTACAAGCAACTCTTGAAAATCAATAAGAAAAATATAGAAACCCTAATAGAAAAAAAATGAACAAGCAATTTACAGAAGAAGAAATCTACCCATATGAAGAAATACTTAAACTCATTAGAGATCAGAGAACTACAATTTAGAGCAATAATAGCTATCATTTTACACCTATTTGACTGACAAAATTTAAAAAGCTGGTTATTGTCAAGCGTTGGCAAGATGTGGGGATAAATGCCCCTTTGTACCTCCTCATAGCATACACTGGAACAGACATTCTGGGGAACAATCTGGTGCACTTAGTGAAATTAAATACATGCCCACCTGTCCAGAAATTCTACTCCTGGGTGATGTTCAAAGCAATGGTCCAGGGGGCCTTTGGGGGATATATACAGGATTGTTCATCATACCATTGTTCGGGGTGGCAGGGAGATGAAGACAACGTGAGGGTGTTTGGTACTACTCACTGGGACTGTCCATGACTATTCTGATCCTTTCTCTTTCTATAGTCACATGGTAAGAATGGGCTTCCCTGCCATGAAAAGTTAGCTGGAACCTTGTGACATGCTCTGGCCATCAAATATGGGCAGAAAGTGTGTGCCTCGCTTCCAGATGAGGATCAAGTCAGTGCATGCTTTGCTACATTCTTTTATCTCTGGCATAGCACTTGGCACTGATAGAGATGGTGCATGGGTCCCTGGGTGATTACAGTGAGCAAAGCCCTCCCGCCAACCTCTAGTGGACAGGGAGCATGAATGAGAAGTAAGCTTTCGTGGCTTTAAACCATTTCAACGTGCGCCATATTTGTTACTGTAGTGTAATACACTGACTGATACAGTGGCCACATGTCGACATTGGAAGCAGTGTAGGAGGCAGTTCTGGGTGGGGAGAAAACTGAACGAGATCTATATCATAATACCATTTACATCAATTAAAAATAAGGTGCCCCAAACAACTCACGCATTTTTCCAGGAACACATACACACAAAGGGATACACCTCAAACATACTAGAATTGCTGTTGATGGTGGGAAGGAAATGCAGCTAAGGGGAATAAGTAAATCAATAAAACCGGTGGCCCTTTCAGTGGTGGTCTGTTTGGGACCTGAGGGTGACCATGAACTCTTGTCCTGAGGTCCAGTAAAAGGAAAAAGATTCCCTCCTCCAATCCCCTCCCTGGAGGCATCTAATCATACCTGTTGACTATGTATCCTGCTAGGGAGTTTATATTTATATCATAAATATAATCTAGTATAGTATAATAAGTTATCTATAATTTAATATGTAATATATCACCTTTTACCTGTATAATTATATGAAATAAGTATAGGCCATAATATAAACATATAACACACTAATCTAGAATAAAATTCATAATTCATAATATATAGCATATCAATGTTATATAATTTAATATATATTTCACATGTATGTGTAATTACATATAAACTATATTGTAGAAATACATATGCAGTAACATATATATGTTATGAATAATTTATACTATCCCGCAATATGGCACAAATGGGTTTTAAAGTCTCTTACAATTGAGAAGAGTATTAAAAAGTATTTGACAGATCCTGGCCCATCACAAACACCCAGGAGGTATAAAGTTTTTCTGTTGACAGGGGTATGAGTAGAGAGGTATGAAGCAGTACCGGCTCAGGGCAAGCACCCCATCAGTGCTGGCTTTTGTCATCACAGTTACAGGTGCGTCAAGCAGTGGGACGCGGGGGCAGCACTGGCACTCAGCAAGTGTTACGTTTGGTTACAGTGCACACAGGGGCTCTTCTCTGGGGTTTCCCAAAGCTAGCCAATCCTTTTTTTTTTTTTTTTTAAGATTTTATTTATTTATTTGACAGAGAGAGACACAGCGAGAGAAGAAACACAAGCAGAGGGAGCGGGAGAGGGAGAAGCAGGCCTCCCGCGGAGCGGGGAGCCCAATGCGGGGCTCGATCCCAGGACCCCGGGATCACGACCCGAGCCGAAGGCAGACGCTCAACCAACAAGCCACCCAGGCGCCCCGAAGCTATCTAATCCTATCATCCACAGGTAATGACAAGGTTACCTTCTACTTTTGCAGGTTTTTAATTCCAATAGTAATTATTGATTATTTTTGTCTAATTGCACTGGAAGTGTAACCAGAACTTCCAGAGTGAAGGTAAATATTAGTGACGAGCACAGGCCCTGTTTTTGTTGCTCCTGACTCCAGGGACGTTGAGCATATTGCTGGCCGTTGGTTCCATGCACACTTGGGAGACACACACATGAAGTCAGGAAGTACCCTTTCATTATTATTCTGCCACGGGCTTTAGAAAACAACCAGGAAGGGACCCAAAGGTCTCAAGTGCCCTTTGAACCCTTACCGAGCATCGTGATGTGCCTCTCTTTGGACCCATTAATAAGGAGAATCTCACTGGCCAATTTTGCGATGCTCCTCGTCCTCCTTCCTGGGGCCAACCCCTCTGGCTATGGTCTGGATCCTATTGGCTATGATCAAATTCATCTCTCACTCTGTAGAGGGTGTCAAGCATCAGGGGCAGGAGACAAAGTACCAGCATCGTTTTAGGAAGAACCAAATGAGCAAGAAGAAGTCCTAATAGGACTACATTCTTCTAAATGTTGCCAGGTTGTTGAACCAGCTTTGACAAATCCACAGCTGCAGCAGAAAGCCAAAGACAAGTGGTCAGAAGTGCTTGTTCTAAGGGCCTGGGCAGAAGCTGGCTCTCAAAACTCATCTGAATTTAAACTCTTATGACGAGGGTTTGGGTTTCAGAAGATGCACTGAATTGCACCTGAAAAAGCTCTTGCCTTGATCAGATGTGTCAATGAGGTAATTCTGTGTCCAAATTTAAAACTCCCAATTAAAGAAGTAGGTGACTTATAAGTTGATCGAGTGAGCTCATATCGTCATAGCCACACCCAGGGGGTTCTGGTGGTTTCTGTACTAGTATTACTGCTTAATAAAAGTAAGAGCTGTAAGGCAAATGACAAGCTACTATTACAGCTCCAATTTATTGCTAAAACTATTATAAGAATATTTGAACCTCTATATGAAGATAATGAAAATGTTTATAGTTGTGGATGGAAGCAATTACAGAATTCTATATGGGGTAATTTTTCAATTGGTTTGTACAATAAGCTATATTTTTATGGGTAAAGATTTGATGCTTTGTTATCATACACTGTCATTTTGAATTTAACCTGTAGTACCTGCTGATTTTTAGATTTTTCACTTACTAATTAAGGAAAGTTCTCTTCCTTTTTGTGAAAGGTATTTATTTCTGTGTTGGGTTCTTGATCCCAGAGACAACCGAGAATTACGGCCAGCTATATCCCAGTGGTGATAATTCTCTTCTGTGTGAAGGCAAGAAAACTTGAATTTTTCCTTAAAACTTGCTGTACCAGCAGTCTGGTTTCTTCCTTACCTGGTACCATTTTCCTTTAGGGGGTCTCTGCTTCTTCAGTCTACATCTTTTTATGGCCAATGTGTTTGAGATCTGGTCCTAAAAAAGTTTTCAGTTTGAAACTAAGGAAAGAGGGGCGCCTGGGTGGCTCAGTCATTAAGTGTCTGCCTGCGGCTCAGGTCATGATCCCGGGGTCCTGGGATCGAGTCCACGTCTGGCTCCCTGCTCAGCAGAGAGCCTGTTTCTCCCTCTCCCTCTGCCTATTTGGGCTCTCTATCTCTCTGTCAAATAAAATCTTAAAAAAAGAAAAAAAAAAAGAAACTAACGAAAGAAATTGTAGCACCGAATTACACAAATGGAAATACATCGAAGGGTTTCTCAAACTCTAGGAGCCCAAGACATCTCATACTTGAAAGGCATTGGAAAAATGTTGTCATTGTGGACACTGCCAACAAAGGCTACTTAATAATTGGGAAAGACAAAACAGAGGGAGAAATATTGAATAATTGTGGATTTACCAAATGCAGTGTGATTTTTAATTTTTTTTTTGCAGTGTGATTTTTAATGGGTCTTCAGATGTTTGCTAAGCACTATTAAATTATAAAACCCTAAAGAACATAGTTTAGAATGCCCTTGCTGGCCAGTTATTACAATGTCCAAGGATCCCCAGTTTGCTAGTGATCTATAAAATTCTAAAGCAAGTACCAGGCAATCAGGGAGTAAATGATGAGAAAACACAAAAGCATTCTTAGCCTTTGTCTGAGGGACTGTTTGGTAATCCCAACCCCATGTACAATTATCCGTTGCTTAAAGTCCTTGTTCACTGAAGCCCAATTTAATGGAGACTCCCTCTTTCCTTTGAGGTTCCCCAACCTTGGGGAACAGGGTCACAGCATTTTTTTTCTTTGATTGTTTCTTTCCTTTTGGAAAAAAAGTGAGGAGCCGATTCTTATCTCTGGCTCATGGATCCTTATTTCTAGCAGCTGATCTCAATTATTCTCAGACTTGAACTTCATCTCTGAAGCAGCAACGTGTGTGTGTGTGTGTGTGTGTGTAGGACAGTCTAGGCAGGTGGGGGTCAGGGAGGTCCTACGCTCACCTCCCCAGTATTGAGACAGCCACTTAATGAGCTCACTCATTTCACCAGAAAGTTGATGGAAATGCCCTCCTGTTTCTCCAGGGGGTTCATGCTACAGCTCTGCTTCAGATAGGTGAGTCTTCGCCTCTTCCTAACCCCACCGCCAGGTCCACCCAGCCCAGCCAAACTCTCCACTTTTGGTTGGTGTTTCTATAGAACCTCTCTTTGGAAAGGGAGGACCTGAGATGCACGGCCGGAGACCCCCAGGCAGCGTCGTGAAAGTCCTGAATTATAAACGCACATTTGTGTCTCAAAATGTGTGCTTCAGTGATGTGGAGTGCATGCGGGACCTTCCTCGGGGCTGTGCCCCGTGCCTCAGCACCTGTCTCTTCTCGCATTTCCCGTCTCAGGCCAACATCACCACCTCGGGCAGGCCTTCCCTGATCACACCTTCTGCAGTGATCCCACCGCAACCACATACCATTGCTTTAGATGGACCCTGGGATGCTCTGAGTTACTGTGATGATTTCTCAGGTTAGCAGTTTCCTGTCTCACTCTCCCTCTAGAATGAGAGGGCTTTCCTGCCCCGTTTGTTGCTATCCCTTTGGCGCCCAGCACAGCGCTTCCTGGGTAGTAAGTGCCCAGTAACTATTTGCTGGGTGGGTAAAATAGTCTGGGCTATGACAAAAAATGAAAACATTTGCGTTTTTTTTTTAAGTTTTCATTTAACTTCCAGTTAGCTAACATACAGTGTCACATGAGTGTCGGGTGCGCAATACAGAGATTCAGCGCTTCCGTCCATCACCCGGCGCTCATCACGGCGAGTGCGCTCCTTCATCCCCATCCCGTTTCCCCGTCCCCCGCTCCCCTCCCCTCTGGTGACCAGCAGTGTGTTCTCTACGGTTAAGAGTCTGTTTTTTGGTTTGCTTCTCTCTTTCCGCCCCCCCTTTGCTTATTTGTTTTGTTTCTTAAATTCCACATATGAAATGAAATCATATGGTATCTGTCTTTCTCTGACAGACTTATTTCACTTAGCATAATATTCTCTAGATCCATCCACGTCATTGCAAATGGTAGGATTTAATTCTTTTTTATGGCCAAGTAATGTGTGTGTGTATATATATATATGGATCGCATTATTATATGTATATATACATATATATATATATATATATATATCTCCCACATCTTCTTTATCCATTCATCTATCAGTAGATATTTGTGCTGCTTCCATACTTTGGCTATTATAAATAATGCTGCAATAAACATAGGGGTGCATGTGTCCCTTTGAATTAGTGTGTTTTTTTTTTTTTAAGATTGATTGATTGATTTTAGTGAGAGAGAGAAAGAGCACGCGAGTGGGGTGGGGAGGGGCAGAGGGAGAGGGAGAGAGAATCTCAAGCCGACTCCATGCTGAGCACAGAACCCAGTGCAGGGCTCGATCTCATGAATGAGTGTTTTTGTATCCTTTGGGCAAATACCTAGTAGTGTGATTGCTGGGTTGTAGGGTAGCTCTATTTTCAACTGTTTGAGGAACCTCCATACTGTTTTCCAGAGTGGCTGCACCAGCTTGCATTCCCACCAACGGTGTAGGAGGGTTCCCCTTTTCCACATCCCCGCCAACAGGTGTTGTTTCTTGTGTTTTTAACGTATAGAAATATTACTCTTAACAGATTCATGCAGAGAAACTACTAGAACACCATGTTGATAATAGACTAACCCAAAACTTTATATGTCAACAATCCCCTCGACCCTGCTCCACTCGGCCCCATAAAAATGAGATCCCATTTTGGAAATATGCTTTGCCTCCCAGCGGAGGCATGCTGCATGAAGACAGGAGCCAGATCTGCCTGGGTCACCATCATCCAGTTTAGTTCTGGTCTAATGGAGGCACTCACCAGATCTGTGATTAGAAAACCATTCTCCTAAACAGCGTGTTGCCAGTGGGCTGCATCACCAGGTTTATTTCCAATCTAGCATTTTGGGTATTTTTTTAAAAATTCAGTGAGCTGCCTGGCTGGCTCAGGCAGCAGAGCGTGTGACTGTTGATCTCGGGGTCATGAGTTGGAGTCCTATGATGGTCTTAGAGATGACTTAAGGAAAGAACAAGATTATAAATAAAAAACAAAATAAAGTAAAAAATAAAGTGTCTTGGGTCAGAGTTAAAATCGCAGGCTCTGGAGCCTGACTACCTGGATTTGTATCCCAACTCTGCCACTTTTGTGAGCATAAACCACGAAAGTTGCTTGGCTTTCTCCTCAATTTCTTCATCTGTAAAGCAAGGATGATAAGAGCCCCTGGCATTATCCTTTGTAAAGCACTTAAAGCCAGGGTCGAGCGGGTAGTAGGCGCTCAATAACATAGTAGCTCTGAGTGTTGTCAGGCAGCACTGATGTGATCGTGTGATTCCTGTTCATAATTATCTGCACTGATCAGTCATAACATTAAAAGGTTTAAAAGAACTTAATCTTGCAATTTAGGGTTCTTCTCTTTAAATTTTTAGTTAAAACGTCAAGCCTATGCAGAATGAGATGGTGGTGTAATGTACAGCCTGGTGAGATAGTTAACAGGACTGTGTTGTAGGTCTGAAAGTTACTAAGAGAGTAGATCTCAAAAGTAGTCACCCCAGGAGAAAAAAAGGTTTGTAACTATGAGTGGGGATGGATGTTAACTGATTGTGGTGATCATTTTGGAATATATACATGTATCAAATCGTTCTGTTGTGCACCTGAAACTAATACAATGTTATGTCCATGATAGCTCAATAAAAACATTTAGAGCAGTATAATGACCCCCCATGGACCCATCACTCCGTCTCAGCAAATACCGACTCACATCCAGTCTCTTGCCTCTGCCTGGCGGTGATGTGCTGGAGCCGGACAACCGGGTTGGCTGAGGGCTGGTCAGACTCCTCTCCTCCCAGCTCCATGCTCAGTGGTGTACCACTGGGAGCTGAACTTCACTGTGATGGGCATGTTTACATCATGGAAATTGGTGAATAGGACAAATCAGGGCTCGCCTACCCCCACCTTGTGCCAGAGAGCCTGCTGTTAGGTCATTACCAGCACAGCCTTCCCTCCACTCAGCTAGCTTACTTGGGAACATCGTATTTTGTTTCAATGGGTACACCTAAAAGATGAGAATTCCTTAAAAAACATAACTATAACTCCGTCACACATAAAAAAGTTCACACAACTTTTAAAATATTGTCAAATATCAGTTACTATTCCAGTTTCCCTGATAATTTTATGATTTTTTAAAAGATTTTACTTATTTATTTGACAGAGACACAGCGAGAGAGGGAACACAAGCAGGAGGAGTGGGAGCGGGAGAAGCAGGCTTCCCGCGGAGCAGGGAGCCCGATGCCGGGCTCGATCCCAGGACCCCGGGATCATGACCTGAGCCGAAGGCAGACCCTTAACTGACTGAGCCACCCAGGCGCCCCAATTTTATGATTTTTAAAAATAGTTGGTTTGGGGCACCTGGGTGGCTCAGTCAGTTAAGGGTCTGGCTTCGGCTCAGGTCATGATCCCGGGGTCCTGGGATCGAGCCCCGCATCGGGCTCCCTGCTTGGCGGGGAGTCTGCTTCTCCCTCTCCCCCGACCCCACCGCTCCTGCTCTCTCTCACTCTCTCTCTTTCAAATAAATAAAACCTTAAAAAAAAAAATAGTTGGTTTGTTCAAACCAGAATTCCAAATGGGGATGCAATCAGAAAAATCTAAGATGTGGAAAACTCTATAGGACAAAGAGCCTGGTTCCTTCAACAACGGGCCTGTAAGGGGGCTCGGAGAGGTAGCTACATATTAACTGAGACATATAAACCAAATGCAACGTGGTGCCCTATCCAGCCAGTGGTCTCCTGTGTCTTCTTCTAAAAACTTTGTTTTAGCTGTCACGTGTTACTGATTCCCCCCTCCCCATCTTACTGAGGTGTAATTGACAATTTAAAAATATATATTTGAATTGTACGGCTTGATGTTTTGATACATGTCTGATTGTGAAACAATCATCTTTGTCCAATTAATTAGCATATCCATCACCTCACATAGTAACTGTTCTCTTCTCTGCGGCCAGAACACTTACCAACTACTCTTAGCAAATTTCAAGTACTCAATAACACTATTAACCGTGGTCACATGCTGTAGATCTCTAGAACTTATTTGTGTAACTGAAACTTTACCTCTGACCCACATTTCCCCTTTCCCCCTTCCCTCCAGCCCCTGGTAACCACCATTCTCGCTGCCTCTATGAGTCTATTTTAGATTCCACATATAAGGTGGGTCATGCAGTGTTTTTCCTTCTGTTTCAAGCTTATTTCACTTAGCATAATGTTGTCCAGATTCATCTGTATGATCCTAAGTGGCAGGATTTCCTTCTTTTTTAAGACTGAATAATATTCTATTGTGTATATATATATATGCAACATTTTCTTTGTCCATTCATCTATAGACAGGTTGTTTCCCTGTCTTGGCTATTGTGAATAATGCTGCAGTGAACATAGGAGAGCAAATATCTCTTCGAGATATTGATTGCATTTCTTTTGGCTCTATATCCAGAAGTAGGTTTGCTGGATCATAAGTTTGTTCTGTTTTCATTTTTGAAGAACCTCCACATTGTTTTCCGTAGCAGCAGAACCAATTTATATTCTCATCAGCAGTGTGCAAGGGTTTTCTATTATTCACATCCTCTCTGACACTTATCTTTTGCCTTTATGACGACTGCCATTCTAATAGGTGCAAGGTGATATCTCGTGGTAGTTTGGATTTGCATTTCCCTGGTGATTAGTGATGTTGAACACCTTTTATACACCTGTTAGTCATCTGTATATCTTCTTTTGAGAAATACCTATTCAAGTCCTTTGTCTATTTTATAACTGGGTTTTTTTTTTTTTTTGCTATTGATTTTTGGATGTATATTTTGGGAATTAACCCCTCATCAGATGTATGGCTTGTGCATATATTCTCCCGTTCCATCGGTTCCCTTTCCACTCTGTTCATTGTTTCTGTTGCTGTGCAGAAGCCTGTTGGTTTGATGTAATCCCATTTGTCTATTTTTTGCTTTTGTTGCATGTGCTTTTGGTGACATTTAAAAAATTACTGTCCAAACCAATGTAGAAGCTTTTCCCTATGTTTTCTTTTCTTTTCTTTTTTTAAAGTAGTCTCCACACCCAGCATGGAGCCCAAAGCAGAACTTGAACTCACAACTCTGAGATCAAGACCTGAGGTAAAACGAGAGTTGGATACTCAACTGACTGAGCCACCCATGCACCCCTCCCCTATGTTTTCTTCTATTTTATGGTTTCAGATCTTACATTTACATCGTCAATCCGTTTTGAGTTGATTTGTGTCTATGGTGTGAGATAAGAGTCCAATTTCATCCTTCTGCATGTAGATATCCAGTTTTCCCTATATCCTTTAAGGAAGAGGCTATCCTTTCCCTCATTAGGATTTTTGTCAAAAATCAATTGGCTATAGATGGGTGGACTTATTTTGGGGCTCTCTATTCTGTTCCATTGATCTATATGTCCATTCTTATGCCAGTACTTAGGTTTTGAGTACTGCAGCTTTGTAAAATATTTTGAAATATATTTCAGTATGATGCCTCTAGCTTTGTTCTTCTTATTCAAGATAGCTTTGATTATTTGGGGTCTTTTTTTCCATAATAATGTTGGAATTTTTTTCTATTTCTGTAAAAAATACCTTTGTGATTTCAATAGGGATTATACTGAATTTATAGGTAATTTTGGGTATTATGGACATTTTATCAATATTAATTTTTCCAGTCCATGAACATGGGATGTCTTTCCATACACCTGCGTCTTCTTTAATTTCCTTCATTTTATAATTTCAGCCTACCGGTCTTTCACCTCTTTGGTTAAGTTTATACATAAGTAGTTTATTCTTTTTGTTGCTGTCATGAATGGGGTTCTTTTTCTCTTCTTCCCCCCCCTTTTTTTTTTTGCCAAGGTAACATTTTTAATACCCAACTTTCTAAACATAAGGTAAAACTGTCTTAGACAGGCAACTCCTGGGAATTTTTTAATTTCCATGGCAATTACACAGGTATGGATCACATTCAGTATTCAATGTATGAATGAGTTAATTAAAAAGAAGTCAAAAACAAAGTTAAAGAGCCAATACCTCTTTGAAAAGCTTCTGATGTTAATTTATTTCTGGACAAATAAGTGGGAAGAGCCATCAGTGTAAAAATATTTTAATTTTTTTTAAAGATTTTATTTATTTATTTATTCATGAGAGACAGAGGGAGAGAGAGAGGGAGAGAGAGAGAGAGAGAGAGAAGCAGAGGGAGAAGCAGGCTCCCAAGGAGCAGGGAGCCTGATGCGGGACTCGATCCCAGGACCCTGGGATCATGACCTGGGCCGAAGGCAGACGCTTAACCATCTGAGCCACCCAGGCGCCCAACCTATTTTAAGTTTAGTCTCTATCCTTAAGATTGCCTAAAAATTCTTAGAACATAGAAAAACTAAATTTGAATGCATTTGTAATAGCTTAACAATTTATGTACCTTATTAGGACCTTTTAATGGCATGTTTTGAAACCAATCATAATTTGCTGCAAAGATAAATGAGAAAAAGAAAACAAATTTGTGAATAGTATGTTACAATGTCCTGGACAAAAATAATTATCAACTAGTAATAATTACCACATGCAACAGATTGAGAAATTAAATCCTCTGCTATATACATTTAAGTATTTTGTCAGACATGAGGAATGTTTCTATCTATAACAGTCATCTCCCGTGGCACCTGGGTGGTTTAGTTGGTTGAGCGTTGAGCGTCTGCCTTTGGCTCAGGTCTTGATCCCAGGGGTCCTGGGATCGAGCCCCTCTGGGCTCCTGCTCAGCAGGGAGTCTGCTTCTCCCTCTGTCTCTCTGCCTTACTCCACCCCCTTTCCCCTCCCAGCTTGTGCTCACTCTCTCTCACTATCTCAAATAAATCTTTAAAAAACAAATATCATCTTCCCACAAATTTAATTTTATTTTAAACAAGAAAACCGTTCTTTCTTTCCAGACTTTTATGTTTATCAGTGCAAAGTGAAACAAAGCAATCTCAGTAGCAATGGCTTATTATAATGTTATTTTAGAAAGGTTTATTCCTCAAAATTCCTTAGTCCATTTAGGAATGAACTAAAAGATGTCCAGATTGTGAGAACAGTCAACCTCAGTGGCTTCCTCTACATCTGCCTTGGCCTCTCCATGGCTTCCTGGGGGCTCGTCAAGAGAGGCCAGTGCCTCATATTTGTCACTTGCAAAGTTTCTCATGATGCATCGCCATCTTCTTGAAAATTTAGATTTTTCATAGCTTGTTTCATCTTTTCCCCCAACACTTGTGTTCTCTTTCTAGCAGCTTTTTACGTTCCCACTCCTTCTGATTTTCAGTGTAGAAAATGTCCTTCATTTGTTCCTCACTGACGCTGAGAGTGTTTTTCAGGAGATCCAGGAAAACTCCACCTGGTGTTTTTCTTCAACTAGCATTCATTACGACAAGGCCGGCATTTTGTTCAACTTCAGCAGTTTCCATCAGAAGTTCAGGTGCCTTTTTGTTCCCAATTATCCTCATTACTTGTGCTGTCAGATCTTTCTTTGGGAAGATCTGCAAGCTGAAAGACATCTCCTGCAACTCGAAAGAAATGCCATCAGCCAGTTTCTCCTGTGAACCGGCCTCTGTGATCTGATACCGGCCTTTGGAGCTCAGCTCTAGTCCCACCCGTGGCCTGTCTTTAGTGGGTCAGTCCTGCGTGAGATGACCTTGCCCGTTTTCCTTTTCCTTCGACCCCAGTCTTTTGCCACCCTGCATATATTCATCTAGGTCTTTGTCTAATTCTTTTGTATGTTCTTGAGATTTCCTCTTCAGTTTCTTAGCAAGCAAACAACTGTAGGTCTCGCGTTGTCTGCTTCTGTCAATAGCATCCTCCATTCCCCAGAGAGCAAGTTCGGTGGCCACTGCACCCTGATTCTGTTCTTGTAGCCCAGCACCCCCTATGTTGTTAACTTTCTCCAGAAACAGGTGGTTTCTGGCTGCTCTGGCTTGGGAGGGGGGTTAAAACATTTCTACTGCTTGCATTTCCAAAGACAGCTGTTACCATCTGTATCAGAAAAACCCTCTTCGCTTGAATCCACACTTTTAACAGCCTGATAATGTGATACTGGTGTTGCTGTACCCTGGAAGGGCCTCACGGTGCTGTCCCCACCTAATGTTTTTGGTCCCTGCAGCGGCCTGTCACTGGGTGCAACTGTCATGTCAGAATCCAAGTCAGAAAGCTGCCCATCAGGGCGCCTGGGTGGCTCAGTCGGTTATGCATCTGCCTTCGGCTCGGGTCCTGATCCCAGGGTCCTGGGATCGAGCCCCGCATCGGGCTCCCTGCTCTGCGGGAAGCCTGCTTCTCCCTCTCCCGCTCCCCCTGCTTGTGTTCCCTCTCTCACTGTGTTTCTCTCTGTCAAATGAATAAATAAAATTAAAAAAAAAAAAAAAAAGCTGCCCATCCTCCACGTCACCAGCCTCCTGCACCATCTTCCCACAGCCTAGATGGTTTTCTTAACTGCCTTTTTGGGTAGTTGTTTGTGTATAGAAACGTTACTAATTTTTATATGTTGGTTTTTAATTTCGCAACTTTACTGAATTCATTTATTAGTTCTAACAGCTGTTGTTGAGCCTTCAGAGTTTTCTGTATATGTGATCATGGTCACCTGCAAACAGAGGTAATTTTACTTCTTCCTCTCCAATTTGGAAGACTTATTTTTTTTTAAAGATTTTTTATTTATTTATTTGACAGAGAGAGACACAGCGAGAGAGGGAACACAAGCAGGAAGAGCAGGAGAGGGAGAAGCAGGCTTCCCGCGGAGCAGGGAGCCGGACGCGGGGCTCGATCCCAGACCTGAGCCAAAGGCAGACGCTTAACGACTGAGCCACCCAGGCGCCCCGGAAGACTTTTATTTCTTGTCTAATTGTTCTGGCTAAAACTTCCAGTACTATGTTGAACAGAAGTGGCAAGAGTTAGCATCTTTGCCTTGTACTGGGTCTTATAGGAAAAGCTTTCAGTTTTTTCCCCATTGATTATGGTATTAGCTGTGGACTTTTTTCGTATTGGCCTTTATTGGGTTGATGTAAGTTCCTTCTGTACTATTTTGTTGAGAGTTTTTTTTTTATCACCAATGGATATTGAACTTTGTCAAATGTTTTTCTGTATCAACTGAGATGATTATTTACTTTCTGTTCTTCATTTTGTTAATGTACCACATTGATTGGTTTGCATATGTTGAGCCATCTTTGCATCTTAGGGGTAAATCCCACTGGGTCATGGTGTAGGATCCTTTTAATGTGCTATTAAATTTTGTTCGTATTTTATTGAGGATTTTTGCATCTATGTTTATCAAAGATATTGGCCTGTGGTTCTCTTTTCTTGTGGTGTCTTTATCTGGCTTTATTGTCAGGGTAATTGGCTTCATAATACGAGTTTGGAAGTGTTCCCTCTTTTTCTCTTATTTTGAAAGAGTTTAAGAAGAATTGGTATTAAGTCTTCTTTGAATATTTGACAGAATTCACCTGTGAAGCCATCTGGTCCTGGGCTTTTCTTTGTTGGGAGGGTTTTGATTACTAATACAATCTCCTTATTTGTTATTGGTTTGTTCGGGCTTTCTATTTCTTCTTGATTCAGTGTTGGTAGGTTGTATGTTTCTAAGAATTTACTTCTTCTTGGTTATCCAATTTGTAATGTCTCCTCTTTCATTTCTGATTTTAAAAATTTGAGCCTTCGCTCTCTTTTTTAAAAAAGATTTTATTTTTAAGCAATCTCTACACCTAATGTGGGACTCAAATCTAAGGCCCCAAGATCAAGAGTCACAGGCTCCACCGACTGAGTCTGCTCTGTTTTTTCCTTAGTCTAGCTAAGGGTTTCTTGATTTTGTTTATCTTTTCAAAAAACCAACTTGTAGGGTTTTTTTTTTTCCTATTGTTTTTCTATTTGATATATGTCTGCCCTAATCTTTATTATTTCCTTCCTTTCCTAGCTTTACGCTTAGTTTGTTCTTTGAGCTGTAAAGTTAGGTTGTTTATTTGAGATCTTTCCTCTTTTTTAATGTAGGTGTTTATCACTATAAACTTCCCTCTTCGTACGGCTTTTGCTGCATCCCTTAAGTTTTGGTATGTTGTATTTTCATTTTTGTCTGTCTTAAGATACTTTAAAAATTCCTTTTAATTTTCTCTTTGACCCAACAGTCGTTCAAAAATGTATTGTTTAGTTTCCACATATTTGAATTTTCTCATTTCTTACGTTATTGATTTCTAGTTTTAATTTATTTTGGATGGGAAAAACACTTGAATAATTTTGATCTTCTTAAATTTGTTAAAACTTGTTTTATGACTTAACATTGATTTATCCTATTTCTATTGAGAAGAAAGTTCTGTATATATCTGTCAGGTCCACTTGGTCTATAGTGTTATTCAAGTCAGCTGCTTATTGATTTTTCTGTCTGGATGTTCTATCCATTATTGAAAGGCTATTGATTTTTCATGTTGATCTCATAAACCTGTACTTTACTAAATTCTCATTTTTAGTAATTATTTTTCTGTGGATTTTTTTGGGGGGAATCATGATAGTTATATCATTTTCAGCACAAGATAAAAGTTTTACTTCTTTCTTTCAAATTCTCAGGCCTCTAATTGCTTTCTTTTGTCTAATTGAATTGGTTTGTTTTTCCAATACAGTGATAAATAGTATGGTGATATGGAATCCTTGTCTTTTTTGTTTCTTGTTCCTGATCTTAATAGGAAAGCTTTTAGAGGTTTCTCATTAAGTAAAATGTTGGTTTGGGGAGAAAAAATTTGTATAGCTATTTAACATATCTATGTTAATTGGTTACTTAGTCATCAGTTATTAATATAACTAATATATTTATATTTAAATACATTTAGTATACTTATAATTGATATATTTATGTAAAACATATAGGAAAGTACATTTTAGATACATACACATAGACAGTGTACTTTATATATTATACATAGTATAAATATAGTTATTAAGAAAGCACCCATTGATTACTATTTTATTGGATTTCCAAAAATATAAATGGGTATTAAATTTTTACAAATATTGCTGTTCTGCTAATATTGAACCAACCTTGAATTCATAGAATATTTCTCATCTAGGCATGATGTATTATTTTTTAAATGTAACATTGGATTCTGTTTGCTTATATTTTAAAATTTTCACATTGATATTATAAATGAGATTGGTCTGTAATTTTACTTTTGGATGCAATCTTTGACATATTTTAAAATCAATGTTATGCCTGTTTTACAAAAATAATTTTGAAATTTTCCTTTGGTTATACTCTGAAATAATTTAAGTAGTATTGGAATGATTTGATCTGTAAAGATTTAGTATAATTCTCTGTAAAACCACCTGGGTCTAGTGCCTTCTTCCTTTCTCTCAATTAAAAAAATTTTTTGAAGTATAGTATACAGACTGGAATCTGCATGAATCATGGGTATATAACTCAGTGGATTTTCTCGAATAAATTTGTTTAATCAGCATTTAGGTAAAGAAACAAACACCCCATTAGCCTCGCTCATGTCTCCCTCCATTTCCTAGCTTCCCACTCCAACAATTGCCTGGATCCAACTTGTCATGGTGCTCACTATGGTAATGTGAGGGTTTTTTTTTTTTCCCCCTGTGGTAACTGTTTTGCCTAGATTTTTTTTTTTTTTTTGTCTCCACCAGGGTCAGTTTTGATAAACAGCATTTTTCTGGACAACTATCTATTTCGTCTAGGCTTTCAAACTGATTTACATAGAATTATACAAATTGCTCTCTTATGATTTGAAAGTTTTTTTTTTCCTATTATCTTCCCGAATCCTTAAAAACTGTAGGTGCTGGCTAGATCTTTCTAGGTGTTCCATCAAGCTCTGTGCAACAGAACATTATAAATCCTTCTCTCTCTGTGTATGTGATAGTGTTATTAAACATACATTTTTCTGTCTGTCTAGCTAGTTATCTAGGCATCTACGTTACTATCTAGGTATCTATGTGTATTTCACGTGGTTGAGAAAATGGAAGGGCAGCTACAAAGCATTTGCCTTCCTGATAAAAGGGACAGTCGGCAAGGCTGTCTTTCCCTCTCCTCTCTGCCTTGGGCAAAGATGTGATACTGTCTTGCAACCAAGAGAAAGAAGCCAAGAGAATTGTTGGAGGCACCGGCCCTGCTATTGATGAGCTGCTTAAGTAACACTAGGAGCCACTTTCAGAATTCTTCAGGATTCCTGTGAAGTGAGTTATAAGCCTCTGTTTATCTGTGCCACTCCAAGTCAAGGTTCTGTCACGTGCAGCTGAATACATTCCTAACTGATAGAATACACTAGACAAAACCAGAAAACTTTAGTTGTTCATAGTATATGCGTGTTTAAACACAGGAAAATTATCACAGAGACACCAAATCCCCTAACTCTAAAATAGGAACCTGGGTAGCAATTACTCAAATTAAGCGCTTACTGCAATGGCCTTTTCAGTGTAGCCATTGTTAAAAGCATAATTTGCATAAATTACTCACCATGTTTTAAATATCACTTTTTAAAATTGTGTACAATGGGGCACAGATTGGGTGCAACTTGTACAGATGATAGGATACATCCTCAAAGGGTTTCAGAGAGATTAAATGAGACAATTCACAAAAAGGGCCTAGGACAGCCCCTATCACATGTTAAAGTACTCCATAAGTATTAGGTGTGATGTTTCAATAATCAATATTAATAAAAAATTTTGATGTTAGCTACTCACATGGATGGCAACTCCTTCTCCTCTTTTGCATTCCCATAAGAAATGTCACCTCCCCTGAGAGGCCCTCTCTGGCTCTTCTATCTAAAGTGGAATCCCTCCCCAAATATCTCCCATTCCCCATTGCCCCATTCGTTTTATTAGCTCGGAGACCTGGTCGCCATCTGTAATTCTTTTGATTATTTATTTGGTAAATGTGTGTCTCCCCTGATAGAATAGAAACCCCATGAGAGCAACACTCAGTGGCTGGCAGAGATCCTCTACTCTCTATACATTTGTTGCATACAAAGATGACCAGTCGTGGCCAAGAAACCATTAAAATAGAATGTCATTTAACATAGACGGGTTTTGCGGAGGCGGTCATTTTGAGGAGTATGATTTTGCCCACATTTAAATAAAAATGAAAGTGGGTAAAGATTCTGAAGATTCTGCTCAATTCTAGAGCCTCCTCATACTAAGCTTTATTGGGGAGCTCAGTGGTTTATTATTATTTTTACTTATTCTCTAAAAGGTCAATACGTGGTTATATATGGTCTATACGCCTTTAAAAAGTGTGGCACAAATTGTTACCTTTAGAAAAATGTTGTTTTGCATTCAAATGGAGATGTAAAATTCAGCTGAAATTTTAAAATCCAATGGCTACTTGTAATCAAAGATTTAGATGAAATTCCTCATAGTTTTTTGGCTTTCTGAAGATCCTAGAATTTAGATTTCAAAGTAACCCTATAAAAGTTATGTTTGGGACCAGGTCAGAGGGAAAGTAGAAATGGAAATGTTTTCAATAGAAGGAATAAATCCTAAGGAACAGAAGGAACCCTCAGACACATTTGAGTGACTGGAGGGGGCCCCAAGGCAACCCTTTGAACTGGGGGGAAGGCAGGAGTATGTCCAATGCCACTGTCCGAGGGGAGAGGACCCCCTCCCTGCTCTGCCACCCACCCCACCTACTCCACCATCACTGCTGGCTCTGGAGTCCAGAAGAGCCCTGCAGCACTTCCCCTTGGGGTCATAGGTCATGGACTCCTGGCAACTGGCATCCTGGAAAGAACAACAGGAGACCTTTTCCTCTTTTATCTTTGTCTTCCAGAAGGACAGTATGGTGTGGGAGTCAAGCAGTAGGCTTTGGCTACCTGAGTTTGAAGCCCATTTTCCCCGTTTACCAGCCTTGTCTCTTACAGCAAGTTGCTTTGGCCTCTCTAGGCCTGGGTTGACTCATTGGTAAAATGGTGGTGAGGGCCGAAACCGTCTCGCTGGGCAGTGGTCAGCACATAGTAGGTGCTGGGTAACTGACTTTCATGACCCTCCTTCTGGAGGAGGGTCATAAAAGGACCAATTTTGACCTGCAAGGGGGTGGGGTTCTGGGGCATCATTTTCTTGGTGTAACTGCTCTAGGGCCTGAGAATTTGTTTCCTAATTTTGATGGGATCTGTGGCTAGTGCTGTGGTAATCTTCTGTTTATTCTTCAGAGAAGGTTCCAGAATTTCTAGGTGGCTGGTGGTGGGGGGGGGGGGGCGGCATACAGGCAGCCATCTTGGAAGAGCTGGCCATCCTGGTGGGCTGGTCTTGATGGCTGGTACCCAGGTTTTTGTTAGCTGTTTATTTGGAGTACTTTGGAGGATTATGGGGATTGGTGGGTTGGTCTTTGGGCTATATTTGCATAATAAGCACTTATGTAGATTGATGTTAATTTGGGGGTGATTTGGAGAGTTGTTTTGCAACAAAATCTACAGAGCACGCACACAGTTTTTATGTGGACTGAATATTAGGTAGGAAGCTTTCGAAGGGTTTATGGAGATTGGGTATTTGCTACTTTTTCTGCCCTCCTTGGGGCTTATTTTGCTCACCCCTGGGGAGCTATGCAAGAGGATTAATTTGGCCGGGATTAATTTTATCTGGAAACTAGAACCGTTAAGTGGATTTTGGGGCTGAATTACAGAAGCAACTTAATGTTTCATTTGGCCACTTTCAGAGGGTGCAGTGGTTGATGCTGAAGACAAGCTGGTCTCTCTTCTCCCACCTCTCCAGGAAGCCACACCAGGGGTGACCACAAGCTTAAGGTATGACCCTGGGGATGAAGATTAGGGAGCCCAAGTGGACCTCAGACCCAAGCCACAGTCCATTACAGCTTTACTGAGTTTCATGTGGGGCCTATGAATGCTGACCACCACCCCCCAGCACCTCCCGATGAGTTTATAGTGCATTTTGAGACTCCCCATTTTCCCTGTTATTTGTATTTTTTTCTCAAGTAAACTGTGTGTTCATGAATTTTGCATTTTTATGACAGTTTATTAGTTCTTACGAGTACTTTCCTTATTAGGGAATCAACCCATTGTTACGGATTTTTACCCAGTCGCCACCCCATTCATATTGTTTTATATAATTTTCATTTTGTATAGCCCACCCCACCCCCACGGCTTGTGGAGGTTAGACCATATAGAAGAGGGCTTCTAGAAACCAATATTCTAACTGTTAAAATATCCATTTTAAAGGACTTTTTTGTATTTAAATGTGTGATCCACATAAAATTCCTTTGTATATGGAGTGAGGTAGGGATCCAGTTTAAGTTTGTCCCCAAATGTTTAGCCATTTGTTTCAAAGCCATTTCTATTTGATAGCTCTTGTTCTGTTTTTTTTCCCCAGCTCTGAGGGATGACAGACAAAATTCTGAGATAATTAAGTGTACCATGTGATGATTTGATAAAGGTCTACATTGTACACCATTTCTTGAGTAACCCCACTTCCTGTCTTTTGAAGCACTGCATTCCTGAATTTCCCCCCACATACGTGAGTCCATATCCTAAAGTTGGACAGAGAGCCCCAAACCTAACACCTATTTTGGGGCGAGATTCTAGGTAAAACAGGCACAATGTGATGACATATAAGAGAAGTTGGTAGAATGGATAGGGTGGCAATGACCAATTCGGAAGTCTTTCTTTACATGGGCTAATGGTTTCCTAAGGGGCGTGGGCTTGGGCAAAAGACAGGGGTAGACTTTTTGACTTATCTGCAAGTTGTTTTCAGAAACCCAAATTATGGGGACAAACCATGAACAATGGATATCTGCACGAAGCCGCAAGTAATTAATTCACAGGACTCACATCCTTTGCTCACATTTAATTTTTATTTTGATTTTTTTAATGCTGCACAAGACAATATTTATTTCACTTCTTTTGTTTTATTTCATTTATTTTATTTCATTATTTCTGTTTGCTGCTGTTATTTTATTTACTGAAAGAGAGAGGGAACTTTTGTGGCCTTTTCCTTTTTCTCTGTAGGCCGCCTTAAGCTTTCTAAATTTGGAATATTTAAGCAAGCTGAAGGGGAAAGGGGGTTTCGCAAAATCACTTGGGGGGAAAAGGAAAGGCTGCCTTGTTAATCATGCCCTATGGTGGGTGATCAACTGCGTGTACAATTACGTTTCACTCTTAATTGTGCTTAAGGCTTTACTTAAATTTGGGTGTTCCCTTCTTAGAGCAGCTCATACTGACGAAGGTGCATGCGCTGAATGATGTCACGGCAGTCGTTGAACACACGGCGAATGTTCTCGGTGTCCACAGCGCAAGTGAAGTGGGGGTAGCAGTAGTGGCGCCCATCTCCACTAGCAGTGCTGATTCTCTGCGGGACAAACGCAGGAAAACCGAGTCAGCGCCACCTCCCTACGATCATCAACAGGGTATCCGCCAAGGACGAGCTGACCAGCTACTTACTGAGGTTACGTGAAAGCTAAAATTCTCACTGGCTACCAGTGAAATAAAATGGAAGAACTGAAGAGATTTTAATCCCCAAATGTTCAAGTAAATTTACCGCCTGGAGAAAAGAGAAAACTAAAGACAGTCTCTACTCACCAGAAATTCGTCGCGGATGAAGTACTTGGCCCGGGTCACGCGTGGGTCCTCTCCGGGCTCGGGAGTAGCTGTGAAGAACAGAACCATTTTGGTAAGGTCATCGAAAGGTTAAGGGCAGAGCTAGGGTGCTGACATCATTGTAGCCCCTTAACTTCTACGCAGAGAAGTGAGCTCTTCTTGCCTCCCTACAGATCCCTTATAGTTGGGTGGTGGGAGTGAAGGGACACTTCCATTCTTAGAGGCTGTTCATTTAGGTGATTCTTAAACTCCACCTATGTGAAAAACCTCCAGAAAGGGAGACTTGTAGCACAATCAGGGGTGTATAGGACCAATGAACGGAACCACGCTCCCGTGCGACAGCGTAACGTCATACGCACCATCCTCAGGAGTAGTGTAGCGAGCAAATTCTGGAAAGTAGTCCTCAATCTTCGATTTTCCAGCAAGGACTTTCTCAGCGAGCAGGTCTTGCTTGTTGAGGAACAGAATCACAGAGATGGTGCGCAGCCATCTAACAGAGAGGAATATGGGCTTAATGTCCAGGAAAAGAAAGCATTCTTTCTGCAAGGGGTCTGATCTACTTGCACAAGACTCTTTTTAATAATAGTGCAAATACAGGGCTTTGGGATCAGTCACAGGATCCCTCCCCCCTGCCCCCCCAGGAGAGAGGCTGGGAGGAAGCCAAGGGGATGCTCCACAAACCTGTTGTTCCAGATGCTCTTGAAGAGGTTCAGAGCCTCCTGCAGGCGGTTGGTCTGGTTGTCCTCCCGAATGACCATGTTGTAGCTGCTGCTGGCCACCACGAAGATAATGGCAGTCACATCTTCAGCGCGAGAAAGCAAAAGCAATGCATGTTAGAGGTGAACGTGAACCTCGATGATTCAAAGAGCAAAACGTCCTTATAGAGCAGAGAAGTCTATGGCTTCCATACCATTGAAGCATTGGATCCATTTGCGGCGTTCATCGCGCTGGCCACCCACGTCAAACATGCTGTGGGAGACAGAGGACACCCAGTCACCCCACCGCTCTGCTGGTGGGAACTGAAGGAAACCAGTCTCTATCTTAAAAAGGGAACCGTTCACTTACTGGAAGTTGACTTTGTCCACCTGGAACTTGGTCTCAAAGATTCCAGAAGTCAGGACGCGGCAGCGAAGCAGATCCTAAAACAAGATCTAGGTCAATGGATCTCACCAAAACCAACTGGAATATTAATAATGGCCAACTGGAAGCAAAAGTCTTGACTAGCTTGGAAAGAGGGCTCCAAGTCCTCTGACTGTGAGAACTTTTGCCTACCTGATCGCTGGGCACATAGTCAGCCTGCTTGATGACATCAATCTTGTCCAGGAAGCTGGGAGGAGAAGAACAGACACACAGGGGTGTTCAAGGAGCTCATGAGCTCATGCTGATTTGCCCCTAATTCCATTCCTGTCTCGCTACGAAGTTGAGCTCAATGGAAATGAGGGTGTCATAGTTATATGGCATTCAGTCAATGGGAGTTTTGTCCGTGTTGGTCATGTTGATGACTCAAAGCCTATACCTTAGAAAGGTTAGAGCAAGCAGCATTTAAGAAAAGATATTTGGAGGACTAGTAGATCTAGGCCTCTCAGGGCCCCTGGCCTACAGGTACAGCAGAGGACCAAAGGGGGATGGGGTTGGGGGCTCTGGACTTGGTTCTGTGCAACTAGCAGAGGCCCCCAAACCAGGCCTACCTGATCTTGTGCCATTTGAAAATTATTAAAAATTTAAAATTTTCAAGTTGTCTGCCTTTGACTAAAATGGCAAGTAATTTGAAAACTGTACACTTCTACTCCATTTTTTTTTTTTTTTTAAGTAAAATGGCACACTTAAAAGCAGCAAGGATTTTCCCCTCAAGGGACTCGTGAAAATGAGATTGTTTGAATTACTCAGAATGGGTATCCCTTCCTCCTACTTTTTAAGAATCTCACTTATTAAAAGAGAACAAAAGAGGCTGACACAAAGGAGCCCTTTCTGGCCTAACCACACCGAGCAGGAAACAAACACAAAGTTCCCTTCCGCTCCGTTCGGTCCATGAAATAGAACCCTCCAGATAGGAGACTTTTGAGTTAAAAAAAAAAAAAAAAAATCCCACAGCCATCCAGGCTATGGATCCTTCTGGGGCTGGGATCGTGCACAAAAGAGGGGCCTGGGGCCTGAGAGACAACCATCCACCGTAAGGAAGCTCTGTGGGCCACAACTTTCCCAAAGCAATGAAGACATCCAAGTGTTGCTGGACTAGACACACCATTAGAGAAAAGAACTTAGGAAAGATTGGGGTCATTTAATTAATATGGAAAATGAATGTTAAAACTGGGAGAGGGGGTAGTTTTTCCTGGGGCGGGGGGGGGGAGATGGGGGTTTAGAATTGTTTTAAAACTGAAAAGAAAATCACAAAGGGAGAAAAGTCATACTTTGAAGAAATTCTGTAAGTTCCCCCTGCCCCCCATCCTCTTTACCAGTTTAGAGTTAGTCTGGCTTAGAGGATACACTGACTTGCCCAATCAGTCCCACATTACAGCACCAGTCCAGAAATAGCTCCCCAGCCGCCCTGGCCTCCAGCATGTTGCCATGGCAACAGAACCACAGTTCTATAAATAGATCATCAGCACCAAATCTTGTGAGAGAGACATCTGGAGCCAGGCCAGCCAAACCCCAGCTCAACAAATAAAAATAGGCAGCTTAAGAAATGGGCAAGATACCAGTATGGCAACTTTAACGTAAAGGCAGTTCAACCAGAAACATACTGGTCAGTGTGCCCCGCACGCATGCTATCATCCTGCCCGGGGAAGACATTTTAAAAGTTGTAACCTATGTTCTTTTTTTTTTTTTTTCCTCCAAGTTTCCTTAAAACGTTCCATAAACTGGGGCGCCTGGGTGGCTCAGGTCATGATCCTGGAGTCCTGGGATCGAGCGCCACATCGGGCTCCAGCCCCACATCGGGCTCCCTGCTCAGCGGGGAGTCTGCTTCTCCCTCTGACTCTCTTCCCTCTCATGCTCTCTCTCATTCTCTCTCTCAAATAAGTAAATAAAATCTTTAAAAAAAAAAAGATAAAACACCAAAAAAAAAAAAAAAAAAAACTTTCCATAAACTGTGCAAATGTTGCCATTTTCAGATAAAGCTGCAGGAGCAACATAATGTTGCTGTAAGAAAACTTTTAAATGGTGTGAAATTAAAAAAACAAAACAAAACAACAACAACCCAGAAACCTGGGTAAATTACTGTTCATGAAACTGTTACTCTCTCCCCGCCCCCCCAACAGAGCACTCAAAATGGGGAGGGTTAAGCCCTCCTAATCTTGTACCTGTACTTCTGACTTGGATCCAAAATACAAAACGCAAACAATTCCAGGATTTCCATTTGTTTTGAGTTACTATAATTAGCACTTCCAGCTTTTAGTTCAAACTTTTGAGAAAATCAGGGACTTTGTTGAAGAAGTGGTAGGGGGTTGGGGTCACCGGGACTGGCCAAGAGGGACTGTTTTTCTGCTCCTTGGGAAAATACACAGACTGGTGAGTAGCGACCACCGCCAAACAGCTAACGTCCCCAAGAGCTGGAGACAGCTGACTGCGTGCTTCCTATGGGAAGGCGGGGCCGGGGAGGGGGACGTTGATAGGTTTCCCAGAGCCTACCAGAAGCTTCTGTGATTTGTAGATAACAGGATTCTAGGGAACTTGCTGTTTGTTTGCTGTTACCTCTTCCTCCCTCCTATTTATTCAACTGGTATTCACAATAAATCCCTCAGGTTTGGGGCTTCTAAGCAAATGCAATTGTAGGTTTTTGTGAGCCAGCCTGGAACCCTGGTCCTGATGACTTGATATTTTCTACAGTGAAGTCGCTTCTGAGTTTCAGCGACCTGCAGAAGAAAGGCTGGAACGTCGCAAATATCTATTACCTGCCCCCCGCCAGCGTATTTTCGCTGAGACCACTTAGCATGTTTGTGCAACCGCAGTCTACAAACACTGTCTTCAAAAACAATTTCTTTGTGGCTCTGAGCATCCTGTATTTACTGTATCAGGTGCAGGGTGAGGGCGGTCCACTCCCCATAAGGGGAAGCATCCTTGAATTAAAGCCCAGCGTGAACGAATAACTCTAGAGGAACAGCATCCAGTAATGCTGGACTCTGGTAACTACTCTATAATCACCTACCTGATCGCAGAAATAGCAAGGCGATTCTCAGCTACCAAGGAGGGGGCGGGGTATGGTTTTGTCCTTGCCATTTCGGTTAGGTTTTTAAATGACAGCAATGAAGTATAATATTTTTACATTATTCAAAGCGTGAGAGCTACCCAATCTTCCTAAAAGCTTGGAGGTCAATCCAATTAATTACCTCAAGCTAATTAACTACGAACATCACTTTATTGCAAGTAATTATCATTTCGCTCTAAGAGGCATTAATTGTTTATATAAAATAATGTCACTGCACTAAAAAGTACAATTAACAAATGAATCAGACCAGAACTTTCTAAGTGCAGGTGGGACTTAACTGGCTGGCTCCTATGAATGGAACCCCTTTGCAAATAACTTTACAAGCACGAGCTGAGATTTCTAGTGTTTTCTCCATTTGTGCCTATGCTGTGTGTGGCTGGGGGAGAGAGGTTACTCACTACTGGGCGCAGTCGATCAGCTGGTACTCGTTGGAGCGCTCATAGCAGGCACGCACGCCTTCATCCTCCCACAGAGCCTTGGCATGCTCATAGAACTCCTGAGAGTGAACACGAGAGAGAACACAGATGAGCTTGAGCCCAGGCAGGCAGGCTGCCCCTACAGTCCAGATGCCACAGTTCACGGTGTGACCAGCACGGGGTGGGATTCCCACTTGCGAGCCAAATTAGTGACTCTGTGCTCAAAAGAACTTTCATTCAATTTGTGAAACGTAATTAAAAGGCAAAGTAATTAATTCCTGCTGTCCTCTTATTGGGTGAATTAACTGGTCTTGGGTAGTGTTCCTCCTATTTTTGGGGGGGGGGTGCGGACAGAGTAAACTACTGAATCATTTTGTTTCTCCACACAACTGCTTTTATGGGAAAGATATACATTAATCTGCATTAGGAGAATATGCCAAGGAATGATTCAGTGTTGTGAAAACATGAAAGATGTGCTGGGATGAAATTTCCCTTCCAGGGAAATTTGAATTTTACCCAAAAAATATTACGGTTGGGAATCGCTGACAAATCTGGCCTTGTCAGTGCCTGTCCCTTGGGAAGGGTCGTAATAGGGAGAAACAAAGGAGCAAATAACCTCTGTTGTTTTAAATTGTAGTAGGTTATGATTCACATTTCATTTGAACATAAGAAACATTTTTAATCATATGGGGGCAATCTTCCCTTACGAGGAAAGGGAAGGTTTCTCTTCCAATATGAATTTAGCAAGAGAAGGATTAAAAGCAGGTAGGGACACAAAGTTCAGCTATCAGCACGACTAATAAAAGGTTACTGTTCTGGTGCATTTTCAACTGGCTGCCATTTTTCCTTCTATTAGAAATATGCATTATGTATATCGTGCTGACCGCTTGATCTTTTTTTCTAGCAAGTGCTACTTAAAAAAAAAAAAAAAATTACCTAGCCCTACTTATTAATACTGCTTCCCTGCTAGTAGAAGTTTGCAGCCAAGCCCATTTAAAATACACAAACACAAATTCCCAGGAAAGCCTGACAAAAGGCCACAATAACTCATTGTTCTAACTGTAGACAAGTCTTTTCCTTCTGGGCCTTATAAACTTGCGCATCTTTCCATCTTGTTTCCCGTTCCCCTCTGAGAAACCACTCTTCCCCTACAAAGGGGTCAAAACGTATGTTTTGGCATGGGCAGTTTTGTGTCACCTAAAAATAGCTCTTTATGGGACAGAGAATCTTTGTAAAGTGTCCTGCACGCCAACGAGGATGCACAGAAGAAAATCTCCAAGTTATAATTTAGGTGAAAGTCCTTTTTTATTTCCTTTTTAAAAAATTTGCCCCAACGCAAGGACTGATTTAAAACTTCATAAAGGTCAAACAGCAAATTGTTGAAAACGAGAATGTCTCCCATTTATAAAACTCAGGGCTGGCCCTTCCTTTCTGCCTTCTTTGCTATCTTCGGGTCCGTTCATTTAACTGGACAATCAGCATTTGTGCGCCACACTTAACATACAGTTTGGTTTGCCACAAGACGGGTACGAGGGCGTAATGAAGGCTGTGACACACAACCCGTGCCATCTTCCCTCATAAACATTTGCAATCTACTAACACGAGGATTAAAGTGGGGTGCTGACTTGTGGGGATGGGTGAGCCAGGACTTAGAAGGGCTGATCGAATTTTGCTCCCCCATCTTGAGCAAAAACCCTACTGATTGTTAAGATTTTGGTTTTGAACATTAAGGACCCTAAGGGAATTCACTTTTCCGGAAAGGTGTTTCGCCGGAAGTGTGGCTGACACAGGTGACCGGTGGCTGGGGCTCATCACCTGTGCCGCCCCGTGGGCCAGGCTGGGGTGGGTGGGGGGGGAAGGAACAACCCAAGAGCTTAGCTTACAGGAGGGAAATCAAAGTCAGGCACGTTCATCACGCTCAGAATGTAGTCCACTCTGAACTGGTTCTCAGGGTTGGCCAGCTCCACAGGGGGCACCAGGTTGCTCATGGCGGCCACGATGGTCTGAAAACAAGTCAGCAAAGCAGTCAGGGGGACAGCACTGCCTGAGAAGGGGACTAAGGGAAGAGAGATAGGACCCAAACACGTACTTCGATCGCCTCTTTCAGGTTGTTTTTGATGTCCTGCACTTTGGTCGCCTTCTCACTACAGTGGGATTGAAAAGAGAGAGAGATCATATTGCATCACATTGACGAACAGAGTCTCTTTAGTCAAGATATTCCAACTAAAAGCATAGTATTCTGTTCTTGCAAGAGCTGTGGGTTCAAATCCGTATGGATTGGAGGTTCCTGAATAAAGGTGGTTTCAAATTATAACCTCCCCAATGTGTCCCAAGGACACGCCCAATTGGGGCTGATTAGCAAATTGGCATCAAGATAATGATCAAGTCTACTGTACCAGAAGCCAGACCTGGTTCACTGTTTCAGATGTGGGTCCATTTTTTGAAGTTCCCACTGCACACCAACACTTCCTAAAAGGCTCCTACTGGCCCTTATCAGCGTGTGTGTGTGTGTGTGTGTGTGTGTGTGTGTGTGTGTGTGTGTGTGTGTGTGTGTGTGTGTGTGTGTGTGTGTGTGTGTGTGTATGATGTGAGGGGGGACATGGGGGTGCTCTATCAATCATATTGGGGAGAAAAAGTTTCATGGTTCTATTTGGGGCTTACTCCATCACTGGATTAGTACATAGAGAACCAGTGAATGCAGATGGTGATATTACAGATTTGAAGGCTTTGAGGCCATTTTTATTAATTAAGTCTCCATGTCAGTCACTCAGCCAGTAGCAATGACGCTTCTAGGTGATGTTAATATACGCTGATCCCTCCACGTGAATAGGGATAAGATCAGATCCCCCCCCCCTGCTCAGGAGTCTTTATGATCTGGGACTTGTGTGCTGGGGGCAGTGGGGGGCAGGGGCACCTGTTAAGTAGAAGTCCAAGGTTTAGCTGATTTGAACCTAAGTCATACAGGACATGTGGGATGATCTTTTTTTTTTATTCAGAGTCACTGGGACCACAAGTAAAAGCCACACCCTCTGGCTCCTGGGGGGACCCCCTGATGGAATGCCTGCTCCCAATCACATCATTTGGAAGCGCCTAGGTGTCTTTCAGCAACTGTCCTTCATCAGCGACACGACCAAAGAAGAGTCTAGAGTTTGTGTCTTCAGGGATAAAAAGGGCCTCTCGCTTGGGGTAAATCTTATCACACCTATTGCCTCAACCTTGTGGTTTTGGGTGTGTGTGTGTGTGTGGGGGGGGACGTGGAACCATGTGCAGGACACACCTGCTGCGCATTAGGCCCCGGGGCTGTGACAGCGCTGTCACGTGGAAGTAAGGCGCCGCCCCCTCACAGAGGAAACTAAGGCTGAGAGGAAAAGTGAGTCACAGAGGCAGAAGGGACAGAGCTCATCTTTTTCTTGCTGTGTAGGAATTTTAAAGACCATCTCGAGATTCCTAACTTTTGAAGCTTTCACTTGATTGATTCACCAAGAGTCCTGGAATGGAGGTAGCCCTCAGGAGTAGAGGAAACAGAAGTGGGGGGGTTAATAACACCCACAGGCCGGCAGTAGGGTTAATCATAGGGCAGGGCGCAGGGAAGGGAGATTGGGGTGCAGGGGTCATGGGCTCGCCTGCCAGCCCGATCCTGGTCCTTTCCACCGAATTGTAATAGCTAATGTTTCCTGCACAGTTTATTCTTATCAAAAGGAAGATCCGCATATTGATCTGAGGGGTGGGCCCCGATTTTCTGATTTCATTTCATCCCTTCTCCAGGATCAGCCCTCTTTCTGGTAAACTGGCCTCAGAGAAACTGCTTTTCATATGAGAGTAAGAAGCTAGTTTGGAAGTATTCTCACCAGTGGGGGAGGGTCAGTAGGCTTTGGGGTATGTGCACGTGCGTGGGGGGGTGGTAAATGGTACCAGGAACCCCCTCAGGGCCACTTAAAAGTGCTGAAGTCAGGAGAACTTGAGAAACAGACATGATAGTAAGAGATCCTGCAAACCACGAGTGTGGCATCCGCACCCGATCGGGGTCCGGCTCTGGTCCCCCACTCTTTATGCAACCACCCTACACTGAAAAGGGACCCAGAGTCCTGACCCTTCTGTGGGACTTTTCTGCTTTGTACGTGCACCAACTGAAGCTCGTTTCTGAAATTAGGAACCATGTCCAGACTCGGTGCTAGAGTCTGAATCAGTTATTTAGACATTAGAAATTTTTTAAAAGGATGTGTGTTTGCCCCTAATGCTCACTTGTGGACTCAAATTTACCTAAAACCCCACAGAAGAAATCCATTCCCATTCATTAAAAACAGGCTCCATTTCCATGGTAATGAGAGCCATTAACCTTCCGTTTCAAGGTTCCACGGTAGTTAAAATTAGAGATGTCCGGGTATTAAATACCCAAATGTACGTACAGCAAGAGGAAAGTACTTCCAGAAACTAGGTTCTTTCATTCAGTTTGATATTTTGGTCTAAGTAGTAGTATGATAATTGGAAAACTTCCAGTCTTAAATACGGATATTTTGAGAACGTGTTCAGTATTCATCTACGTATGTGAATAGGTGTGGGAGTATATCAAGTATAAAACAGCTAAAATAGAAATCTAAAATCTAATTCGGGTGTGTAATACTAAAACATAAAATTCTTCCATTGAAGCAATTACTATGTAGATGGAGATATTATACTAGGGCTGGCAGGTTTATCATTTTTACTATCGCTTAATGAATTTAACATTGATTGTGAAATTCAGAGAAAATCCCTCAGATGTCTCTAAACTACTTAACAAAGCCAAATTATGTATCACCTACTACAATTTGGACGGACTAAATATCAGGGCTGGGGCTAGAAGTGCTTCTAGCACATTGCCCCCTTCCCCCCCCCCGCCAACACGTATATAAAGCCTGTTGTCTGGGTTTGAGTTTTAGGAGCCCCTTCTCTCCGCGCCCCCCCCCCCCCCCGTCAGCTGCCTAAGTGGTAGGGGGGGGGCTACGTCGTCCCGAAAGCCTCTCTCCGTCCTATACTTTATCCTTGGGCTTTTGTGGGAAAGGACAAAAGAAGAAAGACAGAAGACAGACGCAAGATACAGGGATTGCTGAGACATGCAGAGAATTTTTATTTATCACGTATGTTAATTCTTATATTTACTTGCAGAACAGAGTCACAGAGAGAAGTGCAGGCAAGGCATTAGTAGGGTTCAAGGATCTAGCGCAGCATCTAGTACACAGTAGCTGGTTCTATAAGGGTTTGTCATATTTCTCAAATGCCAACTTTTGGTACAGTAAACTGTCAGTCACTTTTATGTAGATGCCTTTTTTTGGATTTGCTATTACACTACATTTCTGCCAATTAAGGATTTCATGCCATATTTTTGTGTGTGTGTGGTTTTTTTTGTATTTTTTTGTTTGTTTGTTTGTTTGTTTTCAGTTATCTTTTGAGGTTAGGTGGTAGGGCCCCATCCCCCTCCCCCCCCCACAACAGAATAGTATTCTTATTAGAAGTTCCTAAGACCAGGCAATTCCAGCATGCAAAGTGTGATAGGACATAGCCGGGAAGATGAGAAACTGTAGCCATCATCTAGGGATAATATATTCTAAAAGAAACAGATGAACAAACATGTGTAAGTTACTTTGTCCCCGACCCCAGGATCCTTTGCCCCGCCCCACCCCGGCCACAGAGGCTATTTCTTTTGAGATGCCCTAGGCTAGGTCAATCAGCTCTGCGTGTTCTCATGAGAAATAGCTGCTTCATCACTGCATGCTGAATATGCAAGCAGACCTCCAATGGTTACCTGGCATGCGTGTGCGTGTCGGCGTGTAATGGGGAGTGGGGATGTAGGAAGTGAAGGAAAACAAAATTGATGATGAATGGAAAAAAAAAAAAAAAGCGGATGCCATCATGAATTTCCTATCCACTAGCTAATAATGCAATATGCCTCCAATTCAAAATATACTTGAAAATCTTAAAAAGATCAGAGGCTTTGATATCATTCTTAACAATGACCTCCTGCAAGGTGCTGAGGCACTTTTTTTTTTTCCTCTCCAAATTACAGACAGCGCAGCACCACGAATATTTTGAGAGGGAAAAAGATTTTTTTTTCCCCGCCAAGTCTGAAATTTTAAAATCAGACCAAGCACTGGGTGGATGGGAATTTAGTAGATAGTTTTAAAAACAAGTAGCCAATCCGAATGGACAGCTGGGGTAGGGGTGGGGAAACAAAAACCATATGGAAAAACATCCATTCTCGAAATCTTAAACTGATCGTCTAACACTGAAATCTGTAACTTTTCCCCCAGCTGGATTTAATTACATTTAAAGAATGCCCCCCCCCCCCCCAAATTATGTTTTGCACTTCACTGGCTCTGAAATGTCAAAGATTGTTTAGGTGTCACGTGCAAACGTATACCAAGATGGCCGATGGCCCTGAAATGAGTTCTGTTTCCTCCCCGGGGGCTCAGCCCTCAGTTTCCCAGTATGATCTTCATGTTTGTTTGTTTGTTAAAAAGTTTTTCTGTTTTTGAATGTGCCTACCCATCGCTGTTGCTCCTTGCAGCCTGCGGGTCCTCTTCGCCGCCCCTTTTAAAGAGAGATTGAAAGCTCACCTAATCTGCAAGGCACCGCAATTCCCCAAAACCCCACACAGCCTCTCTACATTCCTAAACAAATGGCCACCATCCTCCCGTTCAGTCCTAGTGGCCTTTCGGGCCAAGCTGGAAGGCCTACTGAGACTGCAGGCCGTGGAGGGAAGAATGCCACACCTCCGCCGCCGTATTAGCCGAGCCCTCTGGAGACTCGCAGGTCGGGTATACAGAAGGGACGGATAATTATTTTCTTGTGCTTTCACTAAATGTACATGCATTAGGGAGACAAAGCCGTGATTTCTCTCACAATTCTTTTGAGAATATAGCAGCGCATCAGGCTCCTTAATTCTCCTAGATCTTTACCATGTTGTATCTGAACACACAAAGGCCCAGACATGGGTGATTTTGGCCCATGATTTCCTGGTGCAGTATTAATTTCCTCCCTTCTTATAGTCGGGGAAACTACCTATGAAGTGTTTTTATTTATATAAACTGTTGCCGATAAATTGTCATCAATTAAAACTGTGTGTCTGCACCATGAGGCAGCAAAATAAAAGAAAAAAAAAAAAGAAAACAAAAACAAACCCTACTCAAAAACCAATCCTCATAAGTGGCAGGAATCCCTCCTTGGAAGTGGGAAGGGCAGGATGCCTAAGCGCTCTACATGGCTTTGTGATTGATTAGCTTATTCGCTCAACCAATGTTAATGGCACCTTCCCCCCCCCCCCCCCCCCCCCCCCCCCCCCCCCCCCCCCCCCCCCCCCCCCCCCCCCCCCCCCCCCCCCCCCCCCCCCCGGTACTAATGGTGAGGAAGAGTTAGCTTTTGAGTTAGGAAAATCCACACTTGACCTCTGTATTTCTCAAGGTCAGATTAATATTACACCTTACTCTAAAACTGTAATCGGCATGGCAGTCTGCGGATAGTTAAGGCAAATTTAATAGCTCAGCCCAGCCCTAACAAAGCGCACATTTACGGGAGCCAGGAGGAAAAGGCCCTGCACCACGCAAAACACCCTTTAGTGGATGGATGTCACCATTATTTCATAGGGACTTCCTAGTGAAGAAGGCAAACGCTTTTGTTGCAATACCGCACTGAGGAAAAAGAAAAAAGGAGGCTCACTTGAAGGAGACAAAAATAAGGTTTCTAGACTCACACGAAGAAATCCCCTGTATGTCACTTCCACAGGCTAAATTTAACATCCTGAGAGATTACCTATGGCTTCCTCTACAAGGCAGGCAAACTGGGAATGTCGCTTCCTCTTTTTAAAAAGAAAATAGAAAAGAGAAGTTCTGGTTTAAATGCCTCATGTGCATTACAGACTGGCTCGCCAAGGGAGGAGAATCCTTTCTCTAAAAATTAAAAAATTGTAGGGCAGTCTGGAGAGTGATAAAGCCTTAAGTAAATTATTGCAAGGATGTCCTACCTTCTGCTGGACTCGAGCTAAGGTAAACAGCGGCGGCTGCATCCTTTTAAAAACGCTAGCCATGTCCAGTTTTAATCAAAATATTTATCTAGAGGGTACGTGGTCAAATTATCTTTGCTTAACTAGCCTCCAGAAGAAGCACTCCCCGGCAAGTTACGGGGGAAATAATTATACAAGATTTTTCTTTAAATTACAAATTCACATAGTTAAAAGTTGGTTTCTGGCTTTTTGTTTATCAACCGCTGACAATCCCTGGGAATAGGGCTTTTTGAAGGGTGTGTCAGGAATTAAGAATTTCAGAATTGCTTTGTGACAAGTGAAAGTGAGTATTTAATTAGCTGCATGTATGTGCGTATTGATAACTCAAGTCACTCAAAATTGGTAAAATAGCCCATCCTTCTAGATTCGTGCTTAAAGCACAGAGCATCCTAAACTAAAACACCCATTTGTATGTGTGACATCATCCTCAGCCCCGATTATCTGAACCAAGAAATTCTAGAATGTTCCATAAAGAGCTGCCTTCAAGGGCAGTCCTTTTACCTCTGAAAGGTGGTAAAATTCATCTTTGTGTCCCTAGTGCTTGGTGCACAGTAGGCGTCTGTAAGTGGCTTTTTATTGGTTTGTTTTTTTTGTGGGGTTTTGGTGTATAACTGAAACTACGCGGCCTTGACTCAATGTCCCCCCTTTGAAACTAAATGGGATGCAAGGGAGAGATGAGTTTTCAACTGAATCCAGGTTTAGGGAAAGGAATGGGATTGCTAACCAGCTAGTAATTGCAAACTAGTGCCTTCAGGTGTTTGCAATCCGGTGCGGTGAATAGCTGTCACCCCAGTGAAAGCAGACAGCTGGTAGATTTAGTGTTTTCTGTTTCACAAGGGCTGGGGGGCAGGGGGCATTTGGGGTCTGGGGAGAAAAGCAAATGCCCCGATTATATTGAACGCCCCCTCTGTTTACATTCTTCATGGCAAGCAAGACCCCGCATTTCTCTTCCATCCCTAATACACACGCACTCTCTTTTAATCTTTATTCTCAATGCGGTATTGTCACCTTGTCCTAAACCAAGATGCCTGCAAGGACTTTTCAAAGGCAAAAATGCCCCTTGACCCGGCCGGAAGTACCTAACTCCCAGTCTCCATCACTTAAATGTCTTTTTCTTTCTTTATGCGAGATTATTGATTTTTAGCAAGGGAAACAGTGATTTGCCCATAATATTAATTCCAAAGGGGGGGTGGTGAGGGAATGAGGAATTATTAACAGGGGCTGCTGCCTCTTTCCAACTTTGTTTTACATGAGAACATTATGGAAACTGTTTTTCCTTAATAGTTTAAAACACCCTACATTGGTGCATTGCGCTGACGTCTGCTGGGGTGCGGGGCGGGGGGGGGGGCTTCTCTGCAGTGGTCAGGTTACCTGCAAAGGGGGTGGCCACAGCAGGTGTCAGCCATTAGAGACCCACTGCACCAAAATCTGTGGGCAGGTCTGCGGCAGACCTGTCATGGGACTACTTTTATCTGTAAAAGTGCTATTTTCTTGGGGGAGGGGGAGCATTTTTATAAGAACACTGGTGCTTTATTATTACTATTATTATTTACTGCTGCACCAAAGATTAAAAGGAGGGGGGGAATCCCCAAAGAGCACTTCCCTGGATTTTCTAATATGTAGGCTGAAAAAATTAAGTGGAAATTGGCTGCCCAGCCCCCAAAATCTACCTAAACTTCCTAAAGGTTAGTATAAAACGTGTTAATCTTCCTGTGCCCTTGCACAGAGTTGACACTTACTCTCCATTAAACCCATTAACATGCAGGATCCTCATCTGCTTCACAATGGTGCTTTTACCAGATTCTCCGGCACCTAGAAAATGAAAGTAAGTCTCAGGTTATGAAGGAGGCATTTTACACACTTTGGGCAGGGAAGAGGGCTTCTGTCTTTTCCATAGAAGCAGCACGCAAAAAAACAAAACAAAACAACAGACTTGCAATTTTCCTTGACATTTCGGCGCATTGAAAATGAAACACATGTCCAGCTCTACCTGCAGTATTCACCATCACAGTAACGAGAATTAAAGGGTTTGCTGTTTTCAGGAATTTTTCCCCCCTTCGGGTTGTTTTAAAATTTGTGAGGTGGAGAAGCCAAGGGGCAAAGAGAAGGAATGACGCAATTTTGTCATTTGAGGGGGGAAGAAAATTGAAGTTAAAACTGAAACTGAATCCTTGAAATAGGAGCATTCACTGGTGAAACGCACACATAAATGTAGACAGCCACAGAATTCACTGTTTGTCGGAGGTTTCACGGTTAAAACACCCAGGATTCACAAACAATGCCCAGACACCGCAGTCTCCTTCAGCTGGCGGACTGACGCAGCATTTCCCTCCCGCAAATTCTCACAATGTAGCTGCTGTACGGGCAGCCTTCTCTCCCCTTGGGCTACTCAAAAATCAACCCTAACCTGCAAGGTTCCATGTGTCCTCTTTTCCCGCAAAGGGTATTTTCTTAGAGATAAATTCTCTCTGGATACAACCACCGTGTTGGGGGAGGGGGGGAATGGGAGCCCATCAATTGTATGTCACATTCTCGAAAAACACATTTTAATATCAAATGTAGTGCTTGAGAACAACCATAATTACATGCAACAACAACTGTATAAAGTATTAAAAGGACACGACTTTAATCATGAGAAAAAATATTCCTGGGAGCTACTGAATTTTCAGATTCCTCAAGCCCTTCTCAAAGTAAGAAGGAACACACATGCCTCCATTTTAAATCACCTTTCATTTGTAAACATATTTTATGGAAAAAGCACATTTCCACCCAGCTAGAAGGAGGATTGCTATTTTTTCATTTTCTTTTTTGCAAATGTACTCACTTCAACAAATACTCTTTGTGTGAAAAATTTTTTGCCCTCCTCCCACACAAACCTTTTTTACCCTTTTTCTTTTTTTCCACTTTTAATTTTATTAATTGCTTTTGTTTTACTGCCCAGAGAGCAAAGCATTCCTCCTTCTCTTGCCTTTTCACAAGGCTGTAATCAATATCTGTAAAAGTTAAAATTAGTCTCCACAGAAACATTGATTTCAAAGCAAACACTGTATCTTAATGAGCCCAACTCTAATAAGTTAAAATATTAAAGGCACTATTAAGATTCCATGCAGAGAATACATGACATTAATCAGAATCTCCAAATTCTTTCGTCAGAAGTGTGAACATGTGTTAACACCTCTCTCTTACAGACACAAACAGATCTGTGCCTCAGTTTCCACATCTATGACATTGGAGAACTGGGCTGAAAAATTACTGCAAGATCTTTTGTGGTGCTGTAATTTACTCAACTTTACGTCATTAAATTAAGATGCACTTAAAAAGAGGATTTTGGGTATCATTAGGTTTCCTCTTTGGCGGGGGGGGGGGGGGGGGGGGGGCATTATTTGGTGAGAACCACCATGTAAAAATGCAAAATGTGTGGCAATGAGTTGGGCTGCAGACCCCCATGCCAGAGGCTATCAATAAAATCATGATAAAATGTAGCCACATAGACTGGGACACCTGGGGAAAATAAGCCCACAGGGATGCAAGGTGTGTTCGGAGTAACAGTCTCAAATTAAGCAGAGACTTTGTGATCACTGAGCAAAGGTGTTAGAAATTTAAGGCACCCTTAGTATCACATTTGTTTCAAATTAGTATTCAGGTAGCAAGATGGCACTCCTAGGAAAGATTCTAGACTTTTCCAGGCTTATACTTTGAAATCAAGTTATATGCATATTAATAATTCACATAGCATAATTCTACCTTTAGAAGTTTTAGGTAAGACTTCAACATATGTATCATTTAATTACTGAAATTGCAAATGCATAAACACCAAACTTATTTCCACTTAATTTTCTGCTTTATATAAATCTGGACCCAGGAGAACAAAGAGGTGACCCATCCAAAAAAAAAAAAAAAAGCAAACCAAACACCACCACGAAGAAAATTCAGCCTTTTACATTTTTATTCTTTATAATCAAGCTGTTTTGTTGAAATGTGACCATGAACTAGGTTTTAACCTAGCAAATTCACAAATGAACTCAGCCAAATTACTGAGGAAGTGGAAAACTTCCATAGTAATTAATGCCTGTGTAATTCTTCTGGTCATTTCAACAATTTCTTTTATGCTTATGTTTTATTTTGTCCCTCCCCCTCCCCTTAAGAAAAAAGGAGGTTAGGCCATCTCCTTATAGTTAACAATCCCCCCGCCTTTTTTTTTTTTTTTGCCAAAGAGGAAAAACCGCAATCAAGAGAAAACCCAAAACCAAACAACCAAATGTCACTTGACAAACAACTAATTAACGTCTTTTCATCTCCTTCCACCTGGAAAAAAAGTCTTCTCCTTAAAGCGCTCTCAATGCCCCCTCCCACCTTGAACAGGACAAAAAAAAAAAAAAAAAAAACCACGCCATTTCCAGACCAAGAAGCCATTTACAGACAAATGTCATTTTCCAGTTCTGATTTGTGAATGTCTTTTTTTTTTTTTAACAAAGCACTCTCAATGTGGCCGACTAACAGGAAAATGTGTGTGTGTGTGTGTGTGTGTGTTAATGGTTTGGTGGGGGGGGTGCTACAATTAATTCTCTTGCTTTTCAAAAAAGCCTGCATGTCTGGAAGGGGATAAAAAGGTCATACTGTAAAAATGACGTGTCATTTGGCTTCACTGGGCATTTAGCGTACTAACTCCATTTTTTTTTTTTTTTTTTTGGTCTTATTTTATTTGATTCTCCTTGTCTTGCTTCCACGGCCCGACCCGGCCCGGGACACGTCTGCTCCGCGCACACAGTGTGTGTCCTGCCCGAAACGCACCGAGTCGCGCCCAGCGGCGGCCGCGCTCCCTCCTCCCCGCCCCCCCCACTCCGGCGCCACGACTCGCCCGCGCCCCCTCCCCCTCACTGCACCACCTTTACCACTCCGATCCCTTCCGAGGGGCTGATGTCACCCGCCCCCCCCACTCTCCTCGGCCACTTCCCCCGCCAAAGCCTCCCCTTGGCGAGGTCCCCTCCGCCACAGCGGCGCCCCCCCCCCCGCGTCACCCCCTCCTCTCTGGCCCCTTTCTTCTCCCTCTCCCAACAAATCACACACCCCACGGAGGCGGGTCCCCCTCCCTCTGCCCGCCACCCCATTTCCTGTCCCCGAAACCCTCTTTTTGTCGCAGTCTCCCGAGCCCTGTGGGGCTCCCCCTCCCCCTCCCCAACATGCACCCAAACCCCTGGCGTCGTGTAGGCCTCGCGGAAAACAGAGAGAGAAAAAAGAGCAAGGGGGAGGGCGAGAAAGAAAGAGAGAGACAGAGAGCGGGCGGGCCAGGGGAGTGGGCCCCACGCCCGCGCCGCCACGGCCCCCCGCCCCATTTTGAGCCCCCGCCCGGCCGAATCTGCGCCCCGGGGTCCCCCTTCCGGCCTCGCCCCCCAAAACAGAGCCCGCGAGCGGGCGACGGGCTCGGGAGCGCGCGCCCGGGGCGGGGGGCGGGCTCGGCGCGCGCGGCCTGCGGGGCGCCCCGAGGGGCCCCCGAGCCGGGCCGGGGCCGGCGCCCCCCGCCCCGCCCTTACCCAGCAGCAGCAGGCGGTGCGTGGCCCGGTAGACCTGCTTGTCCTTCTGCAGCTGCTTCTCGATCTTTTTGTTGGCCTCGCGCTGCGCCTTCTCCTCGTTGCGCTGGTCCTCGGTCTTACTGTTTCCGAGGCAGCCCATGGCGGCGGCGGCGGGGCGCGGGCGCGGCCGGGCTGCGGCGGCGGCGGCGGGGCCGGGCGCGGGCGGCCTCACGCGGGCCGGGCGGGCCGGGACAGCGCCGGGCGGGCGGGCCGGGCGCGGGCTCGGCTCCTCGGGGAGGAGCGCGCGGGGCGGACTGCGGGCCGCGAGGCGCGCGGGGAAGGGAGGTTGGCGGTCGGACCGAGGGGAGCGCGTAGCTCCCCGCCCCTCGAGCCGAGGCCGAGGGGGCTGATGGCCGCCGCCGGGCCGAGGCGGACCAGAGCAGGAGCTGCGGGAGCTGCTGCCGCCGCTGCCGCCGCCGCCGCTCTTATTGCCTCGGCCCGGGCCCGCCGCCGCCCCGACCCAAAGCTTTGCAGCGGGCGGGGGGAGGCGGGGGGAGGAGGAGGCGGCGGCGGCGAGGGGGGTGGAAGGAGGAGGAGGAGGAGGAGGAGGAGGAGGGATGAGGAGCAGCCGCGGCAGCGGCCGCGGCGGCGGGGAGGGCGGGAGCTGGCGGAGGGAGGCGCCCCCCCGGGTGCCCGGGAAGGGGGGTCCCTCCGCCCGCGCCCGGCCCGGGACGGGACGGGGAGCCGCCCCCTCGCCCCCCTGACTCGGGCCCCACTCGGGCCCGGCCGCGGGGGGAGAGGGGGCGGCCCCGAGCCAGTGACGACCCCTCGCACGACGCCAACGCTCCACCCCCCGGGCCGCGTAGCCCTGCGGCCCCCGAGGCCGAGCCCCCCCCCCTCCTCCCGCGGGCGCCGCCGAGGGGCCGGGGTGGGCGGAAGGGGAGGGAGCGCGAGCCCGAGCCCGGACTTCGGAAAATTTTCGAAAAGAAGAGAGAGACACAGAGAGAGCCAGAGAGCAGGGAGAGTGTGGAAAAAGCGAGGCGAGCACGAACCAAAGGACAGAGCAACCGAAAAGGAAAATGTGTCCAAACACACACACAAATACTTAATAAAAATCCACACTACACAGCGATGGTGGTGTCTGGTGGTGGTGGCGGTGGCGGGGGGCGGGGGGCGGGGGTCTGACTAGATGAGCCGCTCGTCGCGCCCCCGGCGCCGGGCGCCATGGCCCGAGCCGAAGGCACCGCTGGCCCCGGAGCGCCCGCGGCCTCTGCGCTTGGCGCGGCCGCCCAAGTAGGAGAAGAAGGCGCAGCCCAGGAACACTCGGAAGCAGCAGGTCGCCCCGAACACGAAGCCGCAGCCGCGGCCCTGCTCCGTGCGCTTCTGCAGCAGGAAGTTGAGCACCCACGAGGGGCTGCGGACCGAGAAGACCAGGAAGACCACGAGCGGCAGGTGGGCGCTCAGCGCGCCAGCCTTCAGCGGCCCGGGCCGCCACACGACGCCCCCCACGCGCGGCGCCGTGTAGTAGGCGTCGTCCTCGTCGCCCGAGTCCGTGTCCCACGCGGCCCAGGCCCTACTCGTGCCCCCGCCGCCGGCGCCCTCGCCGCCCCCGCCGGCGCCCTCCGCGGCGCCCTCGTCGGCGGCGGCGGCGGCAGCGGCGGCGGCCTCCGGGCCTCGGGCCTCCTCCCGGGCTTCGGGCGCCTTCTTCTTCTTCTTCTGCATCTTCTCCAACTTCTTCCTCTCCTTCTCCTTCTTCTTCTCCTCTTTTCTTCTCTGCTCCAGCAGCTTCTTCTCCATCTTCCTCCGCTCCTTTTCGGTCAGGAACTTCTCGGGGGGCGCCTCCCGCGCCGTCTTCGGGGTCTTCTCGGCGTCCCCGCTCTTCCGTGGCGCGAGCGGCTCTCTCGGCTCGGCCAGCGCTGCAGCCGCCGCCGCAGCTTCGGCAGCCACCTCGGCCGCAGCCGCCGCCGTCTTCTTCTCGCTCTCCGCCGCTCGGGCTTTGATCTTCATGGCCATCTTCAGCATGGTGGCTCGGCCACTTCGGGGTGCCCGGCTCTTGCCTGGCCCGGGCGCCCTGCTTGCCCCCGGCCTCGGCCTGGCCGGACCCCGTGCGCCCCGTGTCGGGGGGGAGTCGGCTGCGATCCCCGCTGCGCTGCCCCGGGGCCGCGGAGCGCGGCTGCCCGGGCTTCGGGCTGCTGGGCTGGCTGCCTAAGAGTTAGCGCCAAAAAGGATGAGCCAACGAAAAAAGGGGTGAGAACAAACCAAAAAGCACCCAACAACAGCGAGAAACCAAAAAGCACCGAGAAATGTCAAACAACTCAAAAAAGAAAAGTGCAGAGGCGCGATGGCACGAGTTTGCTGTTACCCTCAGGCGCTCCTCGGTTTGGCTCTTGGGCACGCCAATGGAGAGGAGAAAAGAGAAAAGAGAGAATTGGGGGGTGCCCGGGAGGCACGGGGCAGGGCGGCAGCACCGGGGCGCCCCTGCCCTGTCCCGGCCCCGGTGGCTCTTGCCCGCGCCGGGCGACTCGCACTTCCGCGGGAGGCCACGGTGCACCCGGACTTACATGTGAGTGAGGTGCACTCACACGCAAGGCAGTGCCTGCCTGCCTGCCTGCGGGCCGCCCGCCGCCGCCGCCGCCGCCGCCGCCCCGCGCCGGGACAGGGGTTCGCTCCAGCCGGCGCCGCAGCCCCGAGCCGGAGAGCCAGCGAGCGAGGGAGCGAGCGCCGCGCCGGGCCAGCCACCTGACGCAGCCCGCTCCGCGGTGCCGACGCGACTGAGTGTCCCCGCCGAAGACGGCGCTCCTAACCAGCCCGATGACGCCCCAGCCTCTTCAGAGGACGGACCCACAGCGGCGGCCCCTATAAACCGAAGGGGAAGCCGAAAAATCGGCCCGCCGAGGACGCACCCAAACGGGGCGCCGCGCACCCAGGGGGTGCGGGCCATTGTGCGGGTGGTGCGGGAGTGGGTAGGGGGCGCGGGGGGCGCAGCAGCGCCAGGCGCGGGGGCGCCCAAGGCGGTGGGCGCCGGACCCCGCCTCCCAGACCTGCCTCCCAATTTTCGGTGAGTGGTGTAGCCCTGGGCGGCGTGCAAAGTGTGCGACGGCGGCGCTTACCCCGGCTGCGCGCCTCCTTACCTCCAGTTTCCCGGTTAGCGCACGCGGGGACCGCCACCCACCCCTCCCTTCCCCGGCGGCGCGTGCCCGTGGAGGTAGGTGTCGGCAAGACTAATTAATCGCGACGCCTGGAAAGGGTTTCAGATCTTGTGGTGAGAGGCGCTATGTGAGCGCAGAGCTAGCATTGCGACAAGAAGCTGGAGGCAGGCAGTGCGCCGGCGACGCGAGAGCCAAGCAGCGGTGGCCGAGGCTGCGGAGTCGGTGCATGCGGCGTCTTCCCAGGCGGGAGAGGTGCCGGGCCGGGGTGTCCTGGTTATCCGTGGCCCGGCCTGGGCACCGCGGGGGCCTCTGGAACAGAAGGAAAAGTAGTTTATTGAACACAAATTTGTTTGAAAGTTGTTTAATAACTCTATTATAAACGTGACCCCACACTAGGACGTGGTAGAGCGCACTGGGTTGAGAGTAGTGATGCTAAAGTTCTCAAACACCGCAGCGGCTCACTCTTCCTGGGACCCTGGATGAGCCACTTGCTGCCACACGGGTGTCTGCTTGGGTGCAGTTCATTCATTCATTCATTCATTCAATACATGTGGTCCATGCGGCCCACCTTGTGCCCAGGTGAGCCAGAGTAGTAGCCCAGGTGATTAGGCTAAGACATGGCAACTGCCTTTGGTGGGTGGCAGGCCTACCTGCCAGTAAACCCAGATGGTCAAAGTAGTCATGAACTCTCTCCCACCTTTGACCTTATTTGACTTCTCAACAGTCAGTCAAACCTCCGATGCCTAGGGGAAAAGAGAGAAGGAAGCCTACCTGTAAATGGAAACACACCTAACATACCTAGGGGTATGAGGAGATTGATACTTCGACAGGCCTTGAGCAAACTGTCGTGTACAGTTCTAAGTTTTCTTTGAAAACAGACACTGGTAACCATTCAACAGAAGGACTGAAATCCCCTTTCCCAAAAGTAAGAAAAGGTGTGACAGATGGAGATGTCACATACTATTTTTCTTGGCCCCATCAGGTACACTTCTATCCCTGTTCTACAAGGCCTCTTTTCTATGGATCTGAAAGACAACAGAGGGCAATTCAAAGTCACTAGAGAACACTTGGAATGAAGAACAGGAAGCAGAAGCCACAGGCCAGACCCTCATAACCTGCAGTGGCTACCTCACCCAGGGCCTCCGAACTTCTCCGCCGTTGGCCCGCTGCCGCACAACCTTAGCCAGGTCTTTATCACACTTCGGATTCTGGCCCCTCTTCCACACAAAAATACACCTTCTTTTGAAAAGAGCTCAAAAGAACCACTGTTCCAGGGTTGACACTTTTTACCTAAACCAGAGTGGATAAAAATAGTGAGCTCACTGACCCAAAGTGGGCCCGTAAGCCACCTCGGCATCAAGGCCTTCGGAGCAACGATTCTGTGGCTCTTTGCAGAGATCATGACTCACAATCGTTCACCAACTAGATTAGAAACTAGTTGAAGACAAGGCCCAAGTTTTATATCTTCCTATATTAAATAAAAACTTCTTGGCTGAATTTGATTCACTGATTGTCATTTTTAAAAACTGGCAAAGACTTATAAGGAGGAGGAACAGGCCAGAAATTTCTGTTATGCTCCATTTGTTCAAAAGCATCTTCCTTCCTGCTTACAATGTGGCAAAACACAAATACACTGTATTTAAGAGGAACAAGGTAAACAGTAACCAATACAACCTTGATAACTTGTGCCAGTAGCTACACATCAGTACAGTGAATATAATGCCCCATCTCCTTATTTGGAAATCCTTGAGGTGGGTTACCATCTCCCCCCTTTTGGATAAACATCATACCTAAACTTTGAAAGCGGTGACGCTGTCCCAGGTCACACACAGACACATATTCCAGGCAAGGCGCAATTAGGACTATTGTCCCGGAAATGTATCGAGCAAGGTCAGACTTCAGTCGTTTCAGCTTCTAACCTAGCAGGCTGTCCTCCAGAGGATTTTGTTTTGTTTCAGTGTAAGTTTCACCTATATGTCATTATGACCACTGATGGACAAATAAAGCATTTACTTTGTAAATAAATGACAGTAGGTGGAATCAAGGGTTTACAGGTAAGCAAATGACACGGAGCACTCTGGAACACAAGCCCGTTTGTGGTCTGTTCGGCTTTCTGTTTTCACCCGACACAAACTGAAAGACAAGATTTTGCTTAATTGGTGTGGCGAGCCGACACCACCTAGAGTTTTTGGTCTAGCATTTGACCTGCCCAGGCCTTAAAAGTTTTAATTTTTTAAAAAAAGGCTTTCACATTTGGAGGCCACCATGCGTGACCTTTTCATATGAATCAGTAATTTATTCTAATAGGTCGCTGCTGTTTTAAGGACCTGGCTTATGCTCTGAAAGGACAGAAATCCATTAGCATAATTCTTGGAACATTTCGACTAGAGTTTTCTAATGGAAGGGGCCTCTTATTTGGCTCAGGGAGAGATGTAAGTCGTGGAAACTTCAGGCTCCAGAAAGGGGCAAAGGGCCAGAATGTCCTGGGTATCAAATGTCTAGGGAGGGCACAGGTCCCTGGCTCAGGTGACCTGCTTCATGCCAAAGCCAGCAAGTTGGGATAACACACCCTTAACCTAAAATGCTAGGTTCCCTAACGATACAGCTTGGTTAAACAGATGGTGTCACACACTACCCAGAGGGATGGCCCAGCAACAGTTCTTTCTAACACATTTTACAACAATGAATTCACATGTCTGGGTTTAAATTGTGTGGTCTTGTAAGCTTCATATTTATGGAGGGATGTGTTCCTTGGCTCTTTTGCATCTTCCTGTCTGAGTAAGAATGCCTTGTCTAATGCCTTCCAAGCTATAGCTTGGAATCTTGAAAATACTGTTACACTTAATGATGTAATTCAGTTTTTGGACAAGGGTGTTCTTGGCCTTTCAACCACTGGGGTCATGGAAAGAGCCCAGAGAAAATATAATAATATTTTAATAGCCTAGGAAACAATAAATAGGTTTCCACTGAAACAGAAACCTCAGCTATAAGATTTTAATAGTATTTAGTGCTTTCATGGTGTTTTCGGTCTTTAAAGCACAGTCTGCACTTTATTTATGTAGAATGACTGAAATTGTTGCAAATGAATGTGACCTGAAACATGTGCTATGTAGATGATGAGGCCAAGAATTAAGACCCAGTATTATCCCTGGTAAAGAGATCCTATTACTTAGGACCATAAAGTTCTTAAAATCTAATGCAGTGATTACCTGGGGCATTTCTTTTTCTTGTCATATTCCCTAGTTAGTAACGTCAATCACAAAGTACTTCTAAACTTGCATTCTAAACTAAACACAATGTTTAAATTAGGAAAACTTCATTTCAGAAGATTTGAAGTCAAGGAATTAAGTATCTGCCATGTGACATTCCCCTATTTAATTGCCATCAACTAATTTCAAAACAATTTGTTTCAAATTCAAAGCAAAGCTGATCCAAAAGGAATGTGGGACCACACTGGCCCATGTGTTTGGACCCAATTTCTTGAGCGAGTGCTTTGAGATGCCATTCAAGCATCGACTTGAAACAGTGGTGCACAATGTGAGGGCAACTGGGACTTGTTGGCCCTTTACTGATCTTTCTTGACCCTGATGAGTGGGCCCCATTTATGAGGGAAGTTTTCTGGTCTCTTAGGAGGCCCAAGTTCCAGGGCCCTGAGTGCCTTCCCTTCCTTACCACATCCCCAAGAGCCCAGAGTGGGTGGGAGTAGACTTTTAACAAAGCCACCATCTACCTTAAAAGGGGGAAACAATCAAGAAGAGACTATGTGCTTTACTCTGTTCCTTTTAAAATTTAAACCTAAATAATATGATACACACGTTAGGCTTGATTTAAGATTCTAGATGGACAAACACTTTGGATTAGGGGCACAATGACATCAAACATAAACCCATGGACCCACTTACTGGAGATCATAATTGGGTTTGAGAAAAAAAAAAATAAAAGCTATACAAGTGTTACTGCCCTATAGCAGGAAAATTAATCTTCCTAAACTTAAAATATCTTTAACTCCCCTTGGGGGAAAATTTTTTCATGAGGGCTAAGGTAATGGCAAAACCTGTTGCTTAGAAGTTTTAAGTTGGCCTTGAGGATGGAAACTCATCCAGGATGGGGAGCGGTGGAGGGAGGGCCAGCTAACTTCTATTTTCATTTACAGGGTGCCTTATTTAAATGACATTTTGATCTGACTTCTTACTAAACAAGTATCAACAGGAAAAAACCAAAAAGCAAGTTGGCGCAATCAATAGAGTGCTGAAGTCCTAATAAGACCTCCTCAGATTAAAGAGGCCCTTTAATTGCTCTGATTTTAAAGATTTTAGTTTTTTTCCCCATTGCATTCAATTCTTCAAATTCAGCCCCCTATAATTAAGAGTTTAGAGCGTTAAACACTCTGGATTAATCAGGTTATAAATGTTCTTTCGCTAAATGCTGCTTTGTGTACACACATACACAAATGCGACAGCTTCTAGATACAAGTTTTATGTCTTGGGTTTTACTCTGTTTACCCACTAACCCAATGTGGGTGATCATTTTCCAAATAGCCTTGCAGTTAGTTACTAGCTTCTGTCTCCCATCCCCCAGATTCCCGCCAGGCTGGGGTGTCATCTGCCTTCCCGGCTGGAGCCCCCTCCCTAGTCCCATTTCTATCTGCTGTTGGTAAACCCTGAATGAAGCAATTCATGTGACATAATTAGTCACATGCCTGCTTCATCTAGACATGGATCTACCTTTTCATCTTTTTGTGTTTGCCCACACACGTTTAGACTGAAATAGAAAAATGTGTAATTACAGTGAGGCTCCACCTATTTCCCTGGGTTTTTGTTTTCAGGGGGAACAAACCATCGGGGGCACAAACAGCATGGCCCCCAGATGGGGAGGGCAGCCTCCTCCTTTCCACTGAGGCTCCACAGAAGCCCAGGCTCTCCTCCTGGCTGCCCCCCACCCCGCCCTACAAACTCCATTCAGCTACCATCTGGTGAAACTCAGGGTTTGCTGGGAGCCCCGAGGCTGCACCCCCCCTCACTACCCCTCCCCAAGGTTACGGGGTCAGCAGCGTGCTCGATCCTGACCGGCCTCTCAGGAGCCCACTCAACAGCAGCAGAACCCCACTGGTGCTGTGGCTTCCTGAGGTCTTTGCCGACCTCTGGAAGTTAGGAGGAGAAAATCATTCAGCCAAAGCATCAAGCATTTTGCCACCAGTCTGGGGATCAGATGAGAAGGAGATGTTTCCATGAGCTCCAGACCTCAGCCCTAGCCACAGCCGCGTCTCGGGGTCTCTGCACGCCGCCCAGGACTGGGAAAGCTGCCTCTGCCCCTTTCTTGAACATTCCTGCCTCTGGGTTGCCTTAGTCTCTACTACCTTCTCAGATTACGGCTCCTTTTGTGCTAATTACACTGAAAAAATGGAAAGAATGTCGCTGACTTTACAAAGAACACAAAGCAGGGTTGCCTTAAAGCCTAAATATAGCCAATTTCTTTCAGAAGGCAGACAACTCAGCTTTCAAACGATCCGCACTACGTGGATTAATTGCAGATGGCCAATTCATTTATTAAGACCCAGGTGACAGAAGGGCCCAGCGACTGGGAGGACAAATTAAAAATCTGTGCTGCTTTTGGGGGCCATTTGCATAAAATGAGAAGATCTGATTAATGATGAGCTCCCCCCAACCCCGTCCCAGCACTTAATTGTAAATTATGACTTGCCAGGGATGAGGGCAGAGACCAAAGCCACAGCTCTGCAGAAAGCAGTACCTATACTATGCAGGTAAAGACAGACATGAAACTCAAGCCCAACTTCTCCCCCCGGAAGGCTGTGGCTGCCGCACAGCCGAGCAGAGCCGAGCATTCAGTTTCTGCGGCCCCTGCTCTCCACGATGTAAGAAGCGTCTCCCGGAGAGGCAACCCGGGGAGGACGAGCTACCCCTGTAAGCCAGGCACACCACGGATGCACACCACCTCTCCTTTTCTGAAATCCTCTAAGGGTTAATAGGTGAGCAGTAGCAGCTTGGAATGATTTATTTTTCTAAGGAACATTAAATACTGAATTGCTCATGCTGAAATAATGCCACAGCTGTGACCCGTAGGGCTGAATTTTGGACACCGGCTCGAGTGACAGGTGTACTTGATGTATGCCCAGCTTGGCTGAGGTTGTGGTGCCCCACTCAAATCCACCCCCCCCCCACCCCAGTTAATTGGTGGGGACTCTGGAGCCGGCCAGGAAAGCGAGTGCTTTTTGCCACAGACAGAGGAGACCATGTGTGCTCAGCCGTCAACAAAAACACCAGCCTCGGGGGAGAATGGAGGGAGGCATAGCTCCCTGAACATAAAACAAGAAAATCCAGAGAGACCCAGGAAAGACCACAAAGGTGGGAGCGGGGAGAACTGATCGGGACCAAACCCTTCCAGGTTTTAAAGCAAACAGGTCTGTCCTATAATCGCCTCTTGGAGGATTTCAGCAATTGAAGCAAGCCCGGGATTCTAGGAAATGTGTCACCAAAATTGGTATTATTAGAGGAAGTGGTACAAAGCTAGAAACGCAGAGTCTAATCTGTAACATACTAATTATAGCTCTTTTTGTCCCAGGGTTGCAGTGACCTAACACCAAGATATAAGATCTCTAGAAAACTAGCCCTCTGCATATATAAGACATGAAGACCTTGGGGGTGAGGGTCACGAGGGTATGGCTGCACTGGGCCCTTGGTCCTCTCTGGGGTGAGAAATCAGCAGTCACCCATGAAGGCAGCTGATTTTCGTGGGAACTTAGAAGCAGTGAAAGAGGCCAAGTGAGGCTCTAGACCAAACCTTGGGAGTTCTAGGGGTGATGTCACCACGCTGGGAAGAGGGCAACTCTGAAATGTCAGCCTGGCCCAGGCAAACTGGACGACTCCCACAGGGTGTCCTGGTCTACAGAGAGAAGGAAGTGGGTCTTGTCAAGGCAAGACGGATCCTAGACAAGGCGCTCCTTGGTCCGTCCCACTGACTTGCAAAGGCCCAGGTCCCTATCTTCTGGCAGGATGGTGCCAGACAGCTGATGGATAGAGGACCAGCTCCAGATCACTGCCACATCTCCCGCTTTGGAAACTGGTTCCAGTAGGTTCCAGTAAGTGCTTCTCACTAAGATGATGGCTGAAGGTGTTGACCAACTTAAAGCCGTGTTAGATTTTTTTTTTTGCTTCTTATTCTTAAAAGGTAATCTCTGCCTTCTGAGTACCAGGATTTCTTTAATAATTGGATCCCCAGAACTGCCTCCAAAAGCATAGCTGTTAAAGAACCTTTCAAAGGAAGTTGATATAAAACTCAGTTGGGACCCAAAGACACCTAATCTGCAAGTTAAATGGATACTCCATTTACTCACCACCATTAAAACCAGCCCCAAGTCTAGAAAAACCTAACTGACCCCAAATTCCTACCATGTTGTTATTAACCCATGCCTCAGGGGGGCGCCCCAGAGCAGGGTAATTTAAAATCACTCTCAGCCTTAAAAGTGAGTTTCTTAGATGGCTTTCTCGTAATTAAGTCAGTAAGTACTCTAAATATATCATTTCAATGAGCTGCCACAAGTTGGCTGAATGCAAAATGTGAAAACAACCAAACTGTTGACTAACTAGTGTGATCCCCAAGGACACGTAACGCTTGAATCTTCAATACAAAATACCTTGATATTTCATTTTCCTTGCACATCTTTAAATGTGTCAAATAAATGTGTTTTCTTCAACCTGGCATAGCTACTCATCTGCTAGATTTACTGAGGGTGTGGAGAGCAGGGAGGGGAACTCCGGAGAAAGGAAGGTGAAGACAGGACTAGAGGAGAGAATTCTGCAACCAACACCCAGTTTCCAAAATGGACACCAAAGGCAGGAGATTTGCGGAGAAAAATATACATGTCATTTCTAAAACGTGCAGAGCAAAACAGCGCGTCTTGCAAATGAAAAATTTTTAAAAAAGCTACTTGCGGCACGCAGACCCCAGGGAAACAAACAAACAATCACTCTAATTTATCGTAATGGAACCCGTGCTTAACCTTCCTCCCAATACCTGGTAATTCTGTGAAATCACCCAGCTGTCTTTCTCTTCCTTTTAGGAACATGACACTGATTTGTCTGGCAAAGACCCATTATTAGAATTCTGAGGTCTGCCTAATGGGGCTACTAATAAATATCTAAGTCATCAATTCTTGACCTTTCTCTCCTGAAATTCTCGGTATGGGGTAAACTGCTGAAAACACCTTTTCAAGGTTCTGTAACTATAACATAAAAATAAAGGATCAAGGCTGGGTGGTTTCGGAGGTCTGAGCACATCTGGGCTCTGCCCTGCCTGAGCCCCGGAGGGAAAGTAAGACCGGTTTAGAGACAGCATCTGGGGGGTAATATCAACGCTCTGCTTTGGTCTGAGCTGTTTGCAAATAGACATGAAGTGCACGAGACCGGAGGGCACGGGGGAGGTGCGCCAAGGGGGCCCGGACCCTTCTCCTGCCCCTTCTTCTCATCCCCTTCCTCCTCCACCTGCCTGGCTGCGCTGACCGCATGGGAAGAGCCGAAGAAAATGCAGCCCCGAGAGTCTAAATTGGCTATCCACATGAGAAAGAAAGAAAAAGAGAAAAGAGTCATGATCTAGTTCTAGTTAGTTTGGGTGACTTTGAGATAAAAGGGGGGGGGCATCTGCTTTTTTTGAGAAACTGAATCATGGACATTTTTTCTTTTTCTATAAAAGCTACAATTTCTCATCCTTAGTTTTTCCCGGTGGGACTGAGCTGGTTGTAACCTAAGACAAAACAAGGGCTGGTGGCTTCAGCTTCCTCTAAATTCTAAGATGGCTTCAGGCACCCGACAAATCTTGACCCTGATAATGAGGTTGCCGAGAGCCAAGCCATAAAGATGTCTCTTGGCACCATTCTGCCTCCCGGCGCCTGCCTTCATCGGCTTGCTACTCCATCCCCCACCGTCCCTCGGCAGACTTCCCATGGCCACTGCAGAGAGAGCAAGAGACTCCGATGTCTTGTTCATGCCCTCCCTTCCTCGTCCCTCAGATGCAGCCTGGCTCCTAGGTCTGTTCCCTCTGGTTCCAAAAAATAAGTTTATCTACGGCGTTGGGGTGATGTCAGGGTAGGTGGCTGGATGAGCTGTTCCTCTGAGATATTCGAGCCAACAGGCTGGCTGTAGACAAAACAACCAGATGCTTTTTCATGATTACATTTTTGACCAAATTGATTGGATGCTTCGGTGGGAAGAAGACAAAAAACTCAAGTCAAGAAGGTCACCAGAACAGGAAATTTGTGGGCAAGAAGAAGCGATAGGAACAGTGGAAAGCATTACATTTTTCTAGGAATGAAAATCTGAGTTTTCAGATTGTGCTAAATGACTCAAAATTTGCCAGAACAAAGCCACAGCAGAAAGAATGGATGTTTTTAAAGGTTATACTGTTCCTATTTATTTGGCGTTGTTGCTGCCACACAGTGGCCTGAGCCCTCCTTTTTAGCACTGTATAAAATGTAAATGGTCTAAATTGGTCTAAATTAAGAAGCCATCTAATCTCAACCAATACTAATTCTGACATGAGAAATGAGACCAATTCTCCAGACAGGATTATGACCACCGCCGCCTGACATTAACCGATCGCCTCACTGTGTTTCTCAAAGAACGGGATATTTTCCCTTCCCCGAAGTGCCTATTTCTTTCCAAGAGGGGATGAAATCCTCACTCTGTCCTTATTCTGGTATTGGAAAGGCATAATCTCCTAAAGTGGGCTAGCCTTGACCGCCACCCACCCCCCCGCCCGACTCTGCCAGCTTCTGTATCTTATTTGTCTGGTTTTGTTGTTGTTGTTCCTCCAAATTATAAAATCACTATAAAATAAAATATCGAAGTGCCCCAAGGGTTCTAACTCAAGATGTTGTCCTCCAGTGTTTCTCCCTGCAGACCGAACTGCCGGCTCCTAATATTATTTTCCAAGCGAAAAGGGAGGGGAATGGGTTTAGACATATTTTTCTGATCTCTTCTCCTCAACTGGTCCATTGCAGTCAGCACGATCATGGTGCCCCCATCTCTGTCGCAGGCAGAATCGCCGCGTATCTGGATGGAGCAAGAATTTGCATCTCGGCTTGGCTCAGACGGGGAGACTGCAGTGGTTCCAGGGAAGGAGGCATCTCAGCCCAGCCTGCAGTCCCGACCGCAGCCCCCTCCCCTAAGATTCTACAGATGTGGCATTTTGCTTGTTAATCCTCTTGTTAAGTTCAAGAAATAAAGTGGTTTTACTCGTAAATGTCCATAATTCATCTACCACAAAGCCCTAAGTCCCCGCTGTTTCATTATCCGCTGCCCGTTAATAATCATCAAAATTAGAAGTGTCTCTAGCAGCACGCCAATTTAGCGAGGGGACTAAGGAGCCCTGGAAAATCACAAATTGTTTGGGGGAAGTTGCCGCAGAGAGTGCCTCCTTGGAGGGAAATAATGCCCATCGGTGTTTAATTCAAGGCCGCGGGGCGCTCGGCGGCGGCGACATCACTTTTAACGAGACATTGTGTAATTCAGTTACACAAAAGCAGCCGAGATGAGCAGGTTCAAATCATGTCTCCTGCTCTGTGTAATTCCGTGCTGGAGGCTTGGAAACAGCCAGCACTGTACGGTGCATGGCACGAAAGAGCCCTAAACGGAGCAGGGAGGTGAAAAGGAGCAGGGAATAATGCACCCTCTAAGTCTGGTGTGTTTCCCCTCTGCTCCTTCCTTGCGAACCCCACCGCTAACCTGGATGCATTCTGCTCCTCCCTTGCTCACATTCCCACTCACAGCAGCTAAGGCTCTTTTCAGCTGACAGCGCGTCTAGTATTCACTTTTACATTTCTCTCTAAACGCTGCCAGACCGGAATCCCAGGGCCCCTCTCAGGGGTTGTGGCAACCCACTCTGTGGGCTCCCCGTGGGCCCAATGCCTAAGATCAGGGCAGGGATTACAGACAAGCCCGGGAGGGTTGCAGGGGGACAGGGGGACTCTTTCCCTGATGCTTGCCCCGAGCTGAATGAGGTCTATCAACATCTGCCTTTCTAACTCTCTTCCCACTCTAAGACATGGCCTCTGCCCATTCGAGCATCAGTCCCTGGCTCTCCCTGCAGCTCCAAGGGCCCTGGATGTCCATTTGGCTCAGGCACCTGACTTTAAGGAAAAAAACACCGTTTTCAACAACGGGCTGTGTGACCACTTGAAACCCCTCTGCTGCTTTCGCAGCCGCTGGAGCAGAACGCAGGCTGGCCTCCTCCTCGGGGTGAAAGTCCCAGCTCGCCCCCACAGAAGGAAGGGAGAGGCCCACACCCAAGCAGCTTGCTGACTTCTGTCCCCTGTGGGCCCTTCCTAGTCACACTTCACCCCTGGCGACAAACAGCAAGGCGCGCCCACCCGAGGTGAGGCCGGGACCTGGGGCTCCTGCGAGACGGCCGGGCGGGGGGCTTCGCTCCCCCTCCCAGGGTCTCCATCACGCTGGTGACAGGCGCTCTGCACTCCCGCTCTGCAGCTCACATCTCTTCCAGAGGTCCCTTCCCTTCCCCCGCCACAAGCCTCCTCTGTAAAAACCAAAAAACATCTTGTTCTTTCATCATAATTAAAGTGCTGTCAGGGAAAATGGCATGGCTGATTTTTGCTGCAGTTGAAATGACCCTCTCCTTCCTCTTCTCTCATTTGCTAAAGTGGTCCTTTCTCTGCCTGAAATCAGGCCCTTTGGGGATGGAAATTTTAGCTGGAAGCAGAGAGTTCTAAGCAGAATCCTAACCTTGGGAGGGTTGGGGGGGCGGAAATCGATGTTTCGAGCGGCCTCTCTCTGCGGCAAGGTGCTGGCGAAGCCATCTTAACGGGCAGGAGCGGTGCCGGCAGCCACCTCTGGGCTCTGCTCCACGCACGGCCCCTAATTACCAGTCATTGTCAGGGTGCACAATTCAGCCACATGGGGCGGCTGATTCTCCCCCGTTGACTTAGCAGAGAGGCAGGAGGAAGCTGTTCGGAGGAAGTCAATAGGTTCTGGATCTGGGAAGATAAAATCCGAATGCCTTTCACGCTCCCGGGGAAAAGCGTGACTGTGTATTTAATATCGGCAGCGGCCTGCGTGTTTGCGTTTGAAATAAAGCTGTAACTTACACGCATAATTAAATGCCCTCCTCCTCCCAGCCCAGTGCTACTGAGCCACTGGGTGACAGCCCTGCTTGTCAGGGACACTGCAGTGTTTCGGGCTCTCGTCCCGGCAATGGTGTCTCCTCTCGTTTGGTGAAAACGTCACTTTCATCCCCTTGACCGTCACAGAACTTTCTGCAAAGAGCCTTGCAGGTGGGGTGCATGTCAACGTTTGAGAAAACAAAGGACAGAAAAGACGAAAAAAACTGGGAAGGAAAGAAAAAAGAAGAAAGAAAGAGCCTACGGCCCTGAGCACCTCTGAGCTCTGCCGTTGGAAGCCCTGACATATGTTCAAATACATATTATGTGAGGAAATCATAATATTCATCCTAGCCTTCAACTACTTACATTCTAAGGAAACTCGTATGTCAGGAGCTTTCAAAATTAGCTTAATTTCCTTTTCCTAAAGATCACACATCTTGGAAAGGCCCCTTTTGAGTTACACTGGGGAGCTTAATTGGCAGGCTTCCGGGTTTCTATGAGGGTATGCTAATATCTAGCAAGTCAAAATGGCAATCCAGGCCTCCCTCAACTGAATCATTAGTTGTTAATGCACCTCTGAGTAACTGGAAGCTAAGGTGTGAAATCAACCCAAGTGTCACTAAGCACCAGTTTTTCCCGAGGCTGTAACGCAGGACAGTTGGGGGGCTGTTTATGTAACATCCGGGCAACAAGACTGTTTTTGCTGCTGGATTATTTGCCGGCCTGGCCTCCTACCTCCCTGCTCCTTCTCCCCACCACCCCCGACATGATTATTATTTTTCTTTTTTAAAGAAAGCAAAGCAACCATATAGTGCTCGAGCCTTTTATTTCCTGACTGTTCTGTGTGTCATAGCAGAGGATGCTGCAGGAAAACACGGGGCTTGTTATTATCGACCCGAGCCGGAATGAGTCAGGCACCTGAAGGCTTCAATCTGGACCTGACTCTGCCACTCGGACGCCCACCCCCAACCCCCCACTGCCAAGCGGAAGCCAGTATGGCACCCCGTAGCACCTGGAGAGCTGGGGAACGGGGGAGGAAGCATCCCAAGGGGAAAAAAAGCCAATTCAATGAATTCACTGCACTGGGGGAGGGTGCCAGGAGGGGGAGAATGGGGGTGCAGCCTGGGACAAGGAGTGAGGAGTGAAGTCCACTGCCCAAGGGCCCCCTCCCGTATCCTTTCCCAATGCCTCCAGTTAGAATTCTACTTCTAAGGACTCCACCATTAAAAATGTGACTCCCTGCCTTTTTTTATTCTTTTGGCCTCACAGAGCTCTTTATTAAAATGCAAATTTCCCTTAAGCGTAGCCCTGTAAGCCTTTGCCAGCTAATGGGATTAACTGAACCGAACACAGCCACCTGCAGGGAGGTAAGGAGGCCCGGGGTCCAGTCTCCACTTCTCAAATTTGCCTGAGGCTCATCTCAAGAGGGCCCAGAACACAAAACACAGGCATCCCTGTTTCGGATCTCTTTGGAAGGGGACTCTGAAGCCAGGGCCTGAGTCCCAGCTGTGGGACCACCTGCTCACTGATTTTCTCACAGCCTTGATGCCCTCATCTCTGCCCACCATTTCTCTTGGGGTGGACAACGCTTTGTTAGTGTCCTGGTAATGCGGTAGGCCGACTGCCCACAAACTAAGGCATTTACAAAGCTGGCAACTTGTCATGAAGGATGCTTTCAAAGTAACTTGGGCGACTGATTTTTCTGAGTAGGCAAGTCCTGAAATGAGTCTTCAGTCACACTGATGGCTCCGCGTGCCTCTCGGGTGCAGAGTGTTCAACGTTACAAACGAGGGGGGCCAAAACTTAACTCTGTGAATCTGAACTTCACTCTTGGAACAAAACCAGTCCCTGTCATCTGAGAGTTCCTGCCGTTCAGTGCTCCACGCAAAAGCATGTCCCCGGTCTTATCGCTAAAGCAAAGAATCTCTATCTGTAGACACACATTAAAAATTTGTTTTGTATATAAAGATCACGTAGGTGCTGAGCATTACAGGAGGCCTACAGGTAAGTAAGATGCTCTTCCAAGAGCAATGCGTAGATAAAAGTATTTGTTAAAGGAAGGTTGGAAATTAATTCTGGAATTTAAGGTGTGTTTTCTTTCCACAGTGACTGGGAACTAATTATACTACCTGAATACAGAATCTCTGTGTTTGCATCAGAGAACAGGAAAAAGAGGCCCAAAGTTCAGGGGCTAAGACGGAGGCCTGCAGCTAAGATGGAGGCCAGCTCAGGGCCTAAGATGGAGGCCTAGAACCAAGATGGAGGTCTGCACCTAAGATGGAGGCCTGGAACCAAGATGGAGGTCTGCAGCTAAAATACAGGGCAGCCTAGAAGCTAAGATAAAAGCACTCCGCAGTCCATCAGTTAACTCTGGCAGCAAACTACAAGCACTTTCCCATCCCACCCTCAGAACAGGAATCCCAAAGAAATTCTAAGGTTGGGTAGAAGAATTTGGACCCATCCCCTAAGAGAGTTTTGAGTCCTAGAAGATCCCGGGAGGCACCACCTGGCTCCAGACAGAGCAGGAAAGAGAGAGGGGCTGACTAAGGGCAGTTGTCTGCACCAGCCCTGGCCAGGCCTCTGCAGCCCCCTAGGAAAGCATCGCCCCTGGGTTACACCAAGGGAGAGAGGCCTCGTGGAGTCCCCGGGAGGAAGACTCGTCACCCTGCTAGAGAGGGCTCCATCCCGGCCGGCTTACAAAGTTCCAGCCTCAGACTGACATGAAAATCTACATTGTCCTACCTGCCCAACATGTAGATAACCATTGTTTGTTTTGCCTGAAGCAGCTCTGGCGGGTTCTCTGCAGTTTAATGATTCAGGGCGCAATAATTTCATGTAAGCACTGATTTGGTTTGCCCCACCAGCTTGGAGAAGTGTTGAAAGGTTTCTGCAGTTTTTTTTTTTTTTTTTTTTTTTTTTTTTTTGACCGTCTTTCCATCTGCTCTGAACTGTTCTCTCTGCCCTAGTTCATTCCTCAGCAGAGACTTCCTGGGTTCGTTCTGATTGTAAGACCATCAAAGGTAGCCGCAAGTCTTAAACTTTTGTCTTCCCCATGGGGAAGGGCACATATTAGGCGTTCGATGTGTGTACAGTGAACAAATCAATGAATGAATGAATGAATGAAAATGCCCAAGTGAAGGCAGACTCACCGACCCGGCAAGGATTTCGTCCTTCTGGGAGGCTTGGCAGACACACCCACTGCTACCGCAAGCTAAGAGACTCTACTAGAAGGGCAAAAAGGAAACAAAGCTATTTAGACATTCAATTGAACCCCCCAATTAGGAAATAACTTATCAGTGAGGGAAAATGGGTATGAATGTACCAAGAACCCGGCAATATTCCACGCTCTTTGCCAAGTTGGACATAATTCTGCATATGAGGTAAACCTCCGATCTGCCAATAGTCAAGAATTTGTAAAATTAATTTGTGACAACTGTTTTCATTTGGAACCGTGATTTTCCTCGCCGGGCGTGTCATTTTATGCTAAATTCCCATTAAACACTTCCCAGCAACCTTTCTCTTTCTCTGAAGAACAACCACGACCCCCCTTTTCTCCCCTGCAACAGTTCCTAAATGTCATAGAAGGCCCGTTTCATAAACATAGTTGTGGCGAGTCCCTTTTCTTGGCCACTGGGATAACAATTGTCTCCCCCCCCCCCCGCCCCCGATGGCCCCTAATCGACCATTTGCTAAGTCTCAAAGCAATACAAATTTAGGTCAAATCAATTAGTAACACATTTCTAACTCTTGGCACTTGGGAAGAGCGTGAACTTTTCCTGGTGGAGAGAAGCTAAGCCTTGAGAGCAAACTGAGGCACGCTCTACCCAGCAAACCCCCTTCTGCCTCTGTGGGCTGTGCTTTTTTAAACAAACAAACAAACAAAAAAGGGCAAAAATTTGGGAGAACTGGGGTCCCACCGCAACAAATTAGGACAAGACTTTGATTTTTTTTCTTTTCACTTGAGTTAATGAATAAAGTGCAGGACAGAGAGGCAGCTGACGAAATATTTTCCCCCACTAACTCCAGGAAGCTGAAGGTCTGCTCTGCTGTGTTGTTCCTTGCTACAGCCTGAGAGATTTGCATCTGGGTGTGATGGTCCCTCTCGACCCCCCAGCACAGAGCCATCAATCTGTGTCTCCTCCTGCAGAACCCTGCTCCCCCTTCTTCCTCCCCCCATTCTTCCGTACTGAATAGAATGTCTCCCCTCTCTAATGAACATACCCAGGAGAATAAAACTTGTTTTTCCAAAGGCGGGGGGTGGGGGGTGGGGTGGGAGAAGAAAGGAAGGAAGGGAGGAAGGAAGGAACAAAAAAGAAAACAATGCCTATACTGGGTCTGGCTGGAGCCAAATTCTCGAGGACACCAACCTGTAAACTTCTAAGGATTTCCTCAACATCTGAGACGTATACGTAATGTACAGGGTGTTTGCTTTTAACTTTAGGATTGGCTTTGTTTTGCTTTGAGTCATTATCGAATCAAAGAACTCATGAAGACTGGATTTTTTTAAGGACAAAAAGGTCCATTGTGTGCCAGATTTCTTAAAGCAAAACCAAACCACTGAGTGGGGCAAGGCATGTGAAAACGGCTTGGAAGGGGCTTAATTCCTAATTTCAAAAAAAAGATTCCAGAAATCCAACGATCACTGTAGCGTGGGGAGAGGAATCTGGGGAGGCAGAGAGGGCCCACTGTGTGGGAGAGAAGGCGGCGGGCGGAGCTCAGGCTTTCCCTGGCACACCCCCCCAGCCCCGCAGTCCCTGTCCCGCTTTGTGGGCTCCTGGCACCCACGTCGGACCCTAGGGGCACAAGAGGGATGGGGAGGATGCTGCCTCCCACTCCTGCTCCGGGTCCGGCCCTCAGCTGTGCGGGCCGCTCCCAGGAGGCTGGCAGGTCTCCACCCTCTGCCTGTTGCCACTGCCCTGACTTGCAACCTGATCCTCCCTTCTGGACCGTAAGTTCCTAGAGGGTAGGCGTCCCGTCTGTGGCTTAGAGCTAAATTTGGCCAAGGCCCCTTTTCTCTTTTAGACTTTCATTTGATCTCCGTGTTTAAGTCTTCAATTCCTTCTGTACCTCCTGTCCTTCTCTCTTTCAACAATAAAGACCTGGCTAAGGGGAGTTGGTTTTTAACTTTGGGTTGGTGGGGGGGGGGGGGGTGGTCGTTAGCAAGCGCTCTGGGATTTCAAAAGTTCAGAGAAGGAAAAACAAAGGAAAGGAATTCAGATTCCTCCCCGCCCCCCATCAAGTAGAAGTGGAAGGCGCAATGGCGACCGTGGGAAAACCTCTAAGGAAGAGTGTGTGGGAGGGGGCACAAACACAGAATGGTTTGTATACCGTGGTTAATACCCTCTTTAGAAACATCCATACATCTAGCTGAAGAAGAGGAGATAAGGAGATGTAAAATCATGGCAGGGTAAGGGCGGGGTAGGGGGATTTCCTGTCATACTAGAATGTCATTTTAACAATAAATACAATCTTCTGGAAGAAAAAGGGAAAGGGGCAGGTTCCCAGTCCTGTGGGCAACCGAAATGGGCAGTCTGGTCACATGTGGGAGGCTCTGAGCTCTAGAGGGCAAGGTCCCCCGTCAGGAAAAAGGGTGTCTGTGTGGGTGTACGTGTTGGGGGCCTGGAAGCATGGCAAAGAAACCCACCAAATGAACAGACCGAAGGCACCCGGCCCCCTCAAAGCACAGGACGGCAGGACTGGTGTCAAAACTAACCCCCCTAGGGACCCAGGACAAAATGAGACCCCAACCTAACATATCCCTGAAAGGTGGGGCTTTTTTCCATTAGGGCTTCCTACATTCCATCTAGAGAATTCTAAGTGATCCCACTTCCTGAGAGCGGGCAAAGCCATTCTGAGCTCTCTGCTGACCCCTGGTGGGAGAGGAGCTCTACTGGCCCCCAAAAGGTGTTCTAAACAGGGGCAGCCCACCTGTCCTCTACCCCAGTACCCTCCAAATCCTGAGTCACGCCTCCGGGGGCTTCCATGGTCACTTGCCTTGGCCAAGGTTCAGGGCTATAAGTTGGGAGGTGTAGGGAGAAAAAAGAGCAAGCAAGGCTTTAAAGAGGGTCCAGAAGATTATGGGCTTAAGACAGGAATGTTGGAATAAACTTCGTTAACTTAAAGGAATTTTAATAGCAGGGTGGGGGAAGCTTTTGCCTGAAATTAATGCATTTTATTCAGTTCTTTTAACTTTTCAACTATAAAAGAGGGGAACGTATCTGGGAATGGTGTATGGAAGATAAGTTTTGTTGGGAAGGAATGAATTCCCATTCCAGGGCTCAGTAGGGCCTCGCATGAGAAGCTCACGTGGCCCTTCTCAGATGGACGACCTCATGATTTACAGCCACTGCAGGGAGGGAGGGAACCGGGGTGGAAGGAAATGGCGAAAGGGTGCCTGTTCTTTTCAGAACCAGGGAACCTGGCCCCAGACATTGTCAGAGCTAGCCTCCCCTCCACAGAAACTTGGCCTAAAGACGGCAGAGGTGACCTGCCCCACATCCTGAGGTGAAAGGTGGGGGTCCCACCCTTAGGGAAGGCTCTTCATCGACAAGAATGTCCTCAGGGCATTGTGGGTTTGTGGCACAGAAGAGTAGCGGGGGACTGATAGGGGAAAAAACTCAAGCTAGCCCTGAAATCTCAGAGACCCTGAAAAACCCAAGGACACCCTCGTAAGTGAAAGACAAAAACGAGAAACAACAATAGGGATTCGTCGTCAGCCAGTACGTTCTCTCGTCAGCACTGAGCTTCCACCCCAAATCCTGCTCCCTCATCCTCCTCTATCTTCCCATATTGTCTCAAATGCTAACTCCTCCAGGGAAGCTCCTCGGGTTTCCCAGGTAGAAAAGGGACCTCTGCCCACCTCTGAATCTCTTTTCTAGCCCCTGACTGGGGTGGGAAAGATGCACCACTCTCCTCTGCCTCCTGTAAGGACTCTCCCAGCAATGGGTACCCAGAAATTATTAACTATTTACCAAAGGACAACAAATAGGCCTAAAATTTCCTATACAGTCTGCCATTTTGGTAAGGACTCTTTAAAGGCAGGGTGTGTGTGTGGGGGGGGGTGGGGTAGCATACCTGTGCTAGGTAAACTTTTTACAAGAGAACTAAAGTTTTAAAGTGAGGAGGGCATCCCTCTCATTTTTCAGATGAGGGAAACTGGGACCCAGTTAGATTTGCCCAAGGTCTCAGAGCTGGTTCCCAGAAGCAGCATGGCACACACGTGGGTTAGGAATTTGGAGGTCACTGTGATAGTGTGTTTTTCCGCACTGGCTAAGGTCTCTAGAGCCACTAGTTAAAAAGTGACAGGATTTGTCCTCAGAAATCAATTGTTCAACGGAAGAATCTTTAAAACTATACCCTAGGCTTTGGGGTCGGGGGCTGTGTCCCTGAGAAAGATGATTAGGGGAGGGGGATGCAGAGTCCTGCCTAAGGCGGAGCACGCGGTGAGTTTTGAAAAGGCAGGCTCCCAACAGTAAAAGCCGAGCGCCATCTGCCAGCCAGCTCCGAACAGCCTCGCTTTATTTTACTGTTTCTGTTTCCCAGCCCCAAACAGTTGCGGAATCTCAACTCTTTCCCTAAAAACAAGCTATTTCCTGCTCCGAGGCCCCCTAAAAAAGGAATCTAATTGTTAAAAAAAAAAATCTTAAAATAGAGGGGGAAGAAAAGGAAAGCAAGAAGGGAATAAGAATTCCCTAGAAGGTTGATTTCTGCTCCCATCTCTGCGCTGGGCAAACCTCTGCGGGGACAGGACAAGCCCCGAGGGTCTTCTCCTTGACCCCTTCTTCCCGCAGGATGAAAGGTCAACTCCCAATTTTGAGCCTGCTCTCATATCTGAAGTCGGACCCCCCCCCCCCCCGCCCACCTCTGGGGGATCAAGGTTTTCAGATCAGAAAGAAAAAGAAAAATGAGCCCTCTGCCACCTGTCAACTCAAGTCTCTGGATAAGACGTCTGCAAGGGTTTTTGATGTACTCTACCCAGAATCCTTTTAAGACCTGCCCACCCCCTACCTTGGGTCACTCGTTACTTCTTTATACCTCCAGCTGGACACAGAGATACCCCCTGGCTTTCTCTTAGACCACCCATCAAATTTAAGTCCCTCCCGTGACCACGGCAGGACCTCAGGATTACTCTTGCAGAATCATCACAAAATGAAGGCTTGTCAACACTTGAAAGATAATCAACCTTTGGCCTTTTCTGGATGTCACTTGGCAAATTCATGGGATCCTTGAATAATAGAGCGCTAGAAACCACCACCGTCCCAGGAATGAGAAACCTCCCTAACGCCTAAGGCAATCTCTTTCCACTCTCCTAGAACCCTCCAGAAAAGCTGGGGATCCTCCGCCCATCCCCTCTCCCATCAGATCAGACTCTCTCCCCCATCAGGGCAATGCGGGAAGACAGCAAGGAATAACCATCATACGCTCAACCCCATGCCAAACCACCCCACGATAAATGATTTCCTAAGAGTGCTCCAGAATGACTGGATCCCATCAGGAAAATTTCCAAAGACTCCCACTAGGAAAGGGGAACCTTCCTTCAAGTGTCCATCTTAAAACCAGCCCTGGTCATTTGTAAAACAAAATGATCTAACATGCTTCCCATTTAGCAGCAAAAAGGAAGAAATGAAATCACACACAAATGTTTAATTATAAATAGCTATTAGTTTTCTGGCAACCCAACTTTCAAAAATTTTCCCCTAATGTCTGGCATTTGTTTTGGGTTCTGCCCGGAGTCTTCTAAGTATTTCCTTGGAAAGATGTTGTACTTGGTCCCAGGCAAAATGTCAAAATCAACATTCAAAAAACATGCCTTGGGTAATTTCGAGGATTCTGCAATAAGGATGTGTTAGTTAGAGGCACTTCACTTAGCTAAACTCGAAACACATAAAAAAATGATATTTTTAAATTTACATATCTGATAAATAATGTATCAAACTACCAATCACTTTCTACTCCTCACCCTAAAGTAATCCCAATAATAAAAGCAAAAGTATTTAAATTCATATAGATGGCTGGGGATGGAAAGTAGTTCTTCTCTTACTTTTTTTTTTTCCTTCTAGACTTTGTGATTAACAAAGATCACAAATTCCAAACACTTTAAGGAAAAAAAAAAAACACTTTGCTTAAGACAAATTCAATCTGATGAATCTATAAGATCGAACAGCTCTATCGAAAGACCAGATGGGGGCAAGAATATAAATGCGTTGGGCTCAAAATACAATAAAGAAGCAATATAAGTCTTCTTCTATAACGATTAACTGGGGGAGAGTCTGTTTAGGTGCAAGGTTGGGGGTGCGGGGGAGTCAGGCCCCGGTTTAAAAATAAAATCATGATTTAGTCTTGTTATGATTGTTACATACCAGATGCTGGTTATAGATTCTGCCCTAGGATGGAGGAGGGGGCGTTTACCACCTTTTCCAAGACCAAGTGCAAGACTCTTGATCAGGAAATGTCCTTGGATTATGACTTCTGACACAACTATGTTTTATTTCTAAAAGATCTCATTTTACCTTTCTCAGGTAGTCATTCAGAGGCATTCCTTCCGTGGGACCCCACCACCACCCCACAAGGTAACTTTCTGCCTTGAAATATCAGTTGCTAAAGGTTATGGGTCACTTCCATGCAGTTGGGCTGGCCCCTGTGGACCTGGGACTAAGGTGACCAGCTAAGAGCCTACATCCATGTGTGTGCGCACACACTACCAATTAAAGGCTCCATTAATGTTTTGTGGGACACATGCAAACCCAGTGCTGCTCTATTAACAGTTATCTGAGTACTAGTTCTGATGATCCTGGCATCCTTCTCTACAATGCAGAGTGAATTACTTTAGCACACACCAGACAGAGGGAGAATCCCCAGCCTGCTACAAAAGAACCTCTAAGTGGTAGAGATGATCATGAAAGGGTTAAAATCTATTTAAGCATTGATTTATCCCGGCCCATTGATTGGCTATGGGACTGAATTTGTTAATCAGAGTCTTTGACCAATTCATTACTTACTTCCCTGGAATAATTCCCTTTTCTGTCCTATTTAGGGTCATCTGAGTCACCTTCTTTTCTGTGATTTTTTGGAAATTACTTCTACCCAAGAACGCAGGGTCGCCTCCACTGCGGCAAACATTTCTGAATGGTTATTAGTAACTGGAGTCAATAACCTTTCTCTCTGAAGATATCTTTTCTTTTCAAGGTGCTCAATTGTGACATGTGTGATCTCAACCTTCCCCAGAATTTGATACTGATAATGTTAGGGCAGGAAGTTATCAACTGGGGATGCTGCTGTCCCCCAGGGGACACAGTTCTGATTGTCGCACAGTGTGTGTACCTAGTGGTGGTGGGGTGGGCTGTGTGTGTGTGTGAGGGACAGAGATGGGCATCCGGGAGGCAGAGATCAGGGATGCTGCTGGACATCTATATAGAGTGCTGCTAACAGACAGCTTCCACGACAAAACATCAGTAGAACTATTATGGAGGACCCTCGTGTTAGACACGGCCCCTAAAATGCTCCCCAAATCCCACCGCCTAGCCAACAAACAGGGAGATGTCACACCTTACAAACAAAAGGCTGGGTTCGACTAAAGCTTCGGGGCCTAGGAGATGTGGGCTTTGTCCCGGGGTGCGGGTGGTGGTGAAAGTGGAGCGGGACCCTATCCACCCCTGCTCCATGTGCCCTTCCCTCTCATTTAATCATAGATGTGACACCTTTTTTTTTTTTTGCCTTACACCGTCTCACCATCTAGTGGCCACCTGAAATATCAACTCACCTTCACCATCTCTGGGCCCTACTAAAGTCAGTCATTAAAACATTCACAGCTGTGGGGGCAGGGGGGCGGAAGGACCCCTGAATGATGGATATGATTGTATTAATATGTTAATTACGCATCTCGTAGGCCTAATGGACCCATATAGACAGAGGCTGTAAGGAATTAAGATGGACACTTTCTACGATCTGAGAAGCCCCAAAAGGCCAAAAAAAAAAAAAACCTCAAGGGACTGATGACAAATAAGGTTTCATTTTTTATAAACAAGGACCTCGCAGGCTTTTGCTTAAGTCCTTCGGATGCTAAGGAATTAACATAGACGAGAAGATTGAAAAGGGTGTGTTCACATGGTCCCAGGCATTTAAGTACCCAGACCCTTCCTAAGTAACACCATCTACTCCCGACAGGTTGGGGGTTTTCGTCATTTTCAGTTGGACCCAGGCCGGTGAAACAGGCCTTCCTGGCCCTGGACTCTAGCACTGCCACCTGACTTCAGTTTTGGGGCATTAATTAGGATGAGCATTAGTCTTTCTTTTCAAAAATCCTGCAAACTTACCTGAATACAGCCTCCCTATGAAAATAATAATAAAAAAATCCCTTCATAGTCATCTGCACACTAGCCATTGGTTTGATGAAAGGAAAAACTGTTCTATTTAATAATTAGAAACGAGGCGGGAGGTGACAGGGTCTGTTGACTGGGGGAGGCAAGAGCTGTGTCAACCAAGGGGGTGCCTCTGGGTGCCCCCGGCCTCCCGGTTAGACTCAACTGTGGTCTAGCGGGGATGGGGAGCCGGATCACGGCACTCCTTAGGAAGTGGGTGCAAGAGATCTTCCTTCCCATTATCAGCTCATTAAAGGCAGTTTAAGGTACTTACTCTGTCCCACACACCAAATGTGTGTGACAACGTCGGAAACGCTGACTGACTCATAATAAGTCTGGGATCAGATAACAATTTATACACCTCTCTCCTCGCCCCAAACTGAATCATTAAGAAGCATTTAGTAAGATCTAATGTTCAAGTTCTGGGGGCAGAGCTCCACGAGTCAAGGCTCCCGAATTCTCCTGAGGTTTAACAAATTACTCTGCAGTGCAATTTGGGATTTTCCCTCTAAGCGAGTACAACAGAGGCACACTCCCTTCATTTTCATGACTCTGTCACAGATCAGTTCCCTAACATTCTTCCCATGTTACAGCGCCCAGTTCCTGGACAGGCCACCCTCTGGTAATTCTAACGTGAAAGGTGGGCACCCGTGTGCTCACTGTTTGTCAGAGACCAGAGCATCCTGGGTCCCAAATGAGCGTGTGATGATCAACAACAATTAAACGTCAAGCATTGCTTTTTCTTGTTGTTCTTACCTCATTCTTGGAGGTCTCATCTTCAGTCCCACTGGCTGGCCTGCTTCATCGTCTGGCTGTCAGAAGGGAGACTAAAAACAATCTTTTTTTTTTTTTTTGCATGTGTAGTAAACATCCAACAATCTGCACTCAGGTCCCTGGGTTCAACCACAGTATGGAGTTGGTTTATAGATTGGAGGATAATATAAATAATAAAAGAGAAGGTGGGGGGAGGTGGGGGAAAGGAAAGGGGGAATAGGGAAACTTTTTCAGGACAAGTAAAAACAGGGTCTCTCCTCATCTTCTCTTGGCCACGTCACTCACCTGAGAGTGACTTCACACAACCCTAAATTCGGCAAGGTGTCATCTGTCTCCTGTTTGAGCTGACCTTAATTTATAAAGTATGTACAAAGAGTGTACTCTGAAACGTAGCGGAAGAATGGGTGCCTAGTACTTTTAGAATTTACAAGTTAACAGTCTCATGGGGAATACAGAAAACAGACAAACAAAAACCCCAAAATCTTACTTGGAGCAGGGAGAGAAAAGTCGAAGAGAATTTCTAGAAACAATGGTTACCATTTATTGGGCACTTGCCTGTGCCAGGCACAGGGCTGAGAATTTCTACAGGGTAACTTCACTTCTGGTATCTGGCCCTCTTTTTAGAGGAGTCACGGAAAAATGACAGGTCTACCTCTGATTCTTCTGGAAATGCCCCTCCTCTTCCGCATTCAGAGGCTCCCTGGCCTACCCCCACGGTACTTTGTATCTGGGGCATCCCACCTGTCCTTTCAGAAAGGCCACTGAGGATTTGTTGATTCTTCAGCAGGGCTCTCAAGGAGAGACAGACTCAGGCTGATTCTCCTCCGTCCCTGAAGGGGCAAGATCTCATGCCCAGGGTAACCACAGGCCAGAATAGGAACCTGATGCGACAAAACCCCTTTCCAGTCTAATTCAGGGAAATTTGTCAAGGAGGGTGTAGCAGAGCCATAGTCTCAGAGTCCCTGTTACTGGGGGGCACCAGGGCTGGAGAGGGCTAATTGTTAGACTGACCAACGCTTGAGTGTTTCACTTGGAGGGGGGGGCAATCTTGTCCTATCAATCGGCCCAGCCCTTCCTATTTTGAAAACTGTGACTCTTCCTGAGAAATTTGATTTTGAAATGGACAAGTGGCATGTTAATTTCACATTCCACTAGGAACCCCAGGAGGCACAAGGTGGGTTTGGAAAGAACACCCCTGCCACCAGTTAAAGAAACCAAGAAGCGTAGAAACCAATTTTAATTCTATTGAATGAAAGCCTATTTCTGTGCCTCCTGAAAGTTACTTTATGTAGAAGCACTGGAATGCCACAATTTTGCTGGGGGTGACGGTGAGTTTTATTTGGGGGGGGGGAGGAAAGGACTCCGAAAAGAAGTAGAGGCATGACAGTATGAGGAATTTCAAATCTAGGCAATTAGGCTACCTTCTCTTAAAAAATATACTCTTTTTTTTTTTTTTGCTTAATACCAACATTCCCGCATAAAAGTCAAACATGATTTCTAAGACTATGCGCTAACTTTTGCTAAGTAGGAATTAAGCTCCAACTAAAAGTAAGGAATACTTAAAAAATCACTATGAAGAATATTAAAACAAGAGTTATTTTAATAGGGTTATTTGATCCAGGCCAGGATTTTAAGCAGTCTGCTTCTCTAACACTGTACATATAGGGAGCTAGGCACTGAAGCCCACTTTTTAGTATTATTGTTAATTATTATTATTTTATTTATTTTTTTGGTGGAACTCTGAGTAAGGAAAGCTTTAGACCCCACTGAAGAAAACCACAGAGGATCCTAAAGGAAACCTGCAGTTGAAAAAGAACAAAGCCCAATAAACAAACTAAGACTGCAGTGTTGGCAGATGAGTTAAAGCAAATGTGGAAACCAAATATCACCGTAGTGATGACAGGTATCTCAGAAATGGGGGAGCTCACGTGTCATGTACACTCAATGGACATTTATAACCAGTGATCTGTTGGGTTTGGCTATCTTTCAGAAAGCAGAAGACTGCTAGACACCTGTCATTTGACAAGGGATTTGAAGAGCACATAGCACACGCACAATCATGCTTTACATTTAAATAATGCTTCATCGCTTATTACCACATTTTTTGTTAAGCACTGTCTTATCTGAATTAGAAACTTTTGATTCCTTCACTTACCTTGCAGTCTTTGAGCAAAAGTCCCTGACATTTAATCTCTGAGCTTTCAGTTTATTTGCCTATGACATGGGGTCCTACCACATTTTTATTGCCCAAGGCTGTTTCAAAGGACAAATGTGACTTAGATGAAAGGCTTTTAAAAATACAATAAGAATGTGGTATCATTATGCGTGATCATTACTATTACTGGTTACTAATACCTGAAGGCAGGGAGGCTATCCCTTTCAAGTCAGGAGGGGGTGTGCAAAAAGCCCAGGGACCCACTTTTCTTTGCCTAATATCAATTTCCCATGATAGACATAATGTGGGCAAATTACAAAAATGAACCTACTTGTATAGAAAACATTTTTTTGGAGACAAATCTATGGGAAATTGTATTTTAAAAGGCAGTAAAGAGTTTTGGCCTTCGAGAGGCATAAAATACTACTGGGGAGACAAATAGGGAAAATCACAAAAGTCTCTTAATTCTAAAGATTTGGTGGCCTGATAAGCTATGCCCTCCCCACTGCACCAAAAAGCTCAGTGGAGGCATTCCGAATAAGGAAAAATGGCTGTACTAAAGAAGAGGAGGAGAAAAAAAAAAAAAGGCCCTCTGCATGATGGGATGTAATGCATCACTGTTGTACCTGGTGGCATAAATAAATTATCATACAATTAACTGAGACTCACTGTATAAATAAAGGGTCATGACAGGATGGCCATTATCATCTATAGCATTTGCCTGCACACTTTTATGAAATGTAGCAGATACTAAAAAATTCTAATCTACATGGCCCTTCAAGTCTTAAAAAAACGGGGGACTCATACCCAAACTGGGTTTCCAAAAACATGGAAATAGTCTATTACTGAATAGTCAAATAAAAAAAGCCTTCATCTCTTACATATTCTAGAATTTGTCATGTTATTGATTATCTATCTCCTTTAAAAAAATTCCCTCTAATATGGTTAAACTGGGCAATAAAAATGGAAACAGTATATACACACAAACACACACAGTTGTAAGGCAACACATGAGTGTGCATGTCACAAATTCATAACCGTATGGAAGGATGCTCTTTTGACCTGCATTTTCAGTGGTAGGAATATATGGATGTCTTGTTTTATGTTAGAATTAGACTGTTAGTAAGAGGTCTTGTCCTAAATATAAGTCCTCATCCTTCCTTCCTGCCCTCTCTCCCCCAATCAGTAACTGAGACCCCGATGGGGTACCGCTCTTGTCACTTTGGCCAAATGAAGGCTGGTCAGAAATGAGCCGTTTCGACAAACTGCATTATGGCAGCAGGTAACACCGGCTGTCCTAGTTCAGGCTCGTGTCTGACGTAGCCTGGGGTTTGGTCTTCTTGACCAGCTGGCTCCCTGAGAGCAGAGTCAGGACCACTGTGGGATGACCCCAGCAAATTTCCTTTTATTAAGGTTAATTTTGCACCCTGGATACAAAACAAGGGTGAGCAAGGTAAACTTCTAATATTCTTAAGGCTTGGCCCCAGACATGGACTGACAGTTTGCTGCAGGGTGGGCATAATCTATGGTTTTAAGCCTCCAGTCCTGATTTAAGTGGACTGTGCTTTCCACCCCAACTCCCCCAGAACAGAGGACCCGGCAAGTAAGGGACACTGCCAACTAGGGGCCAAGTGGACACTGTCACCTGGCTTCCTGTCTGTACCCACGTGTGTCCCCTCCCCATCAGAGGCCAGCTTCCCAGAGCTAAGCTCAGAATATTGAAATGGGATTGTTATGGCAAAACTAGTTGTCTGCGGGAGAACAGCGTGTTGTCATCTAAGGCTCTGGCTATCAGTACGGTTGGGACATCCCAAATTTAAAACTGCATCCCTTCTATATGTGATTGAGAAAATGACGACATCATTATTTCCCTGGGTGGGTGGCACTAAAATGACCACAGTGTTTAAAACTGTGATTTGTGAAAGACACACATGTCACAGAAGCCAATAGTTATTGTCCATGTCATTACTAAAAAGCATCACACATTATAAAATATTTCACCAACAAATGTAGCCCAGCTTTAGAAATTGTGATCTTTAAATCCCTTGAAAGGTCTTAAAGAATAAAATAAAGAAATTAAGGTTGTGGAGCTTCACTTTTGAAATTTTCATTCAAGCCACAGTCAGACCCTTGCTAATTGCTCTGATGGACTGTGGCACAAGGAGCCAGCACCTCAGCTGGGAGCCAAGGGGAGGCTGGAGGAGGGGAAGTGGGGGGTGTGGGAAGAGCCACAGAGGTGGGGAGATGGGGGGGAGGGACTTGTTGTGTGTGTGTGGGAGAGTCCTAGAGGGGCGAGGGGACCCTGAAAGGTGGGAAAGATGAAGAGAGAAGGAGGGGAAGGCGGAGGGCCGCCAAACGTACCCGATGTGGTTATGAACACAAGACCTTTTTAATTTCTTGGTATCCCAAGTCCATTCGCAGAGGATCTTACCTTTGATCCTCTCTGCCCCCAGCTAAAGCTGCTTGAAAAGATTCACATGCATACATTTACATATTTCACAAGTCATAGTCACAGTTTTACCACATATCGTCCATATACTTAAAATACACTGGAAACATTTTTAAAATTTTTTATTTTAATTGCATTTCGAAGACAAGACAGCATTCCACTCCCAACGCATAACAGTCTTTTTTAAACCAAGCCCCTCCTACTGTACTCTTTGTAAAAGTGTAAATGATTGGCTTACCTCGGGCTCTTCCCTAGGAAAAAAATTATTTCATATTTTTTAAACACAGCCACGCCCACCCTCTTGGACCCAGTCCCGTGTAGGTTTAGATCCAGACCTGCCTGTAGCAGATTAAGTGGGTTTTTCCCCCCCCTCCTCCCTCCATCCCCCCACCAGGTGAGCTGAGTGTGTGCAGAATACTGAACTTTATGTGTGTAGCCCCGACGCCCCAGATACCTGAGTGTCTGGTTTTTCAACCGTAAAGGCGGGAGGGTTTGGCGAACGAATGAGAAGTGAGGAAACGCTTAGCGCAAAGGGAAAAAAGAGAGAAAGACATACAGAAAAAAGGTTATGGAGGCCAGCGAGAGGCGGCCCCCTCTCTCCCGCGCCAGTGGCCCGACACACTCCCCAAGATGTCCCACCAGCTTCTCCTCCGCATTTTTCGCGCCGCCCGCTGCAGAGCGCCAGCGTCCAGGTACCACCAGAGTGTGCAAACACGGAAAGTTTTTGCCCGCGCCATGGCGCAAAACACAAGACAGCCCGTTCCCCAGTACGAGTACACAGTCGGCGGGTAATCTGGGGGTGCCAGGGATGGGAATTGGGGGACACTTGAGCATATCATGCACAGGCGGACACAATATGGACACCAACACACACCAACGACAAGCTGTCTGAGTCCAAGCAGCAGTGCCAGGCGAGGCGGGGGCGCACCTTCCCCAACGACCCCAGCCCACCACGGCCCCAACCGGCCTAGCCTGGGGAACCCCGGGGCCCCTCCCCGGCAGTTCCTGGCTCACCTGAAGCCCCCGCCTTTCTTGCCGGCCCCCACCCCAGGACTCGGGGGCATCTTACGGTCGCTGGCGCTGGCTTGTCCAGCCGGAAACGACCCTCAGTGTTGCTCGGCACCACTTTTCTCCCTGGAGGGCACATACTTCGGCCACCCAAGCCCAACCGAGGCCCCCTCCCGCTCCCAGGGCAAAGTTAGGGCCCCTCACTGGAACTTTCTAGCAGTCTCTTCCCGCCTCGGCCTGGACCCCCTCCTCCCGCTGCCAGGCCCTGAGCTCCACCGGGCAGCCCTGCCACCCCCTCCCGGGGTCCCCCGGCGGCCCTGCTCCCCGCGGGCAGAGTCCGCCGCATTACCTAGAAGCAGCAGGCGGTGCGTACACATGTACCCCATCTTTTCCTCCTGGAGTTGTTTGTCGATGAGCTTGCTGCGTTTCTTCTCTGCGCGCTTCTGGGCGCGCTTCTCCAGGGCTTCCTTGCGCATCTGTCTGCGCTTCTCCGCCAGAGGAATCTTCTTGACCTTGGGGCTGTGCGAGGCTTTGGGCTGGGGGCTCTCAGATCGGCCGAAGCAGCCCCCGAAGGCCTGCATGAGGAAGTTGCGGAGCAAGTTGCGCCGGGGCTTTCGGCGGCGGCGATTTCGCCGGGGCTGCAGCCAGCGGCGGCATCCGGAGGTCCCATCGTCGGACTCATCGCTGCTGTGGTCGTCGTCGCTGCTGACCGACCCCTCATCGTCGTCGCGGCTGCGGCCAGACCTGCCCCGCCAGGCAAACGCGCGAGGAGGCTGCGGAGTAGGCGGATCGGCAGCCTGGATCTCGGGGCTGGGGGGTCTAAGGAAGCGGAGCTTGGGTCGGGCTCCAGACGCAGGGGCGGCAGGGGCTGCCCGGGCGGCTGGAGCAGCTGCCCCGGCGGCTGGAGCGTCAGGGGCGGCTGGAGCGTCAGGGGCGGCTGGGGCTGCCCCGGCGGCTGGAGCGTCAGGGGCGGCAGCGGCTGCCCCGGCGGCTGGAGCGTCAGGGGCGGCAGCGGCTGCCCCGGCGGCTGGAGAAGCAGGCTTGGCCCCGGCGTCAGGGGCTCGGTCCCCCGGAGAGGGGACTTTTCCTCCCTCCGCAACAGCGGCGGCTGAGCCTCCTTCCATCTCGGCTGCTTCTCCCTCAACTGGGGGTCTCTCTCCCTCTGCTCGCTCTCTCTTAACTGGGGCTCGGGAGACCTCGATGGGCGGGCCGTCAAGCGCGATTGGGGGGCTGTCCATGTTGACGGGAGCGTCGTCGACCCCAACGGGGGCGCTGCCAATCTCGAGCGGGGGTCCGGAGATCTCCATCGGGGGGCTGTCGCCCGCGAAGTGTGGAGGAGCTCTGACAGCCTCTCGGGATGGGCTGCCGATGGCGCCTGGGACCCAGAGGGGGGGCTCGTTCGCGGCGGGAGCGAGGAGGACCGCACTCGGGACCGCGGGTGCCGCGGACTGGCCGCCGCTGCCGCCGTCGATTTGTGGAATAGCTCGGGGGAGCCCAGGGGGTGGGCTGTCGTCCCCAAAGGCTGCTCCATCAAACTCAAATGGCATAGCCTCCTCAGGGGGAGGGCTACGGTCTCCTCTGAAGCCTGCGTTTGCAGGTCTGAGAGCTTGGGGCTCCTGCGGAGGAGTGCTAAAGACCCCCGCACCTGGGCCTCCCGGAGCGAGGTCTGAGACCTGCAAGACAGGCTGGCTGCCACCTCCCTGGGCAGGCTGCTCAAACTCAAAGGGCATGGCTTCTTCGGGTGGAGGGCTGTAGCCTCCCAGGCCTGGTCCGGCATCACCGAAGGCTCCAGGCTCCATGAGCGCCTGGCTGAAGACCTCAAGGCCTGCACGGGCCCCAGTGGTGTCTCCAGGCTGCTCCGGGGTAGGCCAGAAGCCTCCTGAGCTGGGCTGCTCGACCTCGAAGGGCATGGCTTCCTCAGGAGGTGGGCTGTAGCCTCCATGGGCTCCGGCTTCCTCGATGGCCTGGCCCAGGTCCTGCAAGTTGGGCCTGGAGACCTCTGGGGGTCCACAGGCCTCGCCTTCACTCTCGATGGGGACGGGCTCGCTGTGAGGCGGTTCGGTCTCCATCTCTTCGGCTGCGCCAGGCCCAGAACTGGGGGCAGCTGCCCCTGGGGCCTCCAAAGATGGTTGCTCGGGCTGCTCCCCGAGTTCAAGGGGGATATCGCGTTGTCCTGACATATTATTGCCGTCGAGGCAGTTGCGCACGCCCATAACACGGTGGCGGACTCTTAAAATAAACTTGGGGCCCCGTAAGACGGAGCACCCAACCGAACTAGGGTGAAAAAAATTTTTTCAAAAAAATTCAAAGTACCAGCCAGAAAGTTCTCCAACCTCACTTTCCAGCCCTCTTGAGGTCTGGGGGTTCAGGGCCTCAAACCCAAGACCGTGGTGGAAGCAACTCTATTGTTGCTGGTGGAGGCTTGGCTCCTTCCTGGCCACTTTTTATCCCCTCAGGCTGCCCCCGGCCCCCTCCCCCCCCTTGGCCTGCCCTTGTCCCCTCCTCTCTCTCTCTTTCTCTCTTTCTCTCTGCTCCAGGCCAGCCCCGCCTGCTTGGATCTGAGGAGCGTGCCGATTCGGTCCGAAAATCGCTCGTAGTGCTCACTCTTTGCCACCAGAGGACGCCGGCCTCGGTGCCGAGGCGGCTCCGGGAGCCGGATCCTGGCGCCGGCAGCCCCGGACTTTGGGTAAGGGGGCTGATGAGCGCAGGCCTCGCAGGGATGTTTTGGCTCCTTCCAGTCCTCTCCCTGACTGATTTGGAGTCTTTCTCCTCTCTTATCCCCTGGCCAGAGAGAGAGAGAGAGAGCTCTCCTGCGTTGTGGGACACGTGATGCAAGACGTGGGCCCCGGGCTGCTTGAGCGCAAGAGCTGAAACCCTCCCTCCCAGACCCAAATGACTCTCCTCGGGGGGGGGGGGGGGGAGGGGGGAACTGCAGGAGGGTTTCATCACCCCAGGATACCCCTGAACCCCTGAGCCGCAGCCCCCAGACCTGGGCAGCCTCCCATCTTAAGCTCCAAGTCCGGAGTGCAAGGCTTCGGGCGCGTGGGAAGGGGGCGCGGGCGCGCGCGGGGATGCGACAGGTGGTCGTGAGCCCACCGGCGGAGCGGATAGGAGGCTAGGGGCGAGGGGCTGCCGTGTGTGCGCACATAATTTCTTTTTAAAATGCCCTGGGGTACTTTCTGCCGCTTCTGCAGCTTTTGTTTGCCGGCTTGCCGAGACTGGCTCCCGTAAAGCACTTCAATGTCCCCCATCCCCACCACACTCTGGGGGGTCCTCGCAGTAGCTGAGGGTGGCACAGGCAAGCGTTTCCCCCGTTTATGTGGATAATGATGTAGGGGAATTAAGAGGGTCTTGGGCGCGTTCTACGGAGACCCTCGAAGCGGTAGTTGCCGCGGCACCAAACAGGGGGGCGGCGTGGGACACACACGGAGACCCCATCCAGTGCAGGCCTCAGAGTTCCGGGGGTCCTACTGTTCTGGGGAAGGGCTAAGGGGATTTCAGTTGGGAATTTATGGCCGGCTTAGTGTGGTCTCTGAGACTGGACAAGCCTGTGCGCACTGAACCCAAAGACACATACCGTGCCGCGTCGGCAGCAGTGGCTATAATGTGCCGCTCATCTGCCTCGGGTGCCGGCTGCACGGTCGGTCGGTCAGCAGCCCCAGTTCCTCACAAGTCCCCCACCAGCCCCCTTCCAGCCCCTCTTCTTTCGCTATGGGTATCCCAGGGCAGCTGCTTCACTTTTCCACTGCTAAAGCCCTCTGAGGCGGCACTGAGCCCGGCCAGAAGTCCAGCGGTCTCCTGGCTTGCGCTCCTGTCACCGAAGCTCGTGGGGGCTTGGAGCCGGCTGCGGAAAACACCCGCACCGCCTGGGTGGGCTTGGTGCGTGCACGCGCACTGCTCTGGGTCTGGGGTCTGGGGTCTGCGGAGGGATTTGAGCCGCGGGAAAAAATTGCGGCTTGCGGGTCACGTACGACCGGGGACATGGGCATGAGGTCTGTCTCGCCAGCGGGTGACACGGACCTGCAAGCGACCTTTAGGTGCAAGGCATCCGGGCACGAGGCAGGTGGTCGCCTGGTGGGCGGAGGGGAAGAGAGATGGCGGGATGAGTGCCACAAGGGGTGGGCTGCGGCGAGCGGGAGCACCGCTTGGATCGCTGTATCTACGAGCCTCAGGCGGGCGAACCACGCACCGTTCAATCTCGTTAAGTCTAACGCATCCCTCTTAGAACGATGGGACCACAGCCACGGCGCATCATTGCCCCGCATCCACCATCCACGTGGCCATGCTGCAGAGGAAAGCGGACAAAGTCGGACTCTGGGCAACGTGTGGGGCCCCCCAAAGGCGTATCATGTCAGGTCCATGGGTCTACACACTTGGAAATGCCAACACTGAACTTTGGCCCAAACTTTGTCCAACTGTTCCCACGCGCAATGGCTCAACCATTTGAGCATCCACTGAATGGGCCAACTGGGTCGCGACCGTCAACTCACTCCCCTCCGACCCCAGGGCTGGGTCAGCTATTGGGCTGGGGTCACGCCAATCAAGGTTGCCTGGCGAATGAGCAGGGGGCGTCGGACCGGAAACCGGATATGAATGGGAGGTCCAATAGGGGGCGCCGCGTTGGAACGCCCTAAGAGGTTGTGCTGCTGGGGTAGCTGGAAGCTGCTGGTGGGCGGGCGTATGGCGGCCAGGCCTGGAACGCCACGAGGCCCGCTGGCGCCGTGGGGTCACTCTTCCTGAGGCCACAAGTCACCAAGGCTGGAAGGGAAGGTCGGGGGCTGTCAGGGCCCAACCCTAGGTGTCGCTGGTGGCGGTGGGCAAACCCACCGGAGCAAGGGGACCGCCGCTGAGGCCAGGCGAGGAGGAAGAAAATGTCTAGGGCCTGGAGGTAGAGAGCCAGGGCCCCGAGGAGAGAGAGGGCTCACTGCCCCGATGCAGAGGAGCAGCCCCAGACGGATAAGGAGTTGAGGCCCCAGGGATGCTGCGCCCTGCCGAGCTAGAAGGTCAGGAGACGCTGGGGTCTGGAGCCCCAAAGGGACGGTTTGCCTACTACGCTTGGGCTCTGTCCCCAAGCACTGTCCATCAAGGAATGGGTACAAGGTCTCTTTGTTTGACCCCCTCATGGGCATGTGGGACCCCTTTGTTCAACACTCTTTGGGATCTTGGTCCTTTGCCTGGAGAGCACAACTATGAGGGGATAACGGCTGGGTAGACACCGGTCCTCCGTCCTAAAGGGTAAGTAACAGAAAAATGAAAGAAAGACCCCCTCCTGGGGTTGGGGTGGGGGACCCTGAAAGTCTCGATGGGGAAAACAGCGTTTCAGATGGGCCTGCATGGATGGGTAGGGCCCCTGCTTACCGATGCCGGGAAGCGGAGGAATGGGAGGTGTGGGCCTACCCTGAACAAGACCCAGTCGGGGGAAGCAAGGGACACCGCGTGGAGTCTGAGGAGGGGCAGTGAGGGCGAAAGCAGGACAAACCGACAGGCTCTCTCTGCGGATGGCTGGAAACTAAAGGGCAAGCACTTCTGAGGTTGTTCCGGTAGGAAATAGAGCAGATGTTGACTGCTTCTTGTCCCGCAAGGAGGGTGTGAGCCTAGTTTACTGTAGTAAAGATGGAGGCGGTGTGGGGGGATGGCCCCGATGGAGAGAATACCGGAAGCTGTGGCCGGCCACGACCTCCAAGGTAGCAGGAAGGCTGAAGGAAGGGACTCAGGAGGGGTCTCAAAGGGCCCTCTAGCCTCTTCTGTGCCAGAAAGGCACAAAAGGTGGAGAAGCCAGAGTCTGGCACTTGGATGATGGGACACAAGTGACACAGGAAGTCCAGAGGATCTGGGGCGGAGCTGTGGTGGTGGCAGAGCCAATTTGGTTTTAGACTTGGCAGAGGTGAAGGAAGGATGGGCAGTCGGGATGCAGTGTTGTACAGCCTATTATTTAAGAGGGTGGGTCTGCAGTTTCGAAGGAAGGTAAAGACCCCAAGTTCAAAGTGACAGCCGTCCTTATAGGGTATGAAATGAGTGGATCAGAGACTACCCTGGAGGGGAGGAATGTATCTGGAGAATCTTGAACACTTGGAGCACGGGAGAGGAAAAGGAACGATGTCTCGGGAGCGAGCAGTGGGCTCAGAAGGGACTGGTGGGGGTATGCCGGAGGGGAGACTCTAAGAGGCGCCCAGAGTATCTAATGGAGATTGTGGCTCCTTAGCCTCTACACTGTTCACATCGGGGCTAGCTGACTCTCTGCTGTGGACTGTCCTGGGCACTGTAGGGCGTTAGCAGCATCCCTGGCCTCTACCCACTAGATGCCAGTAGCAGCCCCTTAGTTGTAGCAACCAAAAAATGTCTGTAGACTTTGCCAAATGTCCTCTGGGGGGCAAAATCACCCCCGGATGAAACCACTGCCGCAGGCTGAGAAAGACCCTTAGACTTGAGTAGGAATCACCTTAATTTAAAGGTAAATTAGGACTGGGAAGAAAAAAATCCCACTATTTAACTCCAATGTTCCCCATTGTGTCTACTTTTTTTTTTTTTTTTTTTCTCCTGTAGGGATTGGCTGCCAGAGTCTGAAAATCCCATCACTTTTGTGAAGGGGTTCAAAGCTGAAACCGTCACAGAACAGAGTGGGACCCGAGACACCTCAGAAGCACGGCCAGATGTTTGAGGAGCTGGCTGACATGAAAGGCAGCTGGTGTGCCTGGTCACAGGGACCTGAGGAACTCGCTGTGGTAAGCGCTGGGGGCGACAGCGGGTGGGTTGACTGGGGCCCGCTGTGATTGGTGGGGCTGTCTGGTGAGCTTTCTGGCTCAAGACAGAAATGTGGCCTTGCCCTGGATGGAGATGGCCAGTTACAGGTGGTGGTGTGCAGCCGAGTCCAGATCTCCAGTTCTGGATGGATCTCTCTCAGGAAAAGCAGTCAGTACTTGGTAGGAATAAGCAGGAACAAGGAAGGAAAGTCAGTGAGTGAGTTCACACAGATCACAAAGAGGAAGGCAAGAGAGGCTCATCAGGGGGCCGGGGAGCTGGGGTGGGGGGCAGAAGCTGCGTGCCAGGGTCTGGGCCCTGTTCCCGCAGGGAATGCGGTGAGACGGTGCAGCCATCAGAGAAGGAAAGGATTGGCTGTCAAAATCCAGGCAAAGGTTTCTGGGAAGTTGTGTGTCCTCAGCTACTTAAAAAGAATAGATTTTCTACACCTGATGAATTAAGAAAGGAACAGCAAACACTGCTCATGTTTCAGTAAAACTGCATTTCTGAGGCAAGTCAGCCTGTTCACCAAATGGCCCGAGTGCCTCAGGTGGAATATCGGCTGGCTTTCTGTACACGAGCAACCCCCAACGGAAAGAACGTATTTCTTCACTGTTGGCTCTCTGAGCAGCACCGTTGCCATCTGCAGGGACATGGCCCCCTTCCTTGGCAACCCCCTGTGGCGCCCTAGGCTCCCCAAACTCGATCATCCTGCTGTAGTGACACCTCCCCACGAGCGCACACTATAGTCAGCAGACGGCTGTTAGGGTACTTACATTTGGGGATTCTTCCTCATTGCCAAAAGCACAAGGCACATCCAAGTTTTAAGTAGCTGCCTGTCAACTTTCTTTCTTAGTTCATCCCTGTATCCGAGAAAGAGAAAGCAAAGCAGACAGGGAAGGAGGTGGTAGAGAGGGAAGGAAGCAGAAACCAGGAAAAAGATCTTTTTTTTTTTTTTTGGTGCTTTTTTTTGGCAGTGGGATTTCCTCCTAGCCTATGGCTTGGGGCCGGGGGGCGGGGGGGGGGGGCAGGCTTTTGCAGAGGGGCAGTCTCTGCAGACCACCTCTGTCCCTGTTGTCAGTGGCTTTCTTTCAAATGAGGAAAAGGAAACTTCCCTGGTGGTCTAGTGGTTAGGATTCGGCGCTCTCTCAAATGAGGAAAAGGAGAATCTTTTCACCAGTTGTGAGGAAAAAAGCAAAAGTAGAGAGGAGAGAACCTGGGGAAGAGAACTGAGGCAACTATCCCGTTTCTCAGCCTCCCAGTGACACGTTTTTTTGTGTGCTGAGCAGCCGTAAGACTTTGAAGCTGTTCAGTTAATTACTGTTCAATCCAGACGTGCTGTGCCCATCCTTCTCCCTTCCAGCCTTGGCCGGGGGAGGCAGCAGCAGCCTACTGCTGTCTGCAGAAGGGCCTGCGTGACCAGGCTGTCTCAGGCAAACGCCAGCTCCAGAGAAAATGCCTCAAATGGAGGTTAGGAGCAGGTGCAGGGCTGATATTAAAGAAAGTCGGAACCAGACTTAGGAAAATACTTGATGTGCTCAGATTAAAAAGCCCTGAGCTGGAGCCGCAGGGGCCAGGGGTCTCCTATCAGGAATTCAGACCCCTTCATTCAGCTCACGAGCTAAACTCCGCAGCCCTCAACTTGGAAGGGCTACTCATTTCTGCTGCAGCCAGGCACACGACTGTCCTCTACCTGTGCCGGTACGGTGGGTCCGCACACTCAGCAGTCGCTTGAACTGGGCTGCGGACTCCTCCTCCAGGCTAGCTGATGATGCAGCCGAGAGTCTGGAGGGGAGAAGTGGCCATTCCCGAAAAGATGAATGGTGCCCTGGGAAGGGGGCTAAGAGAGGGGTGAAAGTGAGGGCCAGGAGGGCAGGAGGGAATCCCTGAGGATAAACTTGGCTTGAGTGGAAGCTCTGTTTAAAATTTCAGTAATCATGGTGGCTGTTCCAGGCACCGTAATTTGAATGTTAGGGGAATGGTATATTTCATGTTTGTGCATGGCCTCAATTTCCCAGAGTGCATCCTCCCTGAACTGGAATGGAGACAGCAACATAAGCCAGGGCACTCAGAACCGGCTCTCGCCTGGGGGGAGGAGAAACAGGTCATCTTCAGCTGGCGGCAGTCCTTGGCCAGTTTGAGATGTGGGGCCTCTCCCTGAACTGAAATCCAAGATTGAGCATTTGAACTCTAAAACAAGATTTCCTAGGTTTTAAATCTTTCCATCTGGTTGAAGCAATTGAGGCCCATGTACAAAAATCCCACCGCACCTAGAAAATTCAAATTTCTGGCCAGGTCTGTAGAGACCCTCTGAGGGAAAGTGACCTTCTGCGTGCCTCCACCGCCAGGTGTGGCTGTTAGAAATGTTCTTCCTGACATTGCTTCTGCTGCCACCAGATTTTTGCAGATGGCCGTGAAGTCTCCCCTAAACCTTTTTCTCCGTGAATCTCCTTGTTTCTTCATACGACCCTTCCCAGCCCTAGCGTGTATGCGCTGTGACTTCCTATCTCCAGATCTTATCTTCCGTTCCTTCCCCAGTGTTGTCTTGGCCTTCCAGTTTTTTCTGTGATTTCCCCCCCAAACCTTCCCGTACATCATGGACACCCCTTCCCATCTGTTCACGCAGTCTAGTCGTACCCCAGACATTTCTGACAGCCGTGGCCCCCTGTTAATTTGCAGCATGCTCACCCTAAAATAAGCTCATAGAATAAAAATAGGCCATGTCCACAGGCAAAGCCAGGAAAGTAGCCTCCCCAATTCTACCATGCAACAGGGACTGTGCCGGCAAGTGGGGGGGGGGGGGGACGGTGTGGGGTGCTGTGGCGCCGGCTCCTCTTGGGTGTCCTGCCGTGACTGGCTGAGCCCTGTCAACAGGTGACGGTGGCCCTGCACTGCAGACTGGCTCCCTTGCCCTGAATTAGTTGGGCACTAGCACCAGGATCGGTGCCAGGGGCTGGGGGGGTGAAATGAAAAGAAAAGCGAAAACCAAACATTAGTAAAGTTTACCTTATATATAGCCTTGTGACATGTAGCCAAAAAACCAAAAATAAAAAACAAAAATGGGATCTCAAATCATTAATTTGACTTTTTTTTTTTTTTAAACATTTGCTTTGTTATCCCAGGCATTTGCCACAGGGGAAGACTGGTTTAGGGGGAAATGGAAAAAAAAACAAACAAGACCCAAAACCCAAAAAACACAACAACTTAGCTATTACAAGGTCTCGCAGTACAGAAACAGAATATCCAATACATCTGTATAACTGTGGTATTAAAATTTCATGGGAGAGGAGCAATTAACAAAAAAAAAAAAAGTCTGAAAAAGCTCCTGGGAGAGAAGGATAATAAAAACGAACACAAAGGCTGAGGAGACTGGTTTATCCTAACTAGCTGCAGCCTCTGAGCGTGTTTGCGGGTCTGGCCTAATCAAGACCCTTCTAAGTGTTACCAAATAATATATTCAACACTTGTGGTCAGTTAGCCACCGCCGTCAGACTGCACTCAGAGCAGTGAGCGTTTCCAGGCTGCAGTACTCGGTGCAATGCTGGCTTCCGGCTGCCTGCTCCCACTCGGAAAAGCTTGTTTTCACACACCAAGATCAGGGAGAGCAGGTGGGGAAACAAGCACACAGAAGACACACACTAAAGATCTGTTCTGAAGGACGGCTAGTAACAAGACAGTGGGATTCTGTATTCTCTAACTTGCCTTTTTAAACCTTTTTTTTTTTTTTTGCCACCCATTCAAAAACAGACTGGATAAAATCGAAATCAGAGCAACAAAAACCAGATTTCTTCACAACTGGTGCTTTTTATTTGATCAACCTTGCACATTTTTTGGCCCCATTAGTGTTAAAATCATGGATAAAGTCAAATTGGGCAACCCTGGGCTTAACAACCTGCACACATTTTGGCGCTGAGGGGATGCTAGGAACATACTTCATTTTGCATGTGAAGAAAGAGGCAGTGGGGTGCTGGGTCTGACCCAAGGCCACTGGGCGGGACCAGGCCTAGAAGATGCTTAGGTCTTGCTGTCCATCCCTGGGGCATCCAGATTTAGGAAACGGTCATTAGTGTCAAAACCCCGAAGAGCAGGACGAGGAATTCCACCCCTCATCCTGGAACATGGGGATTAAAGATGTAATTTGAGGATCTCATCCCCTTTGCTGGGCAATTTCTAAGAGAAGGGCAGCACTTGAGCTGGCGTATGACATCACTCGCCTCTGGAAGCTTAATTTGATTTTAGTAATTTGTTTTTTTGTTACAGGTCACCTTTCTGTTCAGATACATTCGCCAACACCATGGTTTCTGCTCAGTTTCCCCTCAATAGCTTCCCTCTGCGTAAGGAGCAGTGATAACACAGGTAAATTAAGTAAAATCCATTCAGATTATTAAAGCAAAGGAAAAGACCTCATTCTTACCCACACTGAAGTTTCAGCTTCCTCATGAAATCTTCTATCCCAGCTGCTAAAAGTGAGGGCTAAAGAGTAAAGGGCTGTAAGCAGTTTCCGGGGGAGGGGGGCAGCCTCCGGCGCATTAAAGAAACATCCTCTTAAAACAGTTCCAAATTTTAAAATTCCCAGTTTTTGAATTCTGATAAACATAAAAATTTTGTTTGCCAAACTTGAGAAGTAAACCTGTGCCAGCTGGTTGACAGCACACAATATGTGAACACGCTATCACTTTCCCACTCAGAAAGTTCAGTTGTAAGAGGACCTTTGTCCAAGAAAAAGCCAATTTCTAGTAAGTAAATGATTAATGTAGTAAAGGAAAATCCTAAATGCCAGAGCAAACCATCACCTTTAACTAGCTTTTTCTCCTCCTCCCCCTCTCCATGTGAGATACTACAACCAGCTAGTAATTTACTTCTGTGGTCAATTAGAAGGTCTGGTTTTTTTTGAGCCAATTTCCTCACCAGACACACCCCACCTAAATTGAAAGGGCAAGTGAGCCCATTCAAATGCTAACCCCAATTTAGCAGGGTGAGACAAAGGGCCAGTTTGGAGACTAGTGAGTTGGGAATGCTAGGGAGAACTTGCCAGAAATGCCTGGGGTGGGGTGGGGGTAGGCAGTGAAGCACCAGTGTCTCAGGTAGAAAGAGGGTTTGAAATGTCTCTACAGCAGAATCCCTTCCTCTGGCGGCTCTGGGGCACTTCCTAGGAGTTTGGCATTTTCCTCAGTTGTTCTGTATAGTCCCTAATGGCTTTTCTACCCTGCAGTGGGGGTGGGGGGGGGGCGTAGGGTGGGGGAAGGGAACTGAGTCGGGGGGGTGGGCAACAGACTTTCACAGTCAGAGGTAGTTTACAGGGAAGAGTATGTCTGAAAGAGGGCAAACTATTTGTGTGTTCCTAGATGGGGGCCACCCCCTCCCCATTAATCAGCTTGGTCTACTGCTTACAGTTAAAGCAAGCCTCCCAATATGCAGGCTTGTTTAAAAACGGACGAATATTGGCGTGAACAGTGTGTGCTTAGGCACTGAGGACTTCTTTAAAGACTTGTTTATTCTTTCTGCAACAAGGCAACATGCTAATTTCTCTAATGGAAAACCTAGCTCTGCAGAAAATGGGGCCCCCAGACTACCCAATCTGGGAAGAGAGCTCCCACACTGAAAAGTACACCAAAACAAGCCAACCCAAACCCTGGCTTCTGTTGCACACTCACTAGACACACTTTACTTGGTGAACTCAGGCTGCTAAGACGATACCAGAGGAAAAACAACACTTAATGCCACTGAAAGGAACCCCCCAGCATCTCTATTTAGGTGGAGTAGAAATTTCAACTTTGGGGAGCGCCATCTCACATAGGCAATCTCACACGTTTAAGCCAAAGGCAGGGCACACCTGGCCCTTCTGCAAGTCCTCGGCGGCCTCCAGACTTCTGACACTTGCCCGCTGCCCAAGGAAGCCCCCTGTGCACAAAGTGCCTTCCCGGTACTTCCTAGTTAAGACGGTAAAGGCATCCAACAGTCCTTCGTCAGCGCCGCAGCCCGCAGAACTAAGTTCGGGGCAGCGCGACGCCCTTCCTAGGGAAGAGACCTGGAAGGAAGACCGTGGAAAGCGTTCCTTCTGGCTTCCCCTTTTCTTAAGAGTCTATAAACCCGACCGGTCTTTTCATTTCAAGCCTCAAAACGCGTCACTCCCCCACCCCCATCATTTTCATCAGACTAGCTCGAACCGGCGCAAACCAAGACGCGCGCGCGCACCAAGAAAAGATCAGTTTCCATACTGGGTGAGGTTTTGTAAAATATATTTCACTTCTCAGTCTTTTCCTCCAGGGTTGGCGAGTAAGGCACACTTTATGCACCGAACCGAAGATGCGTTACGAGACTGCAGCCGTTTTTGTCCTCGGACAACAGGCCGGTTTCACCTCCAGGTTAGAGATTCCAAACTTAGCTCCAGCCGAGCTGAAAATGGCCGGTGCGCGCCTTCCCTCCCCGAGGCTGCCCAAGCCGCCAGCCCCTGCCCCTTCTCGACCGATCACCCAAGGACTTGTGTCGGATCCAACACCTTTCCCCAGCTCAGCGGTGCCGCGCTCTTTAGGGACGCACTGTAGGGTATCCTGATGAAAGACGCGATCCCCTCTCTAGCCCCGTTTCGTGTGCCGCTTTACCTTTCCGCTCGGCACCGCCTCGCGGGCCTCTCAGCCCCTCTCTTCCATCCCCAGGGCCTTACGCAAACGGCCCAGACCTCGCCAGCAAAGCTGCACCCAGCCCTGCCGCCAGATCAGCGGCGCCAAAACGTTAGCGATGCCCCGACGTGACCAAGCCCGCGCCACCAACCCTGGTAGCCTGTAGAGGCACCCCCTAAGACTCCCATACCTTCTCTGCCAGCCCTCCAAGTACGCGTGACTCGTGGGGAACCGCCGGCGGGCCTGGAGAGGTCGGCTCTGGAGCGCGCGGGCAGGTGCGCACGCTCTTTGCGGCGGGCTTGGCCCGGTGCGCGCCTGGAGGCGGGTGGCTGCGGCCAGGACTGGCCTGGCGCACAGCTGCGGGGAGCACTGGCGCCGAGGTCCCGCGGCTCCAAATTGGCAGCGCTGGGACCTGGGCTCCGGGCTCCGGGCTTTGTGCGCCTTAAAGCGCCGCGCGCGACTTTTCCCGGAGCCGGCAGCCTCCGGAGTTCTCGCCCAATCCCATTGTGATTACTTTTCGCGCATTGCAACAGTGTCGCTACGGCGCGGCTCCTTTCTCATGGTGAAAGTTGGCGCGCGCACCTTAGAACCACGTTTCGGGCGCCTGCCAAAGCCAACTGGTTTGAGTCTAGTGTTAAGGGGGAAAAAAGCGTGTAAAACAAGTGATTTACCCGTACCTTTTGGTTGTGCAGCTCGAAATCTGGGGCGCGCCGGGGGTTCAGCCGCGCGTCCTGGACACCAGCTCCAAGACCCCAGGCTGTCTCCAACGGGGCGCGCGGAGCGCCCCGCCGTCCAACAAGCCCTTGGGCACCTGGGCGCTCCCGACGTCCTCCCGGCGTCCTCGGGAGCCTTCCCCACCTCGCCCTGGCTCTCCGGCCTCCCCGGGCAGGCTAGCTGAGCCCACTGTCTCCCCGCCTTCCTCCTAACCTGCCTTTCCTTTATCCCTCCCTTCCTCCCGCAGCTCCCACGCCGACCCCAGGTTCCCAGGTTTGGCGGCGGGCAACTAACCTGAATCAAAGAAAACAAGGAGAATCTGGACGGCGTCCTCCATCAGTGACGCCGGATGGGGATGGGTCCCCTTTTGGAAGGAGACTCCGGGGATGGGTCGCGGCGGGTGGGCTTCTTCGGCTTGCAGCGGCGCTGCTGCTTCTTCTCCTCCTTTGGCTCCTCGGACTCTTCGGGGTCCCTCGGATCCTTGTCCTCGGGCTTGGGCTCCTCCCCCTGTCTGGGGTTCTGGGGCTCCTGAGTGCTGGGCTGCGCGCGACTCGGGGAGGCGTCGGGGCTCCGCAATCTCAGAGCGTGCAGACGCTCGGTGAGAGATTGGCCGAAGGTGGTGTGCTTGGGCACCACGGGGCCGCGCTCGTCTTCTGGCTCGGTCTCGGGCTCTGTGGCGGGGGCGGTCTCAGGCTCGGTCTCGAAGTCGGTCTCGGATTCGATTTCAGACTCGGTCTCGGTCTCGGTCTCAGATTCGTAGTCAAACTCTTCCTCGTACTCTAGGCACTCGGGGAGGGACAGCTCGAGGTCTCCCTCCTCGTGCTCGTGGTCAGATTCGGGGGGCTCGGGGAATACCTGGGCGGCGGAGCGGTGGTGGGCGTTAAGGAAGCTCCGGCGCTGCTGGGCTGCCGCGCGCTGCTGGGCGCGGGCGTTGGAGGTGGCAAGGGCGCGGAGGAGCGCGATGGAGCAGGAGAGCCAGAGGAGCGCGGTGGCTGCCCGGCGGCCGATGGGTGGGCACAGATCGTTGTAGTTGTGGCGAGCTCTGCGCCACTGCTGAGCCCGGGACCTACGATCCATTCTCTTAGGCACGCACCGAGAAGACCACCCGCCCTCTGGCTCTGCAGAGAGCGGCTCCGATGCGCATTGGCTGCTAGGGCCGAAAAAGGTGCACCCCACGAGGTGAGAAGCTGGGTCCGGAGGTCCCAGCCCCACCTCGGTGTGAGGGGGAAAAAGGAAAGCACCTACCTTCCTGAGCACTCAACTTTCTAAAGCTCCGCGCCCCTGTTTGCCTCTCTGAGCAAGAAGAAGGGATGGGAAAATGGGGAGAAAAAGTCTCCCTCCTCCCGGGCTCCTCTCCCTAAGCCTCAGACTCTGCAGGCTAAGACTCGGGAGAGGTGCCTCCGCTGGTCCTCTCGCCTGGGAGAGGAAAGAGGAGACTGAGGCGGGGAGGGACGCGGCGGAGAGGTTCTGCAAAGTTGCGCGCCCGGACTTCTGCCGGGCATGTGCAGTAAGGAGGCGGGGGCGCCTCCCCGCGAGCTGCGCGGTGGCGCCGAGCCCGTGGCGCAGACCCTAGTGGGCCGGCAGGTGGCAGGAGGGAACCTTGTTTGAAAGGATTTGGGCAAAGCAAGGGGCGGGGGTCTGGCGGGTGCCAAGGAGCAAAACGAGTGAGCGAGCTAGCCACAGGTTAGGGGAGTCGGGCAGCGGGGCATGGGTTCTCCGCGGGGTTCATACCCCTCCCCGACTCCAGGGTTATCGCTAAAATGAAGCTAAAAGCCAGACCGCAAGATTGCAGATATTCGGCAGAATGAAATGAGGGGTCTGTGCGTGGGTATTAATGATCAGCCCCGGGTGATTTCCAAGGGCTTAATAGTTTGAGGTTGGTAACCTCAGGCAGCCATTAATCATGAAACCACCTTTGGCAGATCTGTTATAGTGACTGTAATTAGAGCGTTTCCGAAAAATCCCCCCCCTTGTAGTCTCAATTGGCTAATTACCTCATGGTCAAATAAGCATCTTTCCTAGGAAGGGCCCCACAGACTGGGTGATGGTTTGCAAGTCCACAGACCCATCAGTGGACTGCCGTGAGCTCGAGCTGAGAACATGAGCTGGAAGACAGACTCTAATTAGCTGGAACCACTAGGTAAGGGAAGTCTTGCCTGCGCTGATATTCAGTAGGTACAGCCCCGTTCTCTGCCCCTGTGGGGCGCTGCAGGCTGGTCAGCTATCAAGGAAATCTCACGGGGTACCTTTTAAAGCTCTTTCATTTAATACATAGATAGTTTTTCAACCACGCTAACTCATTCCGGGGCTATTTATTGAGTGCCTAGCACATGCCAAGCTCTGTTCCAGGTGCTGAAGGTAAAGTTAAGAAAAAAAAAAAAGAAAAAGGAAAAAAAAACTTATATTAAGGAAAGCCTGTTTAGGACTAATCTGCTGTTAATCAGAGCATTAAACCACTCAGAATCCCTCCCTGCCAACCAATATTTAATCCGGCTTGAATGCTCCATGAGAAAGCTCTTGGGTCGATCAGAGCATTAGGGTTAGATGACTTGGCTAGACACCCCTAGACCATGTTGAACCCCAGAGGCCAAAAGGTTGGAGGAAATTAGTACATCTCTTTCTCAGACCTGGAAAATCAAATGAGCTCCATGTCCTCCTGAAGGGGGGTCCCTGGAGTGATCTTTGCTCAGGAAAGCATGGCCCTTGGAAAGCTCTTGAGTTCCATCTGTAACAGAACTGCTGCTTCTGGGTTGTGTATGATGCCTTCCCTGTTAAAGTATGGAGTGCCCCTTTTGTCATAGCAGCAAGTCCAAAGGTAGTGTAATTCAGAGCCACACCATCGTCCTAGAATCCTTCTACGTGTCAACAAAGTTGCTCCACTTGGGACTCATGGGGTTTTTTTTGTCTTTGAGTCCATATGGGGGAAATTTGGAAAGGCATGACCTCTCGTAATTCTGCTTTCCCTTTTGAGATCGTCCACCCGGCTTTCCCTCCTGGTACTCCCTTCTTGGTGGCTAAAGAGTCATGTACCTACAGCTGCCACTCAGCATGGTGGAACTGGTCCTCATACCTTTAACACCATGCCCAGGTATAGCTGTCACATCCCGAGTTTAGACCTTAGCAAGACTCCTCCTGCCTTTGATGTGTTGAGGTTTTTTTGTTTCTACATCTTGGCTGTGGACGTTCTTGAATGTTCCTGACTGGGCTTCTTGGCTGTGTCTATCTTTTATCTTGTGTTCTTTGAGTTCCTTTGTAGAATTAACATACCAATGGGTCTAATAAAGTAGGATTGATTTGGCAAACCCCATAAAAGGACAAGTGTCTGTATTCTAGTGTTGCCTGAATCAAACACTTTGCAGAGACACTGAAAAGGTTTTAATATCACAAGTACCTGGTTCCAAGTCATCATGGGGATATTAGTATGGGACACCGGACGGGCTGTTTTGAGCTGCATATCTCAAATCCTTATCTCTCAGCCCTCATCCAGGAGGTTTGCTCATATTGACCCACCTGCTTTATTTCTTTCAATTAGCCCATTCCCACTGACGGTGCATGGAACATAAAGACATCATTGAAGTGATTTTTCAAGGCACACTGGAAAAAGAAAATCAGGAATATGTGGGTGCTGGTGAATGCCCTTTCAGTGGAGACGAATGCCAGCTATCAGCAATGAGGTGGATTATGATTCTTTAGTGTTCGTAAGAAAGTACTTCGTTTTTCAGAAGGAGTGCTTTATGCCTATAATGGAGATGGCAGCCCCGAGCTGATCCACTAATATAGATACACCGAGATTGCCTGCATTATTAACAAATGTGCATTACATAATACGTATTTTTGGACTAGATTCTGCATTAGTAATGCACTTTCTTTGCAAGATGCATTTTAATCAGCAAATGAACATTTAACAAAACACCGCATTTTAGAGCCCCGGTCCTGTATAGTTACAAATACATTTCGGTGCACATTCCACACAGGCTCCGGGAGGAGCAGCAGAACCACACTGAAATACTGTTTCATCTCTCACTTAGGGCCGGGGCCGAGCAAATGGATCTGTGCAGAAAATGCTGTTTAAAATGCATTACGTGCACGACTTTAAAAAGTGCTTGCTGCAGAGTGAATTTCAAAAAGGAGCAAGTGGGTGATGAACAACTGCGGGTTGTTAGCAGCTAAGGAACAAGGGGCTCTGTCTGTCTGCCGGTAAATAAAGTGCGGTCATACGTCACCTTTGGGCTCTGCCGGAAGGAGGCTCCGGAACCTGTTGGACAGGAAAGTGCAGTTCCCAGTTCATCAGAGCATCATACAATAAGGTTCTGATTGGGGTGCATTGTGAAGAATATTGTCTTCAGCCCCTTCAAGGATTGTCCTGTGGAACGGGCATTGAGATGTATTTTACATGGTTCCAGAGGGCAAAATTACAACCTATGGGTAGTAGTTACAACAGGCAGATTTCAGCTCAACCCAAGGAAGAATATTCTAACAATTAGGGCTCTGAAATGGAATGGCTGTCAGGAGGCGGTTGGCTCTTTGTCAGAAGCGGTGTTAAATCAAAGGACAGATGAGCCCATATTGGAGATGTTTTCCGTGGGACTCATGAGCTGGGCAGAGTTGGAACTTGATGCGCGCCAAAATTCTTTTCAACTCGGATTCTGATTCCGTGAAAGGCATTTGGAGACCTTGGGAGAGGGGCTGGGGGCTCTATTGATGGCCATGCCCTTCCGACTCTGCTTCTATTTTAGAAGCATTTGAAAGTGCAGGCGGCTCAGTGACAGGAAGGAATGTTTGGGTGGCAGTTTCAGGACATGAGCAAACAGGTGTATGCAGAGAACCAGCAGGGCTGCAGTGCGGCTTTCCTAATCGGGCTCCGAGGCGCTTTGCTCCACAGCTCTCTTGCTGGAGCAAAAGAATTCGTCAGGTCCGTCTATTAATTCTGTCGGTCCTCTGCCTCCCCTCCCAGAGTTGTCTCAGAAATTAGGAATGAACTTGGCTGTTTAGCAGTCAGGAGTCGAGTCCCTTGCTGTCGTGGGCACTGTGTGGGGAAGGTGGTCAATGGGAATGCATCACAGCTCACCCTCCAACATGCATGTCAGCGCGATGTGCCCCCAGATTCTAAAAAGTGGGCTGCCAACAGGTGCCAAATAATAAACCCTACATGAGACACATGAACTGCCAAGGGCAGCTGAGGAACTGCTTATACAATCAGAGGGGGGAAGTTCAGCTGCTAGGTTTCCAAAAAGGTGGGTTTTTTCCTGGTGCTGACTTTTGAGATTTTCTTGTTTTTTTAAATGTCCGTGAGAGGATCGCTTTCGATCCCATCTGTCTAGTGTGCCTACCGTGTACATGACCTGTGCTGGTCGCTCCGGGGGAGACAGAGATGAGTCACATGAGTTCTCAAAAGGCTTGACAGGCTATTGTCATGGGTCCCCTAGACACCGACACAGTTTCCAAGATGAGATACGAGATAAGAGATTGGTTCTCCTCTCAGGTGAGTGGGTATAATCACTCTTGAATGAATTTTTTGGACAATCATTAGAAAGGACTATTTTTTCGAGATGGAGAGCTTTTCAAACTTTCTTTTGGGTAGAAATGAATTCAGGGAGTTTGAAGTATCCCCCACCCCTGACTGTGGCAATCAGCCAGAAAGGCTCTACCCCACTGGGAATTTAGCATTGCCCCGCCCCCGAAATAGGTCTGGGTACAGTACAAAAGCATTTGGCTCATTTCTCTGGGGCGCTATTTTGCTGTTACTCAGACGGCACTGATATCGATTGGCTCTCACCGGTAGAAATAGTGACAACCCCAAGCTCCTGATTTTGTGATTTTGGGGGAATGCCATCCAGAGCTAAAAGCAAATGATAGGGTGAAATAATCATCTTTTTGACACGGCTGGATTCTGTCCAGGCCATCATTTGGATTATAATACTCTGTTTGTGCCCTTTGTTTTTAAAGGGAGACAGGATCAGAAGTGAACCAGATTCCTGTGTACAGAGCTGTTAGGAGTTGTCTTCTCAGGAATAGCCTTTCTTTCCCTGGGATTTGTGCTTTACCAGGGTTCGCCCATCGATCCAACACCCACTCACCTATTGACCTGCCTGCCCACCTCTGCCACAGGTGGAGCACTTTCTGGGCTCCTCATCCAACAGGGAGTGTCTGGAAGCCCCCTCATTCAGGCCGAGCTTAAGCACACGGGCCCTTGTTGGGCCTGGTGCCTCCTTTTCTCTGCTTTGGCTCTGTCAGCTTTCATGTGGCCCCTGGTTTACACTCTGGACTCTGGCCATTGGCCTGGCCTTGTCCTGTAGAAATTGGGACTGGGTTCTGTCCATCTGCCTGCCCCCAGCTTACACTTTAGCTTGCCCGGTTCTTTCCCATGGCCAGCTGATAGAATCAGCATCCCAAGGTGCCAACAGCCCAGTGATTGCAGCCTCGGGTGGGCTGCTGGTTGCGGAGGACTCAGCCTTCGGGACCGTCCTCCGGCGTGTGGACTTAGCTTTTGTCCAGCTCTCCGGGTCATCTCACCTTCCCTCCGGCCGCCAGCACTGACAGAGAGCTTCAAAGTTGTTTTTCTCCCCTCTGCTGAGAATCTGACTCACCTCTTCAGATTTGGTGGGGGAGTGAGTGAGCGAGCAACGCGCCCAGAGAGGAGAAACTCTTAGCGGTGTCATGGTTCAGGCACACGCTCATAGAAACCCTTTCAGCTCGAGCTCTTCAAAATATGATTAGACCAATTTTACATGTCTAGTCACTGAGGCTTTGGTAGATTGGGACTGTTTCTATATGTGCAAAGTGAAGTGGGGAATTGGGGCAATTATCTTCAGGCAAATGGCTCTGGGCTCTGTAATCAGTCAGTCCTGGTAATGGGGGAGCCAGCCTCATTCACTGTAACGCTTGTTTGAGTTAAAAGAGGATTCTAGGTATTTGTTTGTTATTTGAGCTGGGCTTTGTTTTTCCAAAAGGCAGTCTGGTGAAGCTGTATCCCACCCCACACAGGAGTTAGGGTGTGTGGCTCCCTTTGGTGGCAGGACACTGTTGACCAGTTGGACATGGGCGACCGTGATGTGGATCTGTATGTAATCTGCAATTCAACTGACCGCCTCTGCTTCTGGTGGAGGCGGCTCTGGGTTCGCCTATCTTTTTCTCCCCGCTCCTTCCCTCCTTGTGCATAAGGATCCTGAGACACGGGCTGGGTGGTCGACAGGGTCGTCCCCGTGCCAGGACCATCCAGATTCCAGCAGGGCCCACGGTTGGACACGAACTGTGCATGCTAAAGAAAACGTCATAAAGCTAGGAGAATAACACAACAGAAAATGAACCAAATCAGAAAGGAAAATGTCATCGGCTGGCCATGGCTTTTCTCTCTTCCACTCATTGTTTTGGCTAAACATCATTGTAAATTGGGGTTTTTTTTACCTTTGCCGGTCTAGAAATGTGCTCACAAAACAGCCATCACTTCCCTCTCTTCACTCACGGAGCAAGAAAAGACTCGTGTTTTTCCAAAGCACAGAGGGCTGTTTTGCTTTGAGGCAAGTGCAGACTTCAATCATAATTGCCCTTGAGAACAGTCCTTGCCATTAGGAAGCCAACCAGCGGGTAACCAGGGCCGCATGGGGCCTGCTGGGGGACACTGGGTGCAGGGTCCTGGCCAGGGAGCCCAGACGGAAGATTCTTGCCCATACACCTCCTGTATCTCCCTCGCCCACACTCGTGTTCAGAGTCCAAGAACAAGAGGATCTAATTAATAAGCACCCCAGCAAGGAGGTGGTGGGACTTGAGATGACTGTGGGAAAATACAGAGGAGGCAAAAAGGTGTTTTTTTAGACTGTCAGAAATCTTCGTCTTTGTCACTTTGAAATTTCCTGATGTTGCTTGATTAGTTAAACCTAAAATTTCCTTTCCACATTTGAGATAGGAGGGTTTTGAAAAACATCCAGCCAGACTATTGTGGCACAATGTGGCTTGTATATATATATTTTATTGATAGCTAGTTTATTCCTGCTCCGTTTGTTAAATCATAACGTCTTTCTCCAGGGTTTTACCGTGATCGGGGTTTACAGCCTTAATGATCATCATTTTATACTGTATTTTAAGATCTGCTGGGGCAAATGCCTTCTTACTGGATATTATCTCAGAACCCTCTGATAGTTTTGCCCATTTATTTTCCTATAGAATGTAAGAACCATTTTTATCAAGTTCCATAATGACCTTGGTGATATTTTGACTGGAATTGCATTCAATCTATAAATTAAGTTGGGAAATACTGTCATCTTCTCTGCGTTTAGCCTTAAGCCCCAGTATGATCTCACTCTTCATTACCTTGAGTTTCTATCTCTCCCATTAAGGATTTGTGTTTTCTGTATATAATTCTCATGTATCATATGTAGAGTTTGATATGTAAAAATAGATCATGTATTTCCCAAGTATTTGATACTTTTGTTGCTGTTGCGAATGGGTTCTCTTTTTTCATTATATTCACAGGCTGTTTATTATGTGTTTATAGGAATGGTATTGATTTTTGTGCATTTTTCTCATATTCTGTGACTTTTAGAATTGCTTGGTTTATGAGGCAACCAGCAGCCTGCTCAAGCAAACACTCAGTGAAGGTTGCAGAGGATTTTGTAGAAAGGATCCGTGCATAAGGGAGAGAGGCGAACTAAGTCAGTGGTCGCCAATCTGCAGTAAAATGAGAAAAGTTAAAGACGATATGATGGGTTTTTCATCAGGCTCAAGTTATTCAGAGAAGGGACGAAGGGACGATTCTTTTATTTTTATTATTTTTTTTAAGATTTTTTTTTCTTTTAAGTGATCTCTACTCCCAATATGAGGCTCAATTTTAACAACCCTGAGATCAAGAGTTGTACCCTCCCCAACTGAGCCAGCTGGGCGCTGGAGCTCCAGGGACTGTTCTTGATCATGGAGCCTACAGAAGCTTCCCTCCTGTTAGTCTGTCAGTGGCAGCTCTTTTTGAATCACAACAGATAGTAATTTGAGTTTTTTGTTTTAAGATTTTAGAGAGTTTTTTAGAGCTTTAAAAATTTTTGTTTTTATTCCATTTTTAAAAATTATTTTACTTGTATTAAAAAAATAAGTTGGCAACCCCAGGCTGGCATCTCACATTTCTTTTGAAATGTTAGCATTGTCTGAAATCTCTAAATCAGGAACTTCTACCTCATGTTCTCTTGGACGGTACAGTTTGTGATATTTGGTAATTCTGGGCTTCTTTTTATTTAAAAATAAGTTTGGTTTATTCTTTAGTTTTCTTCCGGTTAGTCTTTTGTGTTCTTCTGGTTAGTCGTGTCATTTCATTAAATTGATGTTTTATGTCTTCTCTCATCTTTTTCTAGTCTCCTCACCCTCCCCTGTGCCTCACCGTGCTCTCTGGCAGTACGCGGCAGAGAAGAGCCCTTACTCCTTTACTAAACAAGGGGTTGGAATGGGGGCATCTTCATTGCGTTTCTTTTAAGAGATTTTCTCTTAATGTCCTTTCTCTGACAGTATTTAGGTGGCTTCCAAGAGGAAACAAGATGGCATCTCATGAGAGGGACTCAACGGAAAGGCTGAGAAGGGTGAGAACTGAGAAGCCAGAGTTGGAACTAGATGGGGCTAGATGTACGTCTTGCATCCCTCTGCTTCATAGCTGACCAGTGGCATTACCTATCTGGACTTCTGTCTCCTCCGTTGCAAAAAAGGTCTTTCTAGGGTCCAAAAAACTCTGCCGTCCAGGGTTATGGAGAGGATCAAATGAGGAAAGAAATAGAAAGTGTCTAGCAAGGGTCTAGAACAGGCAAACTCTGAACCAGTAGTTTGATGGCAGCTGTCGGTGATGATGGTGGTGGTGGTGGTTGATGGTGGTGATGGTGGTGATAATAATGGTAATGGTGGTGATGATAATGGTAATGGTGGTGATGGTGGTGGTGGTGGTTGATGGTGGTAATGGTGGTGATGATAATGGTGATGACGGTGGTGGTGGTGATGACGGTGGTGGTGGTGATGATGGTGGTGGTGGTGGTGGTGGTGGTGATGGTGGTGGTGGTGGTGACGGTGGTGGTGGTGGTGGTGACGGTGATGGTGGTGATGACAGTGATGGTGGTGGTGGTGGTGGTGGTGATGACGGTGGTGATGGTGACGGTGGTGGTGGTGGTGATGGTGATGGTGGTGACGATGATGATGGTGGTGATGATGGTGGTGATGGTGGTGGTGGTGATGATGGTGGTGGTGGTGGTGATGATGGTGGTGGTGGTGGTGATGATGATGGTGGTGGTGATGATGGTGGTGGTGGTGATGGTGGTGGTGGTGATGGTGGTGATGACGGTAGTGGTGATGGTGGTGGGTTTTGTCTATATACATTTCCAGTTCTCTCTTAGTGGCTTCTTGATGAAGGTCTTAGAAGCCATAGTTTGATGCACAGAAGTGCACTGAGCACCTGCTATGGCCACACACTGGGCTAGGCACCAGGAATATGTTGGTGAGCTAAATCAGACTCTGTCTCTCCACTCAGTGCATTCCGTGGGGGCTCTGGAAATAATGAATCATCATATTAAGGAGTCTCGTTACAACCTGAGCCAGGGGCTCTGGAAAAGAACCTTTTTTCCGAGTGTACAGCAGAGGAAGCTGCCCTCGATTTGGGCATGTCAGTGAACCCTCAAGCGCACTTGAGCTGTGAACTGAAGGATGGGCATGTGGTGGGTGGCAGGGGATGGCGCAGGTCCCAGTGCAGGAATAGCATGTTCGCGGGCCCTCTGCTGGAAGGGACTGAATGTATTAAGGAAACTGGCAGAAGCTCAGCAGAACCTGAAGTACGGAGCGAAGTGAGTCAGAGGGCTGGCCCAGGGCTGCCAGGTAGGGCCTCTTTGGGGACAAAATACAGTCTTGTGTCTTGAACACCCTCAGGACAGTGGGAAGCCGTTGTCCTGGTGGCTGGCAGGTGCTGCCACCAAGCCGTCTGCTGCACAAATCTCTCTGGCCATGGGCTAGGGGCTAGAATTTGAAGGGAAGCCAGAGATGATGGGAGTAGCTGGGTCTCAGGAAGGTCATTCTAGAAATACATAAAACTGGTAGTAGTGAGAGTGACCCTGAGAGGCATCTGGGCCGTCGATGAAGCAGGGCTTGGCGGCAACATGGAATCGGGGAATGGGCCATGTGAGGGAGGGAAGTCAGTAGCTTTCGCTGAGCTGCAGAAGGGGTGGGGGTGGAGAGGGTGCAGGGGCGGCTGGCAGACCGTGACTTCTGCCCTGTGGAGTGGGGTGAGTTCTGTCCCTGACTCGCTGAGTTAGAAGCACCTGCATGACCTGTGAGAAGGAATCCATGAGGTGGAAGGGTGGTGGGAGGGGGTCTGGAGCCTGACGAAGGGGCTCTGGTGGCAGCAGAAGAGTCTTGTGGGAAGGGCCGTGCAGGAGAGGCCCACCAACCTGAGTTTCCAGCCGAAGTCGTTGTGGATGGAAGGGACTGGAGATGGTGTCATAGCCCCTCCGTGGTTCAGCTGAGGAGCCTGAGCCTCTGAGAGGGCAGGTCTGCTGGTTTGGGGCCGAAGCCCTCGGGGAGGGGACCTTCAGTCCCTACTTGAGTCCCTTCGCCCCACACCGAGTGGACTGTCCTCATGGGGAGAGGGAACGCGAACCGAGGGCTCAGATGTCAACCCTCTTGATATCAGATCTATTTTTTGTCAGCATCCAAACGGACAGCTCACAGCTTCACATTCTTCTCTTGATCACTTTAGAACTGACATTCTGCCGGCTCCTTATTAAAGAAAGAGCAAATCAAGAGCTGGCTGAAAGTGGTTTGGAAGCTGGAAATAGAACTATACCATGCCCTTAATACTCAGGCCTGGCAGGGTCCACACGGCAGCCGGGAAGGACTTGGGCAAGGTTAAAGCTAAGCGCATTTGGTGACACTCTTTTTCTGCTGGTTATTCAAAAATCCAGCCAAGGCCCAAAGCACCAGTCATTATTTAAAGCTGGTCCCCAGAATATGGGGATTCGGTACAAGAACGGCAAATCCATTTTTCTCAAGACCCTTTTTCAAGATGCCTACTCTGAAACCTGTGATGTCTCAGCAGCTTCTCCTAGCTGTAATTTAAAAAAATGCAGTGTTTAATTATATGTGACATTCATGAATTGGGTATATTACATGAAAAGTCAGTCAAAAAAAAAGTCTGCTTTAATGGCCCTCCACCAGCCATAGTCTGCATAGCCCACCTCTCACATTCCCCCGGGGCTACCAGCTTCACACAGAATGACCCGTTTCCATAGAAAATGTCTCCCTCCCTCTTCCTCCCTCCCTCCCTCCCTCCCTCCCTGGCTCCATGCCCAGCGTGGAGCCCAGTGAGGGGCTTGAATCCATGCCCTGAGATCAAGACCTGAGCTGAGATCAAGAGTCATGCTTAGACAGCTGAACCCCCCACGCGCCCCCCCAAAAATGTCTTTTTTTTTTTTTTTTTAACACAAGTCGTGTTTATGTCACTTTGCAGCCTTTTCACTTGGCAGTGTTATCTTGGAGACCCTTGTATGTTGGTTCACCTAAGATCTCCTCTGTTCTTTTCAGTCGTCACGCCATCATCTGTGGTTCCAGTAGAAGACTATCAGTCGTCCTTTCCCTATCGGTGTACATTCTGGCTCTTTCTCCTGGTCCCCTGTCCTGGCATTTACTTCTGTGTATACAACGGTTTGTCTGGGGTCAGTCGTAAGTGAGGTCACAGGGAGGCATGTGCTCTGACTCCGTTGCCCTCCAGTATAAGGCTACCAGTCGGTCCCCACGGCAGTGTGTGTGTGTCCCCCACCTTCTCACACCACCCCGTTGCTCCGGCCGAGAGAGCAAGGCACCGGTGGTGTGCCCAGACCCCCGCGAGTTGGGAGCCAGGCCCTGGCGCTGTTTTCCTAAGGGGCATGACCTTGGCTCTGACTGGTCAGGAAGAAAAGTTAAACTTTAGTGAAATACATTTCTGAGACTTCCCACAAAGGGGGGTGGGGGGCGAGACCGCACTGAGAGAAACTAGGCCGGGCTCTGCACTGTTTCTTCAAGTTCTTATGACGGGCACTGAGCCTTTCGAGACACCGCATTGACAAATCTCTCTTGCTAGTGCCCCCTCGAGAACTATGAGCAGTGCTCCGATCTTTTGGTCATTCTGAACCCCCCTGGTAGACCTCCTCTCCTAATCCCCTATCTAGACAGTTTAAGTTGGGAATGGCCACAATTGAAAGAATGCTCTCCAGCCTTTGAGATTGGGAACCCTGTCCCCCGCGCTCCTCCCCGCCCTGCTCCTTGCAGGCATAGACGAGTTGGTCACGGTGTATAACCAGGGTTACTGTATAATTTGTCATCCAGCTGGGACGTTTTTGAGTGTGAAAGGCCACGTTAACTGGAGGGGTTTCTGGGATGATGGGTAAAGTAGGGCTTTCCTGCAAACCGGGTTGTATGGGCGTACTAGCTTTTCCTTATAGTAATATTAATCTATTATTAATAATATAATTATAACATTGTAGTTGTATATAAGTAAAATTAGTGAAATAATATGATTAACATTACTATTATTTTTAGCATGTTTAAAAGTAACTTCCCAGCTCTGACTAGTTTTAAAATAGACTTCTGTCCAAAGAAAGGTACGCCATTAGGAACACTTGTTAAATTGGGTGAGCTATCTGTATGAAAAGGGAAATGTGCTGATCAGTGCTTCTGAAGTCATTGTGGAAACTTTAGGAAAAGAGCAAACTTGGGAGAAAGAGAACAGGAACTTTCTCTGAGACCTTTCCTGGGGGTTCCTGACCGGAGAGCTGAGGTGCATGACCACTGGCTGTTGGGGGCTTCGCTCAGTATCAGTGGCGGGGACTCTGGGCTCCTCCTTCCCCCTCTCATGCACCCCATGCTGGGGGCCCAGTGCACCCCTTCCAGCAGAGCCATCAGAAACGCCCCACAGCACACGGCCTGGAACAGAGGAGGTTGGAGGCGGCTGGCCTGGGGTGTGGATGGAATGGCCTTCTTTAGGCAGAGAATGTAGTCAAAACTTTCTGAGCTCAAAAGCACTATAGAAATTAGAAAACATTTTACAGTCCCTTAGAAAGAATTGAGATTTTTGCTCAAACTTCAATTATTTCCATACTAGCTAGATGATTTTTGCCATATTCCCACCCTATAGCGGCACTTAACGGTTTTCTTTAAATCAACTTGCTGTATTTATGTAAATGAATTTAGTTTTAAAGGAAAATTACACCATTATCACTGGCTTCTAGCTAAGAATTTTTTAAATACACAAGAAGATAAATACATAGCTCTTAAACTGGATAACGTTGGCCCTTGGCCCCTTGGAATCGTCTCGGGCACCACCTTGGTTGGGTGTAGCGCTGTCTTCTCCCCAACAGACAGCGAGGGGCCGAGTTTGTTCATCCCCCTAGGAGAGTACTCGTCTGGACCGTAGAAAAGATCTCCTGACAGGTGGTCTTCCTGAGCTGTGTAGCATATTCTTGTCTCCCTCAACAACAGATATTTACCATCGGGGCGGGGGGGGGGGGGGGCGGGGACAGAATCGATTTTGAACCCAGGATCTAGTGAGGCAACTCTTAGCTGAGGAGTGCTGGGAAGGGTTCTGGTTCCAACCAGCTGAAGCCTGGTGAGTTTGCACAGGACTAAATTACTTGGGGCATATTTTCTTTCCATGACATTTGCCTTCTAATAATAAATCGACAGATGTAGTTGTCTTGATCTGCCTTTACCATGACATTTGCCGTCACTTCACATGTTTTTGTTTGCAGATGCAGCCAAGAAACAGGCTTATCAGTGAGGCTTTAACCCATGCCCTTGGCCTCAGCAGAGCTCTGTCCCAAACAACAGGAGCGTGAGCTCAGGCACCTTCTACTTCCTGCTGGGCTTTTCTGGGGATTTGGGTGGGGGGAGGTGGGTCTTTTCTCCCATCATGCGCTTGGTTCTTGATTGGATGCCAGAAAAGGGCCTGTGCCTAAAAATACACCTTCAGAAGTGTGGTGGGATACGCTTTTCATACAGGTCAAAAGCCAGCAAAACGAAGCCAATATATACATGATAGAAGGAACACGTTCACAGAAAGCCTACGATAAACTAGAGATTTGTTACTCTGTTACTCTGGCGGAGAAGGTGGGTGAGGATGCGGGGAGGCATTCGAGTATATGAAGTTACTGGCTGCATCTTGCTTGGGTTGGCTCGTTGTGTATTTTTAAATACTAAATTTAAAAAGTATGTGTTGAGGCCATCTCCATGGGTCAATGGAATGGGACAGTTGAAACAAATCCAGGGCATTTGGGGAGGGGACCCGTTGTGCTGTGGCCACAGGAGGTGGTTTTCAGGCCAGGCTGTTGCTGACCAGATGCCAGGGCTCTGCTCACCCATCTTTATTTTGAACAAATCAAGAGGGGTTCCTAGCACACGCTAGGTTCTCAGCAATTTGTTGATTTTTTTCACATGTATATTGTGAGTATTTTTGAATACTGAATTCAAGTTTTGTTGAATTTTTGTTGACTCTTTTTTCACATGCGTAAGTTTAAACTTGTTGTTATGGACGTCTCCCGGCGTCCTGAGGTGGAGACGCAACCCCGGGGCCCCAGCACCGCAGTACTAGCCCATCAGTGCTTTCTCCCTCCTTTACCCCTACTTCTTCGAGTGTCTTTTTTAAGGCATGTCCCAGAAATCATACTGTTTCATGCTGCTCTTTCTGGGCTCTTTCTGGGCTCTTTTGGTTGTCTGTTGAAGCCACCCCCTCCCTGCAAGGAGAGGAAGTCAGGTAACTGACCCCCCTTCCCCTCCTCCTCCCCGTGAGACACTTAGTCACTGCACAGATCTGGGACACCCTCGCTAGGGGAGTAGACTCTAACCCCTGTGAGCCCTAGGAGTCTCCTAAAGCCACCACCCATCTTCTGGGTCCCCTTTCAAAGGCCTCCAGATTGATCGCTGGAGATTTTCCCAATTCCCAAAACAACATAGAGACATTTTCAGTGGCCAGGCAAATTTCAGCTATGCTCTTTCTAAAAGAATGCACATTTGGAACGTACAGAGCCCAAATCAGTGTGATGTCAGTTGTCACTGTCCGTGTGGAAAGATTTTGCCACGGCCAGCTGCTGGGCCTCTTTGCACTATATTAATAGCAGGGCCGTGGGGCCCATTGGGGTCGGAAGCCAGGGAGAGGAGAGGGACAGCTGTGGCGGACATCACACCATGCTCCAGGCATGTGCTCTCGTGTCATGGGCACACAGATGGCCCACACCTTGCCCTGCCGCTCAAAGCCCCCCAGGCCTGCGCCTATCTTCTCCTTGTAGGGTCAGGAATGGGCTCAAGTGGACAGCACACTTGACGGAGGAGCCAAATTAAGATTGGCGTGATTGGAATAGAGGGTTCGGGCGGCCCAGTGTTCTGGGTCAGCTTACGCTTTTACCGGAAGCAGAGGCATGTGCGGGCCGAATGAGGCAGTGGTATTTAAACAGCTGGGGGTATTGGGTTCTATATGCCAAGGCTGGACAGATATTTTTAAATGTCACAGGCCAAATGGAAGCTCAGTTGGCAGCAGGTTAGAGGGGCAGGGGGATTTGGAGGACACTGCAGTACCATGGCTAGATATGGTCAGGAGAGCTCGGTAGGATTAGTGCCTGGGAAGAAGCCCAGCATGTGAAGTTCAGTGAAGAGGTAGCAGGAGGGTCATTTGAGTAAGCGGTAGGCGCTGGCGGGTGGGGGCAGGGGCAGATGGAAATGTGGGGAAACGCCAAGGACAAGTCTGGAGCGGAGAGGTCAGCAGGGTTGAGCCCCCTCGCTCACAGGAACGGGCCGCGGAATAAACCTGGTGGTTCAGGTCCCCGGTTTTGGTGTCAAACAGACCTGAGCACCAACCTCAGCACCCCACTGCCTGCCCCACACCCTTGGGGCGACTCATTTATCTGCCGAGTTGGTTTCCTGACTTACGAGGAAGGGGACCTGGGCTCCTGGAGGATTAAACTAGACAACCCGCTCCGGAAGCTCAGAAACAAGTCCCGAAAACGGTGGCCGCTGTTATGACTAGCAAAAACGAAATCTGTGGAAAACCACCATTATGGAGCAGAGCTGGAAACTGCCCTCCAGGCTCATCCCACCCAGAAACAGGTTGTGTTTCAACCGCACAGAATCGTTTTTTTTTTTAAGTCTGAATTATGATAGCCACCAGTGTTTAGATATTAGGAGATATTACCAAAACTCTTGGAGAGTTGACTTCTCCTGGCCCACGCTCCGAAGCCTCTAGCTTCCGGGGCCTGTCCACAGGCAGTCGTCACCGAGGGGTGACTGCCCCCTGTCGGCGAGCTGCAGACCGCCACCGCGCCCGCTGCCATCTGGCCCCGTCACTCATCTCTGAGCAGGGCCTGGCCTCTGTAGGCATTTGCACTTGTTCTCTGTGCAGTGAAGTGGACCTATTATTATCTCAGAAGGGGCGAGGGCTGTCAGAATTAGCCACCAAATTGCTGGCTGGGGCCTTCTTGACTTTGCCATGACATTGGTCTTGGGAGACCTGGGCTCCTGGAAGAGCACTGAGTGGCCTGGCCGGGGAAGGGGGAGGTGAAGGAAGGGGGCAGCGAGCTTTCACGAGGGCCTCTGTCAGGCCCCCGGAGGCCGCTTGGCTGCCCGTTTCCCTCCCTGTGGCCCCTCGGTAAGCTGAGTAGAAACACAACAGGGTTAGGGCGGTTTCTGTGGCGATGCCAACATCCGTGCGCGCGGGGCCCCTCAGCCATAGGATGGAGCTCGGGGAGGCTCTGGGGAGGCCAGGGCAGGTCTGAATCCTGGATGTGGCTTCTCAGCCTGGGGAAGGAAGGCAGGAAGGGTGGGGAGGGGCTTGCTCAGGGGGCTCGTGGGGCCCTCGGCCGGGGGCAGGCAGCCCTCAAATTGATCCCTATTGCTGTGCAGAACCTTTTGCTTGTCCAGGCCCCTGGGAAGAACCCTTGGTGGCAGTGACGCAGCTGGGCCTTCAGGGCCGCCTGTGTGAGGGCTTGGGAGACCCCTCCTCTCCCTTGAAGAACCACGTCTTCTGTGGGAGAAACACTCGGTAGGGTTGGCTGTTTACACACAACCAGCCTCAAACTTGGAGAGGCCCTTCTTCCTGACTTGTTTGCTCCTTTATTGGATATGTCTCATGGTGCCTCCCATATCCTAGGCATTAGGGAAATACATTAATTCATTTAATCTTCACAGCGACTTTACAGGGAAACTGAGGCACATAGGTCAAATAACCCTTGCAAGGCCATACAGCTGGACAGTGGTAGAGTCTGGATTTGAACTCCAGAGCCCACCTTCTAAACCACTGTCTGCAAATGCTGCTTGGAGATGGGGATGGGGGGCGGGCTCCGGGGAGGAGTCTGAGGTGATGTTTGGGCTGAGTCAGGAGCCCACCACCTCGCAAGCTGGGGGAAGGGCCTGGGGTGGGAAGAGCTGGCTGTGGGCTCTAGGGACAGAGGGAGGCCAGCCTGGCTGCAGGAGTGACAGGGAGGGGAGCGGGGCTGGACTAGGGCCATGGAAGCGCTGAGGGGTCTCAGCCATGGTCTGAACCCACGTCTTCCAGCACCCTCTCTGCTAACCTCTCTGCTACTGTGCTGAAGAGGGATTGCCAGAGGCAGGAGGAGTGGCTGGGAGACCGGCTGGACCCGTCAGTGGTGATGATGAGTATGTTTGAGATGCATTTGGGAGGCTCGCAGCACTTGCCTGTGGATGTGCTAGAGGTCAAAGGTCACTCTGATTTGCTCAGGGTCTGCTGAGCGGGTCTGCTTCCTGAGGTGGTCCAAGTCTTGGGGGAGGCTTTCCCTTGGAGACCTCTTTCTTGACAGTGGAGAGGAGGGTCCCTGGTACTTTGGAATATTCATCAGCCTATGGTCAGAGCTGGTTCCTTCCAGCCTGGAGCAGACATGGCCTCAGGGCAGGGTGGCCTTGGAGAGCTGACCGGGGTGGGGTGTGACCGTTGGGAGGACCAGCCAAGAGAGGGCAGGCTGAGGGCAGACACCCGTGTGTCAGCGCTTACACGATTTCCAGCAGGGCCTTTCCTCTCACCTGCACTTCTGGAAGGAGCAGTAGGACCTGTAGATGCGGTGTCCTGAGTCTTCCCATTGTAACTTTCTGATAGGTGAGGACAGTGAGGCTTGACAGGTCAGTGCCTGAAGTCGCTCTTCACGCCCCTGATGGAAACAGTCAACTAGGTGGGGTGTGTGGGTGGCCATTGCTCATTGTGGGGACACCGTGAAAAGGTCTTCTGGACACCCCCAGGTTCGCTTGGAGCCCGGCCTTTCGTCTTCCTCTCTTTGGGTGATGGATGCTCTTGGGGGCTCGGACCGAGGCACAAAGTGCCCCAGTCCCTCACCACTAGATGGCGCAGCTGCAGTAATGATGTCGCTGGTGCTCTCCATGCCCCCTTTGTCAGGAGAGTCCCTGGGGTGGGGGTTCCTCCGGTCCCCTTGGCCTGGGGCACCTCTTGGACCTGCTCTGGACCTGGCCATGTGTGTGGTCCTGGCTAAGTGATGGCACCTGCATGGGTTTCCTTGTCTGGAATGACAGTTGGGTACAGAGATGATGGGTTTCCATTGGCACAGTCATTTGGTGGTGAACGAGGCCACGAATTCAGCCGCCTCATTTCTTCCTGTGTTCCCTGCTCTACACGACCAACAGGACCGCCATGGTTCTGTCTCCTTCCTCGTTTCCCAACCAGAAAGATTCAGAGGTTTCTGTGAGCTTGTCTCCGTGTGCTCTGCTCTTGGCTGGCCGAGGCTCTGAAGTCGGCTGTGGGCGGAAGAAGGCCTTGGAGATTGTGACTCCCAGCAGGTTTCATTAACAGCCCATTCTGTCTCATCAGAAAAGGGGCCACGTTTCCAGAACCATCACTCCTTCTCTCTGAAATCAACAACAGACAACAGTCTATAAAGATTGCCCACAAGTACAAGTCGCACTGATGGTTCTTCTGGCCATCGGGAGAAAGAGATCAAGTACAAGAGCCACCCGAATATGACCTTGGGTGGTTGTGGTGTGTGCGCACTTGTCTGCCTTTGGGTACCCTGTTAGCCCCTCCCCTTTTCCTCTTTCTTTCTGTCGCAAGCGGGTCTGTTCTCAGGCGTCCTCGGGGCGTCCAGCAGCAGTGTCCCTGGTGGCACCGCCATGTGTGGCCCCGCTGAGCCTCGTTGATGGCACCTCATTGATCGGACTCTTCATGCTTCAGCCTCTTTGCAGGGGGACTTTACCCTTGCTCCCTGGAGAAGAGGTTTGCTAAAAACAGATTTGTGTAAACAAGGTCTTAGGAGGAAAAGGTTCATCTCCACCTTCTGCCAGAACGCTCTTGTTCTTCAAGGCTTCTCTGCCGCGTTCTTTGCAAATGTCGGTTGGGAGATGAGTCAGTTTTAGCTTGGAGTGCAGGCCCAGCACGGTGGCCCCTTACAAACACCTTGTCGGAGCTTACTTTGGGTTCACCACCGGGCTTCTGTAAGGTGGCTTGATTAATTCACGGTGGTAACCCCACCGCCCAACGCCATCTGAAATGGGAGGATTTACTGTACCAGTTTACTGCCAAGCCACATCAGGTGAAAGCGGGAAACTCCAGACCATCTGTTGTTAAAAAAAAAAAAAAATTAATAACGGAACATCCACCGAGCAAACACTTTGTACTGCTGCATAATAAATGTGGAATGCGGTGACCTCGGCAGAGGCGGCCACGGGTTTGTCTCCCCACTCCCTGCTTGTCTGGGGCGCCGGGCTGTGAGGTTTGTGGCTTTCTGCCCCCTGAGGAGAAGGCTGGACGCCGGGCCCCGGCCCTGGTTGCTTTCATCATTTTCTCACTCTCTTCTCTACGCCACAGCGAATGTTCTAGGCAGAACGTCCAGGTTTCTGCAGACACTCCTCATCCGCCAGTGCCATTCGCCTAGAATCTCCAAAGTCAGGGCGCCTGGGTGGCTCAGTCGTTAAGCGTCTGCCTTCAGCTCAGGTCATGATCCCAGTGTCCTGGGATCGAGTCCCGCATCGGGCTCCCTGCTCCTTGGGAGCCTGCTTCTCCCTCTGCTTCTCTCTCTCTCTCTCTCTCTCTCTCTCTCTCTCCCTCCCTCTGTCTCTCATGAATAAATAAATAAAATCTTAAAAAAAAAAAAAAAGAATCTCCAAAGTCAGATGTGCGGACCCGCTCCGAGGCGGTCAGCCCTGGAGGACACGGGGGTGCGAGGCGGGCAGCGCCCCCATGGTTCTCCCCCACCATGAAGGACCAGCCTCCTGCTTTGCTTAGGAGAGAGCTGACAGCTCCTTTTTGATTTGCAGCTTTTGTTCAGAACGAGGCAGGGGTTCTCCATCGTTGCAACACTCGAGTTAGGCAATTGTTCGTAGACCCTCTTCTGGGGCCCGGTGCAGAATAACATGGTGAGCACGCACCCGCCACTCAAATCAAGGTAGCGACAGAACCTTCAGGGAGAAGCCTTCAGAAGATGAACTGTTGAGGCTGGCTGTCAGCGCGTGAGGCCGTGACAGAGCTGTGATGAAGTTCTTTTCCATGGTGCTCAGAGCCTGCCGCCAAGGCCCCAGCAAACCCACGTTCAAAGGCCGTTTCTTCAAAGTAAACAGCGCTGCCTTTGAACTGGGAAGGGAGACGGGGGTCGGAAGGCAGGTCTCAGTGCGCGTGTTTGAACGGGCTCCACCAGGGGAGATGCATGATTTCTGGTGGCCTAAGCCCTTGGGGTGCAAAGAGGGGCCATCGGTGTCCTGTGACATCTCCGTTCACCTGCGGCCACCCTAGGTCCCCATGTGGGGCTGGGCTGGGAGGGGTGACAGGAGACCCTGGGCCACATTATGAAATCAGGAAGGGGGGGCACGTGAGGCACAGCCTTGTGTGGGGCTGATGATGAAGGGCTCTTCCGGAGGGCCCCCCCCAATCCTGTTGTGCTCTATTCAGAGGGTTGGGTGGAGGCTTTCCTGAAGGGCTCTGTGAAGCGCTGTACCCTCGGGCTGTGCCGTCAGGAGGCAGGACACAGGGAACCTGACAAGGGAAAGGCCCCGTCGTCCGCCTGCCCCCCACAGAGGCCCCCCACTCCACCGGCAAGCCCCCCCACGTGGTAGCCAGAGGCCACTGACCATACTGTTCTTCTGCCCCAGGCCTCCAGTGGCTACCTGGAGTACAGCCCACCCTCTGAGCTTGGCCTTGACCACCTGCATTGCCCCCAAATGCCCCAGATGCTGTTTGGCCCAGAGCTACCTGAAGCCCTGCCCCTGGGCCTGCTCTTCCTCTCCTGGGGGTCTTCCTCACTCTCACCTTGGCTTCCCACCTGCAGGGAGCCCCCTGCCACCCAGCCGTCACTGGCACCGCGGCCCCCGTCGCCTCGGTCCCTGGACTGGGAATGGTTGCTGCCACCTCTTCTAGTCCCTGGGCTCCCGGGAGGAGGGCCAGAGTTGCCCTGAGGATTGTGTTCTCCAGCTTGGTCTTCTCCTGTGGTGTGCAGTCGGTGCCTAATAAATGTGTGAGCTTGAGTAGGGTGAATGTCTTTCTCTCTGTTCATTCTCCGCAGAGCCCTCCCTGCTCGCCTCACGCCTGTGTCCCGAGGCCAGCGTGGGGCCGCGCTCCCTTGCCTTGGCTCCGTTTCCCTCGAGCTCCCGCCGGCTGCTCGCGGGGCTTCTCAGGACGCAGCCGCGCCTCCCCCGAGGCTGAGCGGGGTGCCCCCCGCCCTCTCCCCTGATTACGGGGTGGGGCTTGCCTTCACGGCACTTACCATCACACGGAACGTACTGGCTGAACGCCTGGCTTCCCCAGCGGACTGAACCCCAGCAGGCAGGGGCTGTCTTTCTCACACACACAGCACAGAGCAGGCCGTGAGGCCCCGGAATTGCTGGCTGGATGGACGGACGGACGGACAGACAGCGCAGAAGGATCCAGACAGGGCATGAAAAGGGCAACTGAAGGAGTATCCCAAGTGCAGAGTGGCCTCACGACAGTGCACGGGACAGGCACAGCAGTGAGGGGCGTCCCCGAATCTACTGAGAGCAGCCATACAGACGAAGCCACCTCCTTGCTGTCAGGGAAACGAGTTTTCTCAAACACATTCCCCTGCGAAGCTGGCGAACCTGCCCCATCACAGCAGCATCCTGCGGCGTGGATGCGGGATTCTCCGGGCTTGAGAACACTCCCCACCCCCGCCGCCGCCGGGGCCCATTCGTGAACCTCCGCGGGGTCTAGCCTGGCTCCACAGGTGGGGGAAGGGGGACTGAGGGGCCTCTGGTGCCCAGCTCTGCAGGGAAGGCACCAGGTCTGCAGTGGCTTTGCGCTGGGGGGGGCGGGGGTTTCCTAGTGATGCACTCGGGCCACTGGCCACTCTGTCTGCTCCAGAGTTCTGCCAGCCAGGCGTGTGTGGCCCCTGCCGGCGGCCTACCGGGCAGTAAGGGGCCTGGCAAGTGGGACGAGGAGGCCAAGGGCCCTGAGAGGCCGAGAGAGAGAGACGGAGAGAGGAATGAGCGGGGCCTTGGCTGCCAGACGGCACGTGCCACAGGGAAGGCTCAGAGTCTGTGGCTTTGGAGACCGTGTCAGGGGGGTGGGAGATAATGGGCCTCCTGGTCCAATTCTGTGGCCAGGCACCCCAGCCCTCTCCCCGCCAGCGTGGTCGCAGTGCTGACCGCCTCCCACTTCTCTGGCCTGTAGCCTTTCCTCCTGTCTCTCGGGAGAACAACGTGACCGTCCTTGCCGAGGCCGACCTTCTTTCTTGTGGCTTCTGCCTACTCTGGCCTCCTCTGCCTCACCACCCGTTCAGCCACGGGCACGCAAGAGAGGCAGGAATCCCTTCCAAGAGGCGTTTCCTTCCAGTGGGAGAGGAAAGCTGTAAAGGAGAACTCCGAACTGTGTGGCAGGTCAGAAGTGACTTCTGCACACTCGCGCTCCCACTCGGGTTGGGGGGAGCGGGAAGACAGACTGCAGATTGAAACGGGCCCCCGTGCGCCCTCCCCTCTGTGTCCAGGCCCCGGGCTTCTCCACCGTCGGCACTGTTGCTAGTTGGGGCTGGACTGTGGGGCGCCTGGCAGCGTCCCTGGCCTCTACCCACCAGAGGCCGGTAACCACCCCTCTGCCTGTTGTAACAACCAAAGGTGTCTCCAGATACCGCCCTGCGTCCTCCCGGGGGGGGGAAACCCACGCCCCACTGGAAGACTATGGTTAGCTTGCACAAAGTTTACTTTGACCTCATAGGAAGAAATAAAAAAGGACAAAAAAAGATTTCACACATCACCTGATCTGGACTCGATCCTACCGCCCCAGGGTAGCTGAGATGTAAAGAAAGTCTGTGCCCTTCCACGGGTCCCGGTGTTAACCTGGAGTCTGATCGATGTTGCAGAAATAGCTCTAGATCAGTGTGCCTCATGGGCACAGACGGATCTCTGAGCTCCACTTGGCCCTGGGAGGCCCTGGAGCCAGGGTGACCCCAGCAGCAGCAGGCATGCCCCACCCTCAGACTTTGGCCCCTGATGCCCTTATCCAAGAGAAGGAACCAGGCTTCTTGTTAACAGAGCTTGTTCCTGGGCCGAGGTGAGGACCGCAGATGAGCCAGGAACACGGCATTGTGGCTGAAGATAAGGAAGTCCTCCAAAACCAAAATGGGGGCCATGGCAGGGGACACAGGAGCCACCGAGAGTGGAACCATCTGACTAACAAGCGAGCACTGGATTCTGACCCCCGAGTCTACACCGTTGTAAGTAACTGAACAAATAGAGAAATGCGTACAAGAGACAGATGTCTTGCATAGAGAATTCCAAAGAATTTGTTACAGGATTTTGTGTCCCCTTAGCGTCCATGGTTCTTGGTCACACCGCTTTGAAGAATGAGGAGGTAGACCACACCGACGGTGGTGGGCAGCAGAGCAAAGTTGATTGAGCAAGAGCATAATGCTCCCGGAAAGGGAGGGGGGCCGGAGTGGGTTGTCCCCGGGGTTTCTAAGTTTAGGGGTTTTTATGAGCTCTTTTGCGGAACTATGTTAAACAATCAGGGTGTGCTGAGTTGTGCCGATCGGGGCTTTGGTCACGTATCTCTAAGTACTAGGTTCATGTCCACATGCTGATGGTCTTTTTTTTTTTTTTTGCTGACATCCGGGGGCTTAGGTCCTAACTGCCCCTTGCCCGTGATATTGACAAATGCTTTTGTGGTTCATTGTCTTATTTTAGGACGTTTTGCAGAAGTCTTTTCTGCAAGGGCTGCAAAGCAGAATGTCAGTGCGGTCCTGTCTAAGCTGCGGAACAGGATGGCAGTGCTGTTTGATCTTAGCTGTCCTGACTCCATATTTCCTTGCTGGGACCTTGGCCCCGACTCCCTGACTGTCCAACACCCTCCTCACAAATTCATGTCAAAGCCGCTTAAGGAGTAGGGCCGGACCTACCCATCCCTTCAGTCTGGGCGCCGCTAGGGGACTTGCTTCCAGAGCGTAGTGTGGAACCTGGGCGGACGGGAACGCTGCACACCAGCCGGGGCTGAGGTTCACGTCACCAGTGAGAGCCTGGGGAGAGCGCGGACCCAGACAGGCCGTGATGAGAAGACCTTCACGTCTGTGAGCTCCCTCCTGAACCCATCACCCTGATCCAAGTACGAACCAAACATCAGGGACGTTCTACCAAGGATCTGCCAGTCCTCCTCAAAATGGTCAAGGTCATCAAAAACAAGAGAAACCTGAGACACTCACAGCCAAGAGGAGACCTGACAACTCAATATAATGTGACCTGGATGGGATCCTGGAACAGAAAAGAGGCATTTGGTGAAAACCAGGGATAACCTGAATAACACATGGCGTTCAGTTAATAATGGATCAGTGTTGGTTCATGCGTTGTGGCAAAGTACCTCAACAATGTAACAGTAGTAGAAACTGGGTGCTGGGCCCTCGGGAACTGTACTGTCTTGGTGACTCTTCAGTAAATCTAAAACTATTTTAAAATAAAAAGTGTACTTAAAATATAGGCATGTGTGTCCCAGTCTCAGAAATAGCTACCAAGGCACCAGGCCTTCCTGGATGCCGATCAGCGCTACAGACAGAACTAAGACAAGTGAAACGGCGCCCTGCCCCCACACTCACGTGGGGTTCTGGCTGCCCCCTCGCCCCCCACCTGATCTTTTTTCTGTGCCATGACTCCCAGCATTGCACGGCGAGGACTGGAGGGAGGAAGTTGGGCTGGATACATGGCGAGGGAAGAGAGTTGGGGTCCAGGAGGCACCTGGGGCTCCGGCTGGGACCCGACAGCAAGGGGGCGGGTCCGAGGGGTGGTGCTGGGTCTGAGGTAGGGCACAGGAGGATGGCTGGGGTGCCCTGGAAGCGCTTGTGCTCCCAGCGTGTGCAGCCTGGACCTCTTGGGAAAGGCCCAGGCCTCCTTGGGCTGGAACCGCTGGTCCAGGGCCTCCGTGACCCCTTCGGGCCTGGCAGGCGCTGTGCCCGTGGCCCTGAGCCCCTGTGGGGCCTGGCCTTCCCGGCTGCTGATGGTGGTTTGCACAACTTGGAGAAAGCCCAGAGCACACTCCTGGCAGAAGGAGATCCAGGGGAGGCCCCTGTCTGCCCTAGTGACATTCTTCGCTCTCTCAAGAGGCAGAATGTTCTCGTTGCCTGAGGTGAACTGGGACCAATGCCATCTTCTCAGAAAGAAAATGTGCCCGCGTCCTGGGCATTGGCACCTGCCTGTGAGCGGGAGCCATCCGTGGCCTGTTCCTTCACAACAAGCTGTGATGTCCACAGTCCAGGCCAGGGCTCGGAGGGGGTGCCTGCCGCCTGACCGAGGCTGGAGTGGCGGGGGAGTGGGGGCGGGAAGGGAAACAGAGGTGCCCCCACTGCCATCACCTGTTCCCGGGGGCCAGCCACCACCCATCCCTCCCTGCACACTTGTACTGCATGCCAGGCCCTGTCGTGGGCCCCCAGGGACACAGAGTAGGACAAGATGGACACGGCCTGTCCTTGTAGAGCTTAGAGCCTATGACCATGTGCACAACAGGGGCTTGGCCAGGAGAAGCAGGGAGGGCTCCCCGGAGGAGGTGGCATGTACGTGGCATGAGAAGGAGGTAGTAGCTAGGTGGCTAGGCAGCAGGGAAGTGTGTGCGCATGAGGGGGTGGGGGGGATGCATGGGAAGGCCTTGACCCTCAGGACTCCCCTCAGCCTCCACCCCCAGCTTGGATTTTACCGAGAGGGTAGGGATGAGCCACTGAAGCATTTCTGACAAGTGACAATCCATTTGCATTTGGGAAGGTTCCTTGGAGAAGCCTGGAGACGGGGTTAGGGAGGCTGTTGGAGTCACCCCTCAGTAGATGTGAGCCCCTCAGCGGGGCTGGGGGGCTGGCGGGCTGGCAGAGGGAGGAGAGAGGAGTACCAGCTGCAGGCAGCCCAGGAGGCTGGGCACCCCAGCTCTGTGCGGGGGGGGGGGGCACAGCTGGGAAAGGGGCCACTTGGGGCAGGATGTGCGGTAAGTTGGCATCTCCCCCCGGTCTTGGAGTCCCCCTTCCTAAAATAAGGGAGCTTAGCTGGCAGTTGGCCACGTGCTCTCCCAGCTCGGGAGCCCAAGATGCAGTGGACGTGGGGCTGCGGCCGCCCAGAAGGGCTCGGGCAGCAGCGCCCACCTGCCACCCCAAACTTCAGGAACCACAGCGTGCAGTGCGCCCTCCTCTCTCTTTGCTGAAACATTTAGCTGTCCTCAACCACAGCCCACGTCCACAGCCGCCGGGTGCCCTTTCTGCATGGGTGACTCACCAGAATTAATGTTCATTTGATTTTTACTATAAATTACGCCTCCCATAATTCCTCCATCACGGGCGGAGGACAGCTCCTCGGGAAGGCTGGGGCAGGCCATTTGGTCACTCGCGCCGGGGAGGCACTGAGTCATCCCTCCTCCCACGCGCTGGCTGGTAGTGGACTGCCGCCGCAGGTGGCTTAGTGGGTGTGTCCCCCCAGCCCGCTCATGGGAGGTGCTCACCTCGGCCCCCAGGAGAGGGGGGGGGCAGACAGGGAGCGCCGCTACCCATGTACCACCTGAATATGGGTGATGGGGTGTTGAAGGTTAAAACAAACCACACTTTTAAAGATGGGGGGTCTCCCTTCCCGCCTTCCTTTCCTCTTGCCTGCCTTCCTTTAGATATTCATCGACTGTGCTCAGCGTTGTGTAAAACACTGGCGATACAATAGTGAACAAAACTAGGGCCTCCACTGTCAGGCTGCTTATGGCCCAATGGGATTAATTGGATAATCACAGAAACACATGTCAAACTACCACCAGCGACGACGTACAACAGAGGGGCTGGTTGGTTCCCAGAAGATGCGCTGTGGGGCCAAGATCCAACTGATGGGAAGGCGTTACCAGGCACAGGGGCAGGACTGCATGTGCAAAGGCCCTGTGGCAGGGAACCACGGGAGCAGGAGGAACCCAAGGGAGGCTAGGCGACCTGGGGGGAAACGGGGGTCCAAGCAGGGCTTGTGGGCCCTGGAAAGAATTGCGCTTGTTATCCTGAGGCCAGGGTATTGGGCATTTTAAGGAGTGGGGATCATTTTAGGAAGCAATCAGAGGCTCCGCCAGTCCCACTGGGATGGGTAAAGGGAGGGTCCCTGCCATGTGCAGACGTGGCCCCAAATGGGCCAGCCCTGGACTCTGCAATTCGAGGACGGGGGGAGTGCATGTAGAGGTGGGGGCAGGGCATGAATGGGGGTGAGGAGAGCAAGGGCCCAGAGGCTTTGCACCAGCTTTGAAACCATACGCTACTTTGTAAAACTCCGTCGACCCGAGGACTGTGACTCATCCACCCCAATTCCCTCGGCAGTGGAATAAACCAATTTGCTTAAACCAACTGATCTCATACATTTGTCTTTTTTTTTTTTTTTTTAATACCTAAAGCTCAAAAGAAACCAAAGTTTACACGAAAAGAAAAAACCTAGCACGCTGGATTGAAGCAGACGTGTGCTTATCTGTTTTTCAAAAGAATTGAATTAAAAAACAAAGCCCACAAACAGAAGCTCACGATGCCCTGCACCAGCCCCCTTGCCGCTCCTCTTGCCTTGGTGCCTGGAATAAATCACCCTGCAGCCCGCCTCTCCTCGCTGGGAAGGGGCCAGCCTCCTTCCCGTTCTGGGGTCCCTGCCGCAGGAGAGGCAGAGAGCTAGGTCCCCGGTGAGACCACCCAAGGAGAAACTTCAGATGGGCCCGTGGGGTCATTCTCGGCATGAGCACCCTGTCCCTGTTTCTGGAGAAGCCAGGCAAGTGAGGCTCGGTGACGTCAAGTAATCTACCTGCAGCTCTGACCTCGTAAATATCACAGCTGTTCTCCGACCCCCCGCCACTCTGATGCTAAATACCAAGGGACACAAAAGTCATAACCCTTAGTCTTTTTTCCTCTCTTTCCAAACACTGGGTATATACCAAGCAGGAGGTACATGATTCCATTTATCTCCAGGGTTCCCAACTAGGGTCAGTTTTACCCCCCACCCCCACCCCGGGGGGACATTTGGCAACGTCTGGGGACATTTGGGTTCTCGAAGTTCAGGGATGGGGAGATGCTCTGAGCATCTAGTGGGTAGAGGCCAGGGGTGCTGCTGAGCACCCTACAGTGCCCAGGACGGCCTCGCAGCAGAGAGTAATCCAGCCCAGAATGTCAGGGGCAGGTGGAGAAACCCAGAAGTGGACAGCAGGGTGCTGTGGGTAACATACGGGAGAGCAAGGGCCTGAAGGGCAGGCACCAAAACGTCTCCATTTGTTTATCTCTTGCTGAAAGGATTTGGGTAATTTTTTATTTTTCTTCCTTATGTTTTTCTGTACCGTTTGAATTTTTTAAGGAACAATGTGCATGTATCATTTTTATAATCAGAAAAAAAGAGCTGTTTTTGTTTTGTAAAAATAAAAAAAATAAAAAGGGATTCAGGACTTACCGATTCTGATCCAGTTCTCCCACTAACTAGCTGTCAGGAGCAGCTCTGGGAAATATGTCTATCTGGAAAGTGAGAAGAGCAATCCCTTCTTGCATTATATTATAGGAATATAAAGTAACATTGTCCTGGGAAAGCTCTCCGAGCTCAGAGGAGAAAAATTGTTGAGAATATGGAGATACTGCTTCCCTCATATATTTCCCCTCTGAGCCGATGTGTACATTTTTTTGCAGCAGAGGCATTTAGAAGACGGAGGACTCAGTAAGGGTCTTCTAAGTGCCAGAGACTGGGAAACAGAGGGGGGTCCAGCAAGCCTCCTGCCCTCGGGTGAGTGGACCGGGTGCTTCCATCCTTCAGAGACAGCATTTAGTCCCCAGATCATTCTGATGGTGTCTTACGGCCGGGCTAAGCCTGGCTTTCTCAACCAAGGCACTATCAACAGTCGGGGTGGGGTAGTTCTCCACTGTGGGGAGGCATCCTGGACGTCGTAGGGTGTTCAGCAGCCTCTCTGACCTCCATGCTAATAGCTCCCCTCCTCTCCCAAGTCATGACAACCCCACATGTCTCCAGTGGAGGCCAAACGTTCCAGTGCGGGAGTGCCGAGATCGGGGCCTGCACAGAACCACCGCGTGGCCGTGCTCAGTGCTCTACCGGGGAGGCCCTCCCAGAGATGGTTCAGGCCCCTGAATCAGGACGCTGATTGGCTGCATTTCCGAGTCACTGCCCACGTTTTCTGTCTTCAAAAGTCTTCCCTTTGTGCCTACCTGGTCCAGGACAGCCGCTCACGAAGGCGGGACCCCTGGAGGTCCAGGGGCGCCTGAGGCTTTGGGATAAGTCCCAGTCCCACGAGGCCGTGGGGAGGCCTGAGGCTGGGGCCCCAGCTTCCCTACAAATAATGCCACGCAGGTAGGCTGTGCTCAAGCAGCCACCCACGCCCCCACCCCCCGCAGCGAGAAGGCACAGGAGCCCGTGTCTCTCGGGAGCGCGTAAACCCACCCACTAATCGTGAGAAGGCCCTGGGAGGTGCTACTGAGGCCACTTGGCACACCAGCGCCGAAATCAGAAGCAGAAGATGAACTTCCAATTAAGTAAGATGAAACCAGTTTGGAAATTCAATACCTCACCTCCCTTCCTGTCTTTTTAAAAATCCATAATTCATGGCGAACCCAGTCAGGGGGTGTGCAGCTCAAGTGAATTATCCATTTTTTTGTTTTTTGTTTTTTGTTTTTCCCAAAGATCGAGACTGGGAGAGGCCTGTTCTTAAATTGGAGGAAATAAAAAGCAGCTCTTTGGAGCGCCTGTCCCCTGACGTTGACCTCGTTGGCCCAGCCCTCCATCCCACGGGAGAGGAACGTCACAAACACGTGCAAACAACATTCTAAGACTCATGGTAATTGCACTGCCAGGAACTTATCCTTCCGATGCCCTGCCCAGGCTGGGGATGATGAATACCCAGGTTTATTCATTGCCAGGTGGTTGGTAACAGCAACAGGCTGGCAACAACATAGATGCTTGCCCATAGAGGGCTGGTTAAGTCAACCCCATTCCTGCCTTGCGATGGAATTACCATGTAGCGCTAAAAACAGAACCCGGAGGCTCATTGTATAGTGAGAGGAGATGCGTCATCACATTGTTGAAGCCACGGTGGGGAACAATGTTTATAGTATGCTACCATCTGTGTTTATAAGAAAAGGAAAAAATATACACGTATGCATTGGCTTGTATATACCTAGTGTGTCCCTAGGCTGGCTGGCTCCCAGGAGGGGGACGGGGAGACCAGAGAGAGAGAGAGAGAGAGAGAGAGAGAGAGGTCACAGGACGCCTCCCTGCATACCCTTTTGTGTGTTTTGGTTTTCAAACCAGAAATAAGTGCTCAGAAATAAATATATAAAATTAAATTTCCTTTACAAAAAAAAAAGCACAAACCAACCACACACCATGCTAATTTGTTATGAAAAACACACCGTAGGGAAGGGATGGTGAATTCCTAGGAAGCACGCAAGTGTGTCGCCTCCAGGACACCCAGGTTCCTCCCTGGACCTCAGAATTTTTCCAAACTTTGCCTTAGTTCTCTAAGGATTTTTTGCTTCGCTAATATCCCGTGATACGTTGGTGTCTTCCACATTATAACCCAGCCATCAACACCTTCTAGTCGTGGGCCAAAACGTACTCCAGGACCCTTGTCCCCTTAGACCCCGGCGAGGGTTGCCATTATTATGTTTGATAAGCATGGACTTGTTTTTATGTGTATTTCCTATTTGTGTCAAGTGATACAGATTTTTCCAGTCACTGTGGTGGTGTAAACGTTCACTTTCAAGTAATTTATTTAAATAATGCAAGAGCAAAACAATGTTAAGTAAATAACAGCACAGCGAAGCCAGCAGATGCGCAAAAACCACAGATACAGAAGCGTGCCGGGCTGAAATTCAGGGCACGCAGCTCCGTGCCACATCACCCCTCTCCCCTGCAAAGTGATTTTACTTTCAGTGACCTGGCCTCTTGGACTCTTAACTCAATGTGATCAAGAGAAGAGAAGAAAGAGGCATTTGCAGTGAGCTTTCAATTACTCAGTGGAGCAGCAAATGCAGGTGTTCCTTAAGTGGGTGGGTGGCGGAAGGCTCCCCAGTGCACACTGAGCTCCTCGGCTGGGTCCGTCCACCTCTGTACAGAGATGATGACCTTCACTTCCCATTCCATTGTAGAACATACTGTTCATTCTCCCGTGTCCATTATGCCTTAAGGGCCACAAATTTTAAGCTGATAAGGGAGGCCTAACGAACCCCAGGGTTTGGCTGGATCAACTCTTGCCTGCTGTCCATCTCAGATAGATTGCAGACAGCGCCAGAAATGGGTCCTGGGACAAAACTCCCCTCAGGAGATCCAGGGTCCAAAAAACTGGCTAACAGATGGGGAGGAGTTATTGCTTTATGGGGTACTTACATGCAAGGGAGCTCCAAATTACATTTCAGAGACACCAGGGAGGGGCTCCAGTGGAGAAGGGCAGGATGGTTTCTCCTGATAGGGGCAAAGAGAATTCTAGCAGAGCGGGCTGAGGGCCGTGTGTAGTTACTGCTACATGGAGGCAGGATTTCATGGGTGCCTGGCTCTCCCGCTCGCCTTCAAAATACCCAGAGTGCCTGCTCATTTGGTTTGGTGACAGCATGATCACCCTGTGCGTGGGCCTTGCACACCTTTCTGGTGGCTGGTCTCTCTTGGAAAGCCCCGTTAAGCCTTCTGGCCCACTTTATGCCTTTGCTTGGGAAAGACAAAACAAAGATGGCTCTCCTTAACCCAGATCAACGCCCGTCTAAGGGGGGACATGGAGGCAACAGACGAGTATTTTCGGGGCGGGGGTAGGAGGCCACTTTCTGCAGGCCCTTTGTCAGGATGGCTTCGCCCCAGTACCCCCGGGAGGGAGTGGGCATGGGGTGGAGGGTTGGGAGGCAGGCGCCTGCAGGACTGTGGACTCAGTTGGCCCTATGTACCGAAAGATGACCGTTTTATACACCAGTGTCTAATGAAGTTTGCAGGCGAATGTGAGTGGAAATACGAAGAAAATAATTATCTAAGCCGGGGAGTCGCCAGGGCTCTGGAGGCTATGATTTTGGTGCTAAAGGAAATGTGGCAAAGGGGAGGGCCCGTCAGAAGACGCGAACACTCCTGTCCTTTTCTGAACTTGAGGTTCCCGGTTCCCGAAAGTTCTCGGTGGGGGACGTGAGATGCCAGTGTGGGCCCATCTCCGCCTGCGTCAGAAGCGGGCTCCCTCCTTTCTTCTGAAGTGGGGGGCAAGGTGGGGTCTGGGTAGGAGCCTCCTGACTCCAACGCGGAGGGACTGGCTTGGGGGGGGGGGACGGGCCAGAAGGGGTCCAGTCTTTCCACTGATCTAGCACTTTCCTGTCAGGCTGAGCACCAGCCCCTTCCCGAGTCCCCTCCTCTGGCCTCAGAAGAGGGCTGGGTCCGCAGGAGAGTCCCCGAACCGAAACCACACCCGGGCTGCCGGCTGGGCGGCCTGGCGGCCAGGGCTTCGGGGGAGGCCCCGCCTCAGGGTCCTGCTGCCCTGCCCCCGCACTCAGGTAAGACCCAGGATTGTTTTTGCGAGAGGAAGGGGCCATCCTCCCACCCACATTTGCCGCCCAGAGCTTTCAATAGCTCCAGGCTTCTTGGCGGTGCCCACCTATTGTTTCCCGAAACCTGACTGTCCTTTTTGGTCAAGCTGCAAGGGGGAGATAAGACTGACCTTGACGTGCTCTAGGCTGTAGCCTGGGAATTCCACCCCACCCCGTGTCTCCGTCCCCTCCCCATTTCCTGGAAGCCGGGACAATCATGGAACCTAAGAACGAGACCCAGTGTAGTTAGGGGCCGCTGGGGCAATGCGGGCCGTAGGCTCAGCTTGTCTCCCCGGGTCCCCCCGCCGCACGTATCTCGGAGGTCTAAATTGCAGCTCAGCTTGTGCCATGTGAAAGGAATATCCATCTTCTCGCTGCTCACGTCACTTCAGCCTTTGGGCTCAGCCTGGGGTCTACAGATCCCTCGTGAGGCAGCAGATAAGCCAACGTGCCTAAGTGAACACTTTCTCCTCGGGGGTGGGGAGTGGAGGGCTGGGCCGCTCTGCTCAGGGTCCTTTAAAAACACCAAAAATACCAGCTCCCTGGCCCCACCCGAGACCTGCTGGTTCTGAGTCTCCAGGGGTGGGGTCCAGGGTCTGCACTCTCATTTAAAAAAAAAACAAACCACAAAACAACCCTTCCCCAAACCGACCTAGGAGACACTGGCCTAAGGATAAAACCAAAATGGATTCTTCATTCAAAAGGTTTCAGGCTACAGTTGAGGTTGAGTGGCGAGCAACCCACTTGATTTGCATGAGGGGGGGGGCGAGAGAGATTTCCACGTCCTCGAGACTTCTTTGAACAACTGGAGGCAGTAATTATCCATGCAAAGTGAAGCTAAAATTTCAGAGAAGTATCTGGAGAATTCCAGTCAGAAGAAGCATGCTTGTCTGAAATACCTAGATAATTAAAGAAAAAAATATATTCATTGCATAAATCGCTCATTAATTCATTCCTCTGTGGGGGCACACGGCTTAAAAGCAGGCGCTTTGATTAATCCAAGCTATATTAAATCCTCGAGATGCCTTTTTTTTTTTTTTTTTTTTTTTACACCCTGTGCCTGGATCTTCGTATTTCCTTCCTCTAAAGAATCATAAATAAAAGTTGTCCCTTTGCAGAAATGCATTTCAGGTTTGGCTTGGCAGAATATGCCCTAGAGTTGGTAGAATCAATTTGGGTGCACTTTTTCTTTTTTAAGTACACATTTCGAAATCAGATGCATTCTTTCCAGTTCACTGGAAATGCTAATTTTTTTTCCATCACATTTCGAAGTTACATTGTGTGTGGCTAAGCGAATAACACCGGGCACAATAGCACTTCAGAGAGACGGAGGAGGAACATGATCCCAATCAGAGGGAAAGCCAGAGAAATGGTTAATTTCAAAGGCAGGCCACTGATTGGGGAGAAGGATCTATAGAATTATTTATTTCCTTTAAAAAAAGAAGAAAAGAAAGAAAGAAAGAAGAAAGAAAACCCTGAAAATTCAGAAACCACTTGGAAAGAACAAGCGTCTAATCCTGACAGGTTGATTTTCAAGACCCTCTTAATGAAATTTCAGCACATCTGTTCTCCACTCATTCCCCTGCCTGGCTACCCAAGGTACCCTAGACCCGGCTCACTTTTCATTTCTCCTTCAGCTGTTTTATTCTGGTATAATGGATTCCACTCCTACCCACCCCTCTGGCGGGCTCCGGCAGGGGTAGGCCAGCCCCACCTGGAGCACCTCTTCCAGTGGGTTTGGGGAAGCGAACAAAAGCAGATGCTGAGCTCGTAGATTCCACTGGGTAGCCTTGAAAAAACTAGCCTTTTGATGTGTGTTGGCTTGAGCCAGAGTGTCCTCGGTGTCTTCCCAGAGATCAATATTAAATACTTTGCAATGCCTTGTTTTACAAAAAGCTGGCGGAGAAAGGCAGAAACATCCTGTCTCAAAGCATCTTTTGTAGTATATACGGGGAGGTGGACACATAGGGACTATTTTCAGGTGCTCGAGGGGACACTCCTCTTCAGTCAGTTAACACACTGATGGGTTGTGCCCCAGATTTTGAGATTTTACAGGGTGGTAAAAAAATAAAAATAATTAGAGGGGAGATAGCCACTTTTTCTTTTATCGAGAAAGGGCAGTAAAAAGCAACCACCTTCTAAGGCGAGTTCTTGTGAAAGGGAGAGCATTTAGGCTTTCTAAGGGCAACTTGAGCCGGAAGCACTGAATCTCAGAGCTGATTACATCATGTATTCATTCAACCAACATTTGCCGAGCACATCCTCTGGGCTCGTAGCATTCTAGGCACCCGGGAGACAGGGCAAACACTACCCTGGAATCGAGTATGTCCAGCCTCATGAAAACCTCACTGTCCGTGTTTGGCTCACCTTCCTGTGGAGGGGCCCCAAACTTGAGAGAGACCAACCCAACCTGTGCTTCCCCCTGCATTGGGAAGTCACACCCGTCCTCGAGGCTCCAGCACCACCCCACCCTTGGGTCTGACAAAGCCAGGCTGGACAGCGAGTGGCTGGGGCGTTCTACCAGAAGGGCCCCAAATCAGCAAACATCTGATAGGAAAGAGACAGAAGAAGTGGCCCACTTAATTTCTCCTCCTGAACACCTTGAGAAAGCTACCACCCTGTTGGAGACGCATCCCTGGGGACCTAGCTAGTGCCCAGGGCAGGGCCTGTCGTCACAAGGAGAGTTGCCTGTGACGTCCCATACTGCTGGACCCCCTGACCGTCCATCCTCCCCACTGCTTCCCTCCTCCGGGAAGCACCAAGAATGTCCTAGGAGCCATGGGGCACACCGGGGTCCTCTTCCACCAGCTGCAAAGGGCCATGCGGACCGCCTTTGGCTCGGGCCACTCAACCTCGAAGCCCACTTTTACTTTTCTCTGTTATAGCTCTGATGGCAGGGGGCCCAAGGCTGAGGGCGAGCCTGTGATTCAGTCATCAGAGAAAGACCACACGGGGACCTGCCTTTCTTTCTTCCATGACAACTGTTTTTCTTAAAAAAACAAAACAAAACAAAACAAAAACACCCACCTCCTGAACTGTTCATGCCTCATTCTAAAGGGGGCTGCAGCAGACCTGGGGAGGGGGAGCCAAGGGCGGGAGGAGACCACCCAGCTCGGGGCTCTAGAGCAGGGCTTGGTGCATTCTAACCTGCGAGCTGAGCACGGTTTTTACATTTTTAAATGGTTTGAAAAGAATCAAAAGAAGAAGATTTTTCTTGACACACAGGAATTATTTATGGGAACTGAAATTTGAATTTCCCATGATGTTTTATTGGCGTACGGCCACGCCCGTGTGTATGTATCAGCTCTGGCTGCTTTGGCTAAAGATACTTATCATCTGGTGCTTTGCAGAAAAAGTTTGCTGAGCCCTGATCTAAACCTATGGATGGACTTCCAGAGGGTTCCATGAATTCCCTGGAATTGTTTGCAGAGTGGGGCCTGGGCACTTCTCCAGGAGAAAGGCCCACGGTTTCTTTTTTTTTTTAAGATTTATTTATTTATTTATTTATTTGAGAGAGAGAGAGAATGAGAGAACACGAGAGGGGGGAGGGTCAGAGGGAGAAGCAGACTCCCCGCCGAGCAGGGAGCCCGATGTGGGGCTCGATCCCGGGACTCCAGGATCATGACCTGAGCCGAAGGCAGCCGCTTAACCAACTGAGCCACCCAGGCGCCCCAGGCCCACGGTTTCTATCAAGCTCTTGAAGGGGTCCAGGTGGCTACAACACAGAGCTGCCAGTCCGCAAACTCAAATACAGCCTACCGGGTTACATGGGATTTCAGATAAACAATGGATACGTTTTTAGTATAAGTCTATCCCCCCAAAAAAGATACTTTGTGGTTCAGACAGACTTGTACTAAAAAATTATCCATTAAAACTTTTTTTTTTATTTTTAAAGATTTTATTTATTTGAGAGAGACAGAGATAGTGACAGAGATGGTGAGAGAGAGCACGAGCAGGGAGGGGAGGGAGAAGCAGGCTCCCTGCCGAGCAGGGAGCCCGACCCGGGGCATGATCCCAGACCCGGAGATCATGACCTGAGCCGAAGGCAGACGCTTAGCCAAATGTGCCACCCAGGTGCATGGAGTAACTGTATTTTACCTGCAACCAGGAGAGTGACGGGACCAGCTCCTAAGCATCCCCTCCCCACGGCCCCACTCTTACTCCCCGGCTGACCCCCTTCCCTCCTCTGATCCTCCCTGATCCCGCCCTCCAAGGTCTCTTGAGCCGTGGGGTGGTCGAGTAGGAACACGAAGTTACGTTTATTCCCTCTAAATCGACTTTTATATATTTTTATGGCCTAAGCTCTTTTGCGATTACAATAGAAATCCATGCTTGGTTATAAGAAATGAAATCCTTATAGATGAAGGCAAAGTACCCATGATCCGGCTGCTGGACACCACCTGCCCCCGTAAACCGTCAGGGGCCGACAGTCCCGCGTGCCCTCCGTGCTGTGCTGAGGCCCATGTCCTTCCAGGCACACCTGTGGTGCCGGCTGCTCTGTGCCCGGCGGTGCATGGACGGCTTTCCACGCCAGCATCTGACGTTCGCCTCATTCCCCATAACTGCCACCACGACTCCGTTGACGGCTGTTCGACCCACAGGGGAGCCGGACGGAAACCAGTCCTCCACTCCCCACCCCAGAACCTCCCACCTCATTAGATGAGTTAAGATCTAGTATTGCTCTCCCCTTTTCTTTTCTTTTCTTAGCAAAGTAATGCATGTACGTAATTTTAAAGCCATGGAGTTCTGAGCGCTTATGATGGAAAAGCCCTCCCTCTGCCCACCCGCCGGCCCCCACACTGCTCTTCTAGTGGTTTCCTTTTCTGTTGGTTCTAAGGGGCACATCTCTGTGGCTGTTTCTGTCTGCGATGCCCGTCCCTGGCCTCCTTCACTGGCGTGGGGACTTCGCTCCTCAGACCCCACCTCAGACCCCTCCGTGGCCTCGGGACCCCGCCTGCCCCGGCCACCTGGGCCCCTCGTCCCTCCCCCTGCCGCAGCACCTCCTTTGCCTCGGGGGGCGCTGACTGGGGTCTGCAGTGAGCTCCACAGGCTTGGGGAATGAGGGTGCAGATGCTCCTCCCCCTGCTCCCGTCACCTCCCGCCCCGCTCGACGCAGACCCGACACAGAGTCCACTCCAGGCCTCCGCGCTCGCGTCCACCAGCCTTTGTTCAGGCGGTGTCCGTGGGTCTGCTGAGGGCCAGACAGGGCGCTGGGGCCTCCAGGAGAAGCCTGGCATCTGCTGCCTCAGAGGCTGGGCCTCTTCTGTGGGCGCCGTCCTCCAGCATCCGGGGGGCCCAGGCAGTGAGGGCGGGTGGTTTCCGGGGTAAACCAGACCCTCCAGCTCCCATCTACTGAGAAGCCTCCGGATGGCCAGGTCCAGGCGAGGTGCTCCGGAGACGCAGGGCGGAGCGAGGCCTGGTCCTTCCCGGCAGAGGCCTCCGGGGTGGGCAGCAGACAAACAGCTGAGGCACGGAAAGGTCTAGAGGAGGTCGGGCGGGGGGGGGGGGGGGGCCGCGGAGGGGCTGGCAAGTGACCGTCCCCACGCAGAAGACAGACGCAGCCCGCACCCGCTCGGCAGTGGCGCCAAGCACGCTGCACTCCACAACCGAATCGACATAAATTCACTCATCTCGCCTTGCAGCAGCCCTGCAGAGGGGGCTTCTAAGTGGTGGAGTTGGGAGCTGAACACAGACTCCAGGGTCCCCGCTCTCAAGCCCACGCTGGGCCCTGGAGCTCCCGTCCGTGCAAAGTCATCTAAGTCACGCAGGCGGTCATAATGGTGTCGATGATGCTAACAATCTGGCGACGTGACGCCTACCGCGCCCCCATCTGTAGGGGACGAAATTCAGGCTCGGGGATGTTAGCCAGGCGAGGGCGAGGCTCCGGGGGCAGGAGGGCGGCCATCGGCCGCCCTTCCTAGACGAGAGGCGAGATTCGGGAGTGTGGGAGGGGGCGCCCTGGCTGCCTGGCCTCCCCGCAGCTCCAGCACGGGGTGGGGGGTGCAAGGAGGGTCGTGGGCCTCCCGCTCCCCGGCGGCCCTGTCAGCTCCGGGCTGAGACCCAAGCCGGGGGGCCCCTGGGACCACAGCCCGAGGAGCTCCTCAGGGAACCTGAGGCAGAACAGGCAGCGGTTCTGTCCCTTTCCCTGCGGCCCCAGCCCCCGAGCGAGGCTGGGCCCGGAGTAGCCCCTCGATCAAGGTCAGCGCAAGAAAACTTGCTGAGAGGCCGGCACAGAGCCTGTGGCGAGGGGCGTGGTGATGGCGCCTCTGAAGCTGGCAGTGCCCGCCCCCAGGGGGCGGGGTCTTAGAGGCCCTGGCCGGGGAGGGACCCTTGCCGGGCTGCACACACCGGTGCGGGGGAGGGGGGGGGCACCACGGGGGACCCATCCCTTTAGCAAAAACACACGCGAACTCGGGGGCACACGCACGCGGCCTGAATGCAAATATCCCTGGGAGGACTGGAGAGACTGTCCACCTCCTCAGTTCGACGTGGACACAGAGGCCCCGACAGACGGTGAATCTGTGCAAAGTCACTGCCCAAGTAAGGGTTTGGGCTCCAAGCTCAGTGATCTGCTAGAAGTGCCCTCAGCACTCAGCAAGGCTCTCCTCACACTCACGGTTTACCCCCGTGAAGGAGGCAGAGGCGCTGGGGCAGGGCTGGGAGAGTGCCAGACAGGAGCCTTAGTGGTCCTCCCTGCCAGAGCCACAGACGGCGCCTGCTTCTTCCCAGCCACGGGGGAGCCCGCGTGCGAGCCCTGCCCACTGGGATGCTCCCCCACACCTCCACACCCAGGGTTTTTGGAGGAGCTTGGTCATGTAGACATGGACGTGGGGTGTCCACGCGAGCATCTTGCAACTTCCCAGCTGGCTCTCTGCATGCAGGCTGCTGGGAATGACCGCGCTTATCAGGACCAACCACACAGTTCTGGAAGCTCCCCTCCACCCTCAAATGGCCAGAGATTGTAAACCTTCTAATTCCGCTGCTGGCCTGCTGTCCACTGGTCCTCCTGCTGTAACTGTGGGCCCCACGGCCTGGGGTCAGTTGTTTCCAGGGAGGCGGAACTCTGTTTACCTGCTCAGCCCTACAGGGGAAAGTAAGCTGATGAGCAAATTCTCACTAACGTGTGGAGGACTGATAGTTGATTACTAGGTTTCTCCTATGGTCCTAAACAGAGAGGGTGGGACGGCTTAGAGAACAGGAAGAGAAGATTAAAGGAGATGGGAGAGTTGCTTTAGAGTATTTGAAGACCTATTGTGTGGCTGAGGCAATCAGCTTGTCCCCACTCAGCTCCAGGGAACAGAAGGAAGGTGGGAGCGTATAAGGTACAAAGAGGCAAGTTTCAGTTTATTGTGCAAGAGAACCGTAAAAAAAAAAACAAACCTATAGCTGTTCACTGATGGAGACACTGAGCGTCAGCTGTGCAAGCCCCGTAACGTTATGACACGCTCACGGAAATACTGGGAGGTTTGCCGACCTGGACAATCAGGCAGGAGCACCGGGGAAGTGAAGAGGGGAGACTGCTCTAGCGGGAGGCAGGGCCAGAACTGGATGCGCGGCTGCCTCCAGAGTCCCTGCTCTGAAATTCTGCCCGGCTCTTTAGGGCTTCACTGCCCCAAGCACAGTTTGCGGAGCTGGCAGCCGGGCCCTGGCCGTGGACTCTGCATTGCAGCCCCAGCCCCGTCTGACGGCTGGGGTCTGCATCTACACAGCATCCTCCTTCCCCGGACACTGTTCTAGAGCCACTCTGGCCAGTAAGCAGAACTTCCTGTGACGATGGAGGCCACGTTCTTTGTCGCTACCATCAGCCACCACCAGCCACACGTGGCTTTTGAGCACTTGAAATGTGGCTCGTGTGACTGAGGAACAGATGTCTCGTTTTACTTAATTAAAATGAAAATTCAAAAACTAAACGCTTGAGTTGGTTATTGGAAAACCTTAAAGTTTGTGTGGAACAACTTGGGCGCGTGGATCTGTGTCTTCGGCTTTACATTTGATGAACTCTAAGTACACATCGAGTGCTCCTGATGGAAATTTAGTGTCCAGATTGCAATGTGCTATCAGAGCAAAACACATACCAGATTTTGAAAACTTGCCACGGTGAAAAGGATGTAAGATATCCCAACAGTTTTGTGTATTGCTCACCTGTCGAAGTCATTGTGTTTTGGGTGTTCGCTCTGAACAGCCACACGTGGCTCCCGGCCCCACCCCTACAGCAGAGAGCTCTCCCTGCCCCAGAGGGTCGAGCAGAACCGTGATTTCGGGAAGGGATGCTCACGCCATGGTCCAGAGACCTCAGAGGCCAGGATTTCTTGGGGGAAAGCCTCCATTTTGAATATTCCACCCCGTGGCCTCTTCCCGTGGAGGGCGTCTTGGGTAAGGAACAGGTTCACAGGTGGGATTCTGTCGGTGGCTGGGGATTCGCAGGCCACGTTTTCCTCCACAACTGGGGAGAAAAGGGGGTGCTCCACACAGGGTCCCCCCCGCCAAGATGAAGACCTGGAGCTGTACTCTGTGCCGTGGATCTCAGGCAACGAGGAAGACCAAGCAAGATTACCTGGGCGGGGGGGGGGGGGTACACGCACACACCCCAGCAAGCACACACTTCCTTTCCAGACTGGTACCATGCTAATAGTAATAGCTACAGTCAGAAATTAATTTATTGGGGGTTTCCCCTGTATCAGGTGCCATTTCGAGTGCTTTACATTACCATCACCCTCACCCTAGAGATGAGGAGTCGGACACAGAGGAGCACCACGCACCCTGCGGATGCCCATGTTAGGTGGTAAGACTGAAATCCGGGCCTAGGCAGTGTGATATGAGAGCTTCTGTCTTCACAGCACGCCCTGCGGTCTCCTCAGCAGGAGGGAGGCGGGAAGCCTGCTGGCAACGCGGGCCAGCGTGGAGTTCAAACACACCACCAGGAGAATCCCCAGCTCCGCAAACTAAGATGGTGCCCGCGGGCAGCCCGGCACTCAGACCTCTGTGCCGCGGCACCCCGCGCGTGTGGCCAACACTGATCAGTGCACGTGGCTCGCCCAGGGGAGCTGCGCAGGGGGCCGGCCTCTCCGCGTGTGGCCACGTCCGGGGCCCACGCATCATGCCAGGCCTCGCGTAGTGGGCCTGGGTGGGAGTCCTGGAGTGGCAGGCGTGGCGCGGGCTCACAGACGAGCCGGGGACTAGTGGGTGGACGGCAGGCAGAGCTCCCAGAAGCAAATAACTTGCCCGAGGTCACAAACCCAGCTCCCCGAGCCCCGATGAGAAGCCGTCCATCTTGGAAGAAACAGTCTGTATGAATAATTGCCCACACCAGTCTCTCCAGGGTGATTGTATTCCCGCTCACCTTGGCGGGACGGGCCCATCCTTTATCTCGCATCTGTTTCTGTGCAGAGCCCCGTGACCACACCGGGCGCCCGGGCCCAGAGGAAGCCCGGGACGGATTTGGAACACACCAGAAAGGAAATCTGCAAACAGCCAGCTCCATTCTCTGAAGCGAGCGCGAGCCGCAGGACACGTTCCCCACTCGGCCCCGTCCCTCCTCCGCTTGAGTGCTCTCCTGAGCGCATCTGCTCAGCGTCGAGTCTGTCGCTCTGGACTCAGCGATGCGAGGCTCCACAATAGCTGTGTCTGCTTGCAGAGCCCGGGAGCGCCTGGGCGGCCTTGTGGGCTCTGCTGTCTCCCCACAGTGCCTAACGGGGCGCTCTGGACACCGGGCGTGTTTTGTATCGGCTGGTTAATAACTCTGCCGCCCCCACCCCGGTTTTAATTTCACTGACGGCTCTAGGAGGTGAGGAAATGGAAGGATGTAATTAATACACTATCGATGAACCCGACTAATTTCTTCCTGCACGAAGCCAGGCTAGCAGAGCCTTCGACCCGTCTCAGAGTGTTGCCCAGGATGGAAAAGTTCAAAAACAGAATCTGCTGGATAGTTAACCAAAACCAATCAAACGGTGCCGGTGCATGCCTTGAGGCAGCCTCCCAGAGTTTCCTCACTGCCCAGGAGCCAGGAAGCTGAGCCACTGACCCCCGAGATGGGCGTGAGGACCCCTCCCCGCACACTGTGACTCCTTCCACAGGGCACCCCAATCAGAACCTTATTGTATGATGCTCTGATGAACTGGGAACTGCACTTTCCTGTCCAACCGGTTCCGGAGCCTCCTTCCGGCAGAGCCCAAAGGTGACGTATGACCGCACTTTATTTACCGGCAGACAGACAGAGCCCCCTGTTCCTTAGCTGCTAACAACCCGAGGTCGTTCATCACCAGCTTGCTCCTTTTTGAAATTCACCGAGCAGTGGCCGTCTCTTTAAACTCCTGCACGTAATGCATTTTAAAGAGCATTTTCTGCACAGATCCATTTGCTTGACCTCGGCCCTGAGCGCAAGATGGAAAGGTGTTTTAGCAAGCACCCCCCCCCCCCCCCCCCCCCCCCCCCGCCAGCCTGTTTGGAATGCACATACTGATGGGTACATGTGGCTCTGGACCTCCCGGGGGCGTTGAGGGGAGGCTGTCGTTAACACTCGGGCTGAGTGACAGCTCCAGGCAAGCCCCCGGGCGTGGGGTTGTGGAGGCCACAGAGACTACAAGGCTGGGTCTCTGTCCTCTGGAACTTAACCATCCAGCCAGAGCGCTAAGATCTGTGTGTGAATCACTCCTGTGGGGTGAGGCGTTGAAGCGGTGAGGGGAGGCACGTCCAGCTGTAGCTGGCTACCTCTGGGTCTCATGCACTGCCTCCAGTGGAGGCTGGGCGTCGGCTGCGAGGAAGAGCTGGGCTTGAAGGATTGGGTTGTGTCTCTCTAGCGTGGAGGTAGAAGTCGTGGGAAGCTCACTCCTGGCTGGGGAAGTCTCCCAGGCGAAGTATGTACGTTTTGATGTGAAACAAGTAGCCCTCAGGTTGGAAAAGGACACACAGGCTAAAGTGCTTAACAGAGCTAGACTCTACCGGGGGCCCTCAGACCTCCCCTGCCCCGGGGGCCAAGCCTGGCCTTCCTGGGGGTGCGCGCCTCTTGTCGGGGCTCTGATCACGGCTGGAATTTCACATTTGTGCGTGTGACCCTCTAATGTCCCTCTGCTGGACGGGTACAGGCATGGGGGGTGTTTTTGTGTTTTGCCGCATGCCCGGCCTGTCACCGGCTCTTGGACGGATGGATGCGGGAGACCCTGACGTGGTCAGGGAGGTTCAGCCCCGCCGCGAAGGAGGGGCCCCTGCGATGGCTCTTGGCGCTGCCAGTGGGGATGGCTGGTGGCAGGGGGCGGCTGGTGGCAGGGGGCAGACACCCTAGGATTCCTCTTCCAGAAGCACAGCGACGAGGCGGCAAGACCAGGCTGGAGGCAGCAAAGGGCAGTGAAGAGGCCAGTGCCGCACGCTGGGTACGGCCAAGCTCAGGATGCCCGAAGGAAGGGAAGGAGAAGACATGTAGAAAAGACTCAGGGTCGGAAACAGGCGTTTTAGAAACCACAACTCTGACTCCACGACCTCCCCCGGAGTTTCCGTGGGGTTCATATAAGCCGTCACGGGAAAGTTAGCGGAAGGCCGCCCTCCCTGCTGGCTTCTGCAGTCTCGTGGCCTGCCGCCAGGTGCCAGAGTACCACCACGCAGGCAGCCCCCAAGCAGCAGCCCCTCCGGGGCCCCCCAACGTACCCTTCTCGGGCGGGAGCTGACAGGACGTTCACCTTGGGCAAAGCTTGCTCCTGGGCACACCCGCTTTTTTGTGCTGGGAAAGAAGACGTCCTTCTCAGGCAAGACCCACACGCCCTGATGAAGGCCCCCAAACCCCAAACCACCCCAACCCCTAGACCCAGAGCAGCTTGAGAACCCTTAATTCCTGAGCCAACAGTAGAAGCGGGAGGGAACCGACATATGTCTTCTCAGAGCTGGGGGGGTGGGGGCAGGGAGACAGTCAGATTGGAGCTCTTTCTCAGCGCACACCCCCCCCCTCCGGGAAGGTGGGACCTGTCACCCATGCCAGCAGGGTTTAGAATTTAGATGGGCACACGTCGGGGCACCAAGGCCGCTCCCCAGAGAAGCCAAGGAGCAGCCCACATTCTCCTGGGGGAATGTTCTTTGGGCAAGAAAAATCTGGGGTGGGGCTGCAAAGCTCATGACTTTCTGTCCCATTTTGGCAATTTTTTAGGTTCCTAATAGTGTTGAGACCAACGACTTAAATGTATGAGCCACGCTCTGCCCTGGAGCCTTCAGAACACCCACCGTCTCATCCCATTCTCCCAAAGATGAAGTGAGTTTCCTAAATAGGCACTATCATTGCGCTCATTCCGCTGAGGAGGAAATGGGGTCACAGCGCTTAAGTAACGGCCCACATGCCTGGAGCCACATCTGGCTGCATTAAAATCCACGCTCTTGACTGCTGTGGGAGAGCGGGGTTTCTGGACCTCAGCTCCAGCAACATGTGGGGCCAGATACTTCGTTGCTGGGGGCTGTCCTGTGCATTGCAGGACACTGAGCAACATCTCAGTGGGATCCCCCCACTAGACGCCAGATTCATCCCCCCCTGCCTTGCCCCAGTTGTGACAGCCAAAAATGTCTCCAGACACTTTGGGATGGCCCACAGATGTGAGGACAGTCCACGTCCCCATCTCCTGTCCTCACCTCCTGTGGGGAAAGAGGCACGGGATTCTGAAGAGCGCAGACACACTCGGGATCACCCGCCATGTTATCTGGTTCTCAGGGACTTCTGGGGACTGTCTCTGTCCAACCACATTTTACCTCCTTGGAGGGAAGAAGAGCTGATGCTGCCCCCTCTTTAGGGGTCCCTGTGATACTCAGCACAGGTGAGGCACACAGAAGGCGCCTAATAATGGCCTCCTGCATGAGGGAATGCCGTGGACCACTTACAGGGACTTCCTAGAGCTGCACTGGGCTCTTGTTGTGGGGACTTCTGTCTCATTCATTTATTCTGGAATTATCTATCAGGAACTTACCAATTGCCAGGCTCTCTAGGAGGTTCCAGGAACCGCCCCTCATGGCTGCCACGTTGGCTCAAGAGTGCTGGTAAAAGGTGACATTGGGCCCAAGGAGAGGCTCAGGCAAGACTCGAAGGATGTGTATTTTGTTCAGAGGGAAGATGTGGGTGGGTGGCGGGCCGAGGCTGGCCGGCTTCTCTCGTCTGGCCGTGGCGGGCGGGTTGGAGCTGCACAGTGGAGCCGAGTCCTCGATGTGCTGTCCGAGCCCACCTGCACGTTCCGGGCTCCCGGTGCAGCGACTGCATTTTCCTCCTCATCGTCACATTGGGGCGTGGCTTCCAATGGTGGCTTTGAGAATGGGAGCGTCTTGGGACCCTTAGATCTGAGGTCCCGGAGCCCCAAGTCCCCAGCTACCCTGCTCAGAATGGAACCCTGGCTGTTGACAGAATGCAATGGCTCCAAGCCTTAAATCCAAAGTGGATTTGAGAGAGGTACCAGATCAGCATGTGCTACATGGGGGAAAGCCCTGCTTGGCGGCCCTAATGATGGGGTGAGAGCTCCCGGTGGGGGGCGGGGGGAGAAGTTAGATTTGGAAACATGCTCCTAAGAAGGCTCTGGAACACTTGGTTCCCAAGCTGTGCCCATGAGAGGAGCATGGGCCTCTGTGTCGCCTTTTCTGCAGGTGGGGAGCATCCCTCACCCCAGCTGGCTGGGCTTCGTCCCACTGCTCTGGGCCTGGGTCACCTAGATGGTCCAGAACGGCTGCCGCCTGGCCCGGAGTAGCTGGTTGCAAGTGTGCCGGACTGAACCCCCACCAACCTGGACCTCAAACCCTACCCAGCCGTGTCCCTATCTGGGTGCCAGCGTAGGGTCACTTCTCTGCCGGAGCTCCAGGGTGGGGACGGGGCCTGGGGATTTGCCACTGCAGACCAGACCAGACCAGATCAGGTCTGGTACAGTGGGGCAGGGAGGGAGGCCTGGCAGGTGGGGCATCGCAGGCCTGGGGGCCCCGCCTCAGATGAGCCGCCAGCTCCCCGGGGCCCTCTGCACCTTCATCTTCGCCCTGGGCTCCAAATTCCCTGCCTCCGAAACGGGGAGGGGATAGGCGGTATGAGCCCTCCAATCTGACATTCGTGAGCTCTGTGGGCATGACTCGAGTGGTGTGAGCCAGGTGCACACCCCGACCCGGCCGCCCCCAGCAATGCCCCTTCCACCGCGCTCTGCGGCTCACGCCCGTGGGCCTCTGAAGGAAACAGAAGCCTGTCTCCACTCCTGGCCTCAGGGACAGGAGGGAGACTCGTGATTCATATCCCAGGGAGGCTGCGGGTAAGCAATGAGGTTATCGCTTGTTTTCCCCTGCAGAGTCTCTCTGCATTTTTATTTCGGCTGCAGCTACGGCAGCAGGTCCTGGAGCAGCAGATGCCGCACAGGCCGAGAAAAAATGTGGAGAAGCGAGAGGAGAGAGAGAGAGAGAGAGAGAGTCCGTGAGGACCCCGCATGGCCTGCCTCCTGCCCTAGGGGCTTCAAAGGACATTTATGTGCATATTCTGAAGTTAACCATTCCTCCTGGGAATCCCAGAATCTTATGGCAAGGTGAAGAAACTCCCTGGGCCCTTGTCCTGGCCTGCCTCCCACCAGCCCCCACCGGTAGCTCTCAAAGGATGCGTAGGTAGTGGTCCCAGGTGGCCCGGGTTGCTCCCAGAGGCTCAGGGCAGGGTCCGCGGCCAGCCCCTCATCCAGGGAGCTGCCCAGCATCAGGCAAGGGCTCTTCTGCTGTCGGGTTGTGTCCTTCAAGACTTTGGATCTGGAAGTCCCTGGCCACGGGCCCCATCCTGAAAAGAGCGATTTCCCCTGGATGGTGGGGATGAGCAGGGGTCTTTGGACGAAGCCCTCTGACCCCTCATGGTGTCCCAGCCCTGAATACACTTTCTTCCTAGCCACTGGGGAGGTGGCAAGGAGGTCTCCAGCTGACCTCAGATGCCCGTGGTCCAATTCTCTCAGCATCTGAGCCCCCTGTAGACCTGTTGCTCTTGTCTGTGAGAGACATCTGACCTCAGGCCAAGCTGGCTCTTGTTGGAAGGGAACATGGTAGAAGCCCACTATGGCTGGTCACCCCAGGACCCTGGCGCTGTCTTCAGGTGCTGGGGAGGAGCCAGGGAGAGTCAAGAAAGCCAGAACTGGGGGCCTCTCTCACACTTTCCCTCCCTCCCCTACTCTGGCACAGGGCCAGATGATGTCCTGGTGGGCATTCCAGGCTCCTGGACCTTCTTCAGGGTCTCCTGGCCGAGGGCGGGATCTACATCTGTGCTGCCATGTTTTCCTCATTGTCACCTTTGACAGCAAGGTGGCAATATGCAGGATCATCTCCATCTCTCTCTTCCTGTCCTGTGTGGCCTTGTACCGCTGTACCCGAGCCCCCACCCCTGCTCGGCCTTCCTGTGCCTGTCCCCTTGCTGGCAGCTGTCCCCTCCCACCCACCCCCCACCACTGCACACTGACTTCCAGCCCCAGCCCAGCTGGGCCCAGAGGGGAGCTCACTGCACATGTATCCATCCCTGCAGTTGCTCAGCTCAGTGCCTGACCCCCAGTAGAGCGAGTTACGTTTAGGACGCATGTTTAGACAGGATTGGCTGGTACATCCCATCAGCAGTGCAGGGGAGGGAAGGGAGGGGTGACAAAGTCTGCATTAAGTGATGCAGAGGGAGCAGGGGGTCTCGATTCAGCAGCCCCTGGGGGCCAGACAGGTGGGAGGTGAGGCCCTGCGACCTTGGGTCCTTCCCCACTGACACTTGGGCTCTGTGGGCCCCCCTGCCTTCTGCCTTCTGGCGTTCTAGCACGAGGGCCTGGAGAACCACAGAGCTCAGCAGGCCTGAGGCTGGGCTTGCAGGCCTCTTGCGGTGGCAAGCACAGAGCCTCCCACAGTGGGACAGGACCATGGAGGCCTGGAGAGCCACCACTGGGGGTCATTTGCACTGATGAGTGAGGTTGCACAGCCTGACCCGTGACTCAACACATCAGCACCTCACTTGAGATGACCCAGCCGTTCTGACACCCAGGTAGAAAGAGAGGTTGCCTGGATGAGACACAGAGAGAGGGGGGAACATGTGCATTGGCAGTACCACCCCTTCGCTCAGTAAACAGAACTCCTGAGCCCAGGGCTGCAGGCTCTCTGGGTGGAACACTTCTCAAGCTCTTGGCTTTGCTTTTCTGCAGGTGACCTAGCTCCAGGCACGGACCCCTGACTTCATGTTGGTGTCTCATAAAACTTGCTTGATGCTCATGTAAGAATGAGCCTGGGCTCCAGCCAGCAAAGACTTCTGTTGGAAAAGATGATTCGGCACAGGGAGCTTTTCCTTCCAAGCCTCCCCTTGGCCCTTCCGGTGGCAGCCGCTCCCGCCCTGGCTGGCTCTGGTGCCCGTCCATTTCTATAATCACTGCAGTGCATCTACCAGGGAGCGTGTCCAAACTGCAGATACACCATAACTCACCGAGAAGCATCCTGAAGGATTTTCCTGATGGCCACAGCCTCTTAGTCAGGGGTGGTCCTGATCACTACACTACACTACACTACACTACACTACGCTACACTACACTACACTATACTACACTACACCGAGCACGTCCAAATCATTGCCGGAGTTTTCAACCCAGCTCTGGGGCTGTGTGAGGAGGAGTAGCAATTGGGGCCCTTGGAGCTGGTGGGTGGTGGCTCCTGCATCTGATGGGCTAAAAGGCTCTAGTTCTGCCAGGACTCATGACTTTCGGGGACCAGGAACAGATGTGGTATCAGGTGGAAACCCGCAGAGAAAGCAGAACAGTTACCTGCTGGGGCTGGCGTTCGCCAATGAGCTGCCTGTGATGGCCCCCGCGGAGCCCCTGAGCGCGAATGTGCAGGCCAGGGGCCCTTCTAGTTGGTTCTGTGCATTCTGAGCACCTCTGCAAAGCCCTCGGCTCCCCCGGGTCTGGGGAGGAGCCTCTGCCAGTTCTGCGGCTTTCAGAGCCCTAAGTCCAGGGAGTGGGGAACCCTCCCATCGAGACTTTGTTACCAGACCACCGCGGGATCCTCACCCCAACCTCGGGACTGCGCCGGACACTCGCACCCCTCCAACTCCACGGCGAGGCTGAGTCTGTGCTGGGGTACACGGCCCAGATGGCTTCTCTAGAGCTCTGGGCTCCCCCACGTCACCTGCACCCACCCACCAAAGAACCGCTTGGGGCCCCAAGCCGTGCCCCCTCTGCCCACGGGAGCCACGCCTGGGTCCCTCATAGTCAATCCCATCCGGTTATCAACAGAGGGGCCGAGGGGTCTTTGTCAGGTGGCACCTACAGAGGGGCCTGCTCCTCGACCTACCCCTGGCCATGCCACGTGGGCCGGGAGTAATTCGACAGATGGGCTCCGTTTGCTCACATTCTGGGCCTGATGCCTTCCTGCCGGCATGCGCCTGTCGGCGTCCTTACCCTAAAGAAGCCCGTCTGAAGACCATCTGCAGAATATTCCCATTAAGCCGAAGGGCACACGTGATGGGTCCGGCGGCTGCCCCTGGGGTTGCATTTGGAGATTCTGCTCAGAGACTCAGGGACGGGCTCAGCTCAGGGAAGGGAATTAGATTTACTTTCCGTCTGCTGAGTCATCCATTTGTGGGGGTTTTTCTGAACTTGGTGGGGAAGGGCGACTGCGCTTGTCTTTGCTGGCCGAAGGGGCGGGGCCCTCCCCAGCGCCACCAGCCGCCACCAGCCGCCTCCGGGGGCACAAGAACCCCCGCGCTCGGTTGGGTTGGCACTTTGCTTTTGTTGGGGACCCCTTCGGCGGCGACAGTGGGAGAGCAGTCTGCTCACGGGATGTTTTATGCGCCCGAGGGTTTGTTTATTTTAGTTTTTACCATTCTGTACTCTAAATTAAGATGCTGGCTGTGAAACTTGGCTTTTCAAGGTTTCCTAATTTTTAGACTGAGTCATTAATACGTTAGGATATTTCACAGAATTATTCTTTAAAAAGGGGGTACGCTGCCAAAGCCATTCGGTTTCTTGCGAAGAAGAATGAAGCGCAAGACCGTGGTCTTCTGAAGGCCCGAATCTGTTTTTCAGCTCCGACTATGCAAACCCCTCACAGGTTACATGAGAAAGTACACAGAGTATTTTGTGTACTACCACGGATTGATTCTTTTATTCCCCAGGGGTTGTAAAACCTTCCTTTTTGTCAACATCGTGTGGTTTGTTTGTGGCGGTTCTTCCTCAGCTTTGTTCAGATCCAAGGTGGGATGTGAAAGCCCTAAAAAGAAAGGCGAGGGTGCCGGGAGCTCGAGGGGTCCCCGGGGAGCAGGGAAGCCACCCCCGGGAGCAGTGTGGCATGCCCGCCCCCCGCTCCCCTCAAGGGCGTGCTTGGACATGCGGGGACCCCCACCAGAGGAGCCCTGCTGTAGAGGGAGGACCAACCGTGGGGAGAAACACTGCCTTCTGAGGCTGCCCAGGCTCCCCACCCTCCCACCACCCCCGGGTCAGCTCCCAGGATGGCATGAAGGGGTGAAGGTTTTCAGAGGCGGCTGTTGATGCTTGGGACCAAGTTGCCATGGTAACGCACTCTGAGCACCAGCCCCCACTGCACTGCCACCGCCCGCGCCCTGTGATCTGTATCCCCCAGCAACACGCAGGAAACCGACGTGCAGCCCCTGGCAGACGTGTGAGGCTCTTCTTTAAAATTCCTGCTGCAAGGGGTTCTCTCCTGGGCGCCTCGGCCCCGCGTGGGGTGCACCAGCTCAGCCGTCCGGCTCCTGTGCGTTCGAGTGTTAATCTAGTTCTTTAAAAAATTCCGGCAGTGGATGAACGCCCATCACTCGGGCCTGGCTAAACAAATGATGGTGTGTCTCGGGCGCGTGGCGCTCTGCAGGCGCTAGAAAGAATGAGGCCGCTCCATATACACTGATAGGGAATCAGCTTCAAGATAGAGTGCCACGCGAAGCAAGCAAGGTGCAGAACACCGTTCGGAGAATGTGCTACCATTTGTTTAAGGAAAAGATATATAGACACACACGCTTACGCATCCAGGGCATATCTCTGGAAGAATTCAGAACCAGCCTATAATGGGGAGGGAGATAGAGGTGGGGAGGTCAGTTAATTTTCACCGCACACCCTTTTGTACCCTTAGAGTTATTTTTTAACCATGAGCACGCATTGTCTAGCCAATATAATAAATGAATACACTATTAAAAATCTATTGGAGAGTTTGCTGTTTAAATAAATCCAACAGAAAACAAATGCTTTTATAAACAGAGGAGGCTCCCTCCCTCTCTCCCTCCCTCCCTCTCTCTCTCAGGCTCCAGGCTACACCCTGGAAACTTCAGAAGAAGAAGTAAGAACTAAAGAGTGAAGGAAAATGCATTCTTGCATCTTGACTTCTGCAGTCAGTGGTGCCCTGGGAAAAGCATAAACGTGACCCCTAACAGTGCAGAGCAAACCAGGCCAAACGGAAGACTTTTCTAATGACCAAGGCCTTGACTCTGTCCCCTACACATATTTCCCCAGGCCTTCGACCCGTTTCATGTATGGGCTTCGATAAAAGAGGCTCACTAGTTGGTACTTGATTCCCTGTGTTTAAGCGCCCAAGGGGCTCTGCCTTTGGTTTTTAGCCGAGGACCTGGTGGGGACGGGAGACAGCTCAGAACTCTGCAGACAAAGCAAGCGATGTTGCACAGGATGAATGGGAACCAAGGAGTATGGGAAGTTGTGGTGGGGGAGGCAGGAGAGGTCGGAGATGCCATTTCCCGCTCCGCCCGAGATCCTGCATGATGCTGTCTGGGTTGCCCTCTGGCGTTGCCAAGAATCCTGGACATATAGGCAAAGAGTTGAACATTAAAAAAAACAACAACAACAACAAAAAACCCACCAAGTTGTTGACCTGATTCTCTGATTCAATACAGCCTCTGCACACCCTCCTCACATTTTATTTGAGGGGGCACGCAAATTGTCCCAGATGTGGGGTGGCCAGGCTGTCATCACCCTGCCGTCTGCCTACTATAGCTCTGGTCCAAGCAGCTCTGTCGTCTGTCCTTCTCCAGACGGGGAGCCAGTTTGCATTTGCTGGACCTGCCAGTGCAGACTCCATGACGTTTCTGACAGCAGCTGCGTTGACGGTTGCCACTGTTCTTTCAAGTAAAACACAGTTTGCAAATTAGAAGTGACAGAGGTTCCTGGAGTCTGTATCACTTACTTGGGGAGCTGGCTGCTTACAGGTGACCTGGGCCTGTGTGTGTCTCTGATTCAGCTGGTGCTTGGGATCAGAAGAAGAAACGTAAGACGCTCAGTATGGTGCCCGACATATTCTGAGTGCTTCATCCACACTGGCATGCTCTGTCCCCTAGGCCACAGCCAACCCCCCCGGGTGTGGATAAAGCCATGCTCACCTACCCACTGCCCATGGCTGCTTCCTTGCTACACAGGGAGAGCTGAGTCGTGGCAGAGACCGGATGGCCCCTTGTCCACACTGTCTGCCTTGTGGCCGCCTGCAGCGGGGTGGGAGGGTTCACAGATATTTGGGACACGGGAGGACTGTGTTCCGGCCAAGGGCCACAGAGACGAGACCGCGAGCAGAGGGGAGGGGGAGGTCAACATGGGGACAGGCAGTATTATCGGAAAAAAGCATTCTTTAAAAAAAACAAAAAAAACAAAAACAACCACTTCCTAGCTCTCTGCTTTGTTCTGGCTTTCTCTCCAACGCAGAGGTCTTTGTGTTGTTTTAAACAAGGAGCTAGACCCACAGCCTCACCGGGGGCAGCCAGTTAAAGCCTTTCTCTCCCCCCCAGAGGAGGGAACGAGTGATTGGGACTCGGCAGTTGGCAAGCTGACCGCTGGTTTTCTGAAGCTTCTAGAAATGGTTAATGGAACTCAAGTGTTTCTGTGGCGCGTCCTGGAAACACACGTCATTAAATTTGCGTCCCCGCAGTCATCTGGCTCATGCTGCAGGTCAGTGGCCTTTCAGGAGGACCAGGTGCTGTCATGTTCTGGAGGCTTAGAGTCAGGTTTTGAGACCTTTATCTCTTTCTTCTGCGCAGGGTGGGCCTCTTATTGAAGGCCTGGTGGCTATATTTTTAACTCCCATTTCCCCCCTAATTTGAAATGCTCTGATCGAAGGCAGGAAATAAAACCCAGCTAAGGTGCCCTGCAGACTTTAACGGGGGTAGGTTTCTTTGATGAATCCCCTGTTTTATAGCCTCCGGGTGGCGGCCCTGCCTTTGTCCAAATCGCGCCCGTCTGCATCCCCTGCCCTGCTTGCACCGTTTGGGCGTGTGCGATGCTGGTCCGCAAGATGATAGGCCAACTAGGGCCTACCCTTCACAGGGCACAGTGGAGCTCTCTCCCCAGCTGAGCTTCTCCCCCTGTGTGGGAGCTCCCTGGCCAGAGGCGGGGACTGAGTCTCCATCTCCCCGGCCTCTGGCTTCATGGAGTCTCCTCCGAAGAGAGCTGCTAGATGAACCATTAAGACACAGTGATCCAGGGCGCCTGGGTGGCTCAGTCGTTAAGCATCTGCCTTCGGCTCAGGTCATGATCCCAGGTCCTGGGATCGAGTCCCACATCGGGCTCCCTGCTTGGTGGGGAGACTGCTTCTCCCTCTCCCACTCCCCCTGCTCGTGTTCCCTCTCTCGCTGTGTCTCTCTCTGTCAAAAAAAAAAAAAAAAAAAAAAGGCACAGTGATCTGGGAAAAACTGTCCAGTGCGATGTCTGCCATTTCAAGGGCGAGGAGATTAAGACTTGGGTGGGAGGGGTGCGAAGGACTCGTGGGAGAGCCACAGCCCATCCACCTGTTCCTTCCACAAAGCTCCGCAGAGGGCCTGCTCTGCGCTGGGTGCTGTGCCGGCGGCGGGCCCCCCACCCCCACCCCGGAGAGCCTGGCGGCAAGGTCCCAAAGGGACGCACAGGCCCCTGCAGGGAGATAGAGACCCTGCGATGGGACGGAGTGGGAGGAGCTGTGAAGAAGCCCGCCCCGAGGAGGGGCGAGGAGGAGTTGGGGGGGCAGGTGCAGGGAGGGCACCTGGCCTCCGGCGCGCCCCTGCCCCCCCCCCCCGTTGACACGCATGCGTGATGGTGAGGTGGGGGGGGACACAGCCTGCGAGGGGCTGGCGGGAGGGGTGGATGGGGCCGCTGTGGCCCTTCGCTCCCATTGCAGGAGGCTCCAGAGACACCTCTGTGGGGGCCAGGCATGGAAGTGGGGGATTGTGAGAGGCACAGCTTCCTGGGGGCCAGGCTTACAAAGGTGCAGGACCTTCGTGCCCAGGGGAGACTGTGCCCTGCCGCCCGTCTGCATCTCCAACCTGCCCAGCCCATGGGGACCATGTTGCTGGAAGGGACTTTGAAAAGATGGCCTCCTTCTTAACAGGGAGCTCCTCTTTAACTGGGCCCTCCACTTTAAGCTGGGGGAGGAAGACAGGCAGGAGGCCTGGAGGACTTGCCAAGAAAAATCGAGGCATCGGAAGGGTCTTCTGGTCCATCCTCGGCTTTCGCAGGGCACAGAGGCCTACTCGGGTCTTTTAGCCAGAGACCCTTCCTGGGCAATCCTGCAGCCCGAGTCATTTCTGGGGTCCATGGATGGGGAAGACTCACCACCAAGTACCCCGGCATCGTTTCTGTCCACCCCAAGACGTGGCAAGGAAGCAGAATGTGCCCACCAGCAGCCAGGTTTGCCAAAGGATCGCTCCTCCCCCTGCAGCCTGGGGGCCTGGCAGAGAGGCTCAGAGCCCTAATGAGCTGTGATAGCCAAGTGTCGCCTTGTGTTAAGGTGGGGAAGAAATAAGGGCCCGTGATTAGCGGGCGCAGACAAATGGGGTGCCAGAGAAGCTCACCCCTATGGGATCCATGTGCCAGGGAGGAGATGAAGTACCCGGCCCTGCCCTGGCCAACGGTAGGCACCTACTCAATAAGCTTAGCACCCCCTTCCCTTCCCGGGGAGCATTACATTAAGTAATTGCTTCAGTGGCCAAGTTATAGATGACTGAGAATGAACCTGGCTCCGACTTATCATTCACTTTTACTGTTTTGCCTAGAGAGGTTTCTGTGGCAGCTCGGAAAGCCAGGAACGAGTAAGGACAGAGGTGACATTACAGCCGGGCTGTTAGCAGAAGTGAAAATTAAACAACTCAGCCAAAATCGAAGCCTGGTAGCGCCTTGCCTGCCTGAGCGGGGAAATTAACTGCTCCCCTTCTGGAGCCCCTTCCGAAGTGCTGGGAGTCTGCAAGGGATTCTCTCTTGAGATGCCAACTCTTTCAGCCCGATCTTGGGGCTGTAAGGGTCGTAGCCCCATTCTCCAGAGGAGGATACTGAGGCCCCGAGAGGCAGAATGCTATGTCTAAGGTCACACAGAGAAAGGATGGCAGGGCCGGGATTAGATCCTGTCTCTGGGTCACCACTTGGCGGGTGAAACGTCTCGTTTTGCCAGGTCGCACCTGAGGAGCACAAAGCAGAGTGGCCGCCCCCACCCCTCCACCCCCCAAGCAGCAGGACAGAGGGTAGTAACGACAGGTGCAGCTTTGTGGGGCGCGCCTGCCACCCTCACTCCAGGTGCTTGGGTGCTCCCAGACCTCAGTCTCCAACAAAGAGGAGGACTTAAATAGGAAATAAATTAGGAGGCCTGAGTCGCTGCCTATGTAAGTAGGGAGCGAGCATGGTGGGCCCAAAATCTCTAGTGCAAGGCACTGGGCTGGTCGTGATGAAAAGCTGCTAATGCTTGGGTTCCGGAACCCCGCTCCCTGGCATCCTCCCGGGCCGACCCCTGCATTCGCTCACTGAATTCTCGTCCTGGCCTTACAAGAAGGACGCTTCTCAGAAGAGCACCACTCAGTGCGGAAGGCTCAGGCCCCCCTCCACGGTCACATGGGAAGGGGCAGACCGTGCCGGCCTGGCTTTGGAGCATGTTCACGGAGGGGCAACGAGCTCTGGAGGGAGACGGAAGACCGACCTCGCTCACCAAGGAGGAGCTGATCGTGTTCGACACGCACTGAAGGCAGGGGAGGGCACAATCCGTTTTTGTAAACAAGTTACCCAAGAAGATGAACAGCAAGCCTCTGTGGTGCTCCCAAGGGCCGAGGCTCTGCTGTCTTCTGAGTCACCACGGGTAGCCCCCGCCCCCCACCCCCATTCATTTCCTGGGAGTTCTAGAGAGCTGGGGTCTCATTGTGAGACATTTTATTTTAGGAAGTGTCAGCCTCTGTTGGTTACCACTCGACTCCAGTCTTTGCCCCCAGAAACTTCTGGAAAAGGACGAGCCAGCCGTGCAAATCTTCAGACAGAAGTCCTATTTAGTCTTACCCCCTAATTTGCTGAGAGGATGCATAGGAGGTCCCTGCACAGCCATGGGAGGCTGGTTGGAACAGAGAATCTCTATGAGGTTCATGAAAGACACTGAAGGGGCCAACAGCATCTGCATAGGATTAGGGACAGCGCTCGGACCGTCTGGAGCCCCAAACAGACCTCACTCTTCATCTCAAATAATTAGTCTCTTGCAAGGACCCCGAGTTGAAGCACACAGGGCATACTTATGGCTAAACATGATCTAATAAGGTAATCCTTTTCATTTCTGTGTTATATAATCGATAGGGAAAATACAGCATATTTATAACCCACAATTAGGCTTTCACTGCATTGTCCCCCACCCCCCATTGCTCATCAACAAACACCCTCTATAAACCCTATACCCGAATCTGAGTGGCTCTCAGTCTATCAATCAAGTCTTCCTTGGGGCAGGAAAGATTCCATAGCATGGCAATGGCATTTAAAAAAAGAAGAAGGAGAAGAAGAAGAAGAAGAAGAAGAAGCCCACTAAGGATGATTTTTAAATTCACACATCACGCAGCAAGATGGATTTCAGCATTAACCAGCAGCACTGTTAAGAGCCGGCCGCTTAGAAGGGGGGGGGGGGCGTCCTTGAAAGGGTGTGATGGTATACACATTGTGTTATAAAGTAATATAATCAAGCAAAGTAAATGAACTCATTATGATTGGCTTTTTATTCCCAGCTTGTCAAGAGTCATAACTGTATGAAGCATTCTCTACCTCGATCAATTGGAAAATCAATACCTTGGTATTTGTGGAGAGCATCTCTGATAGGAAGAAATGAAAGGAAGTGTTTGGGAAACATGGAGGATATGATTTAGTCCTCTGACAGCCGGGTCTCGAAGCGGCCACTCTTCTTTGTCAGAGCTGGTGCTGGAAGGAGGGCTTTCTCTCAGGAGTGTGCGGCTGGCTGGGTTGGTAAAAGGTTTTGATCATCCAAACCACAGTTTTCCTGGGGACCTGAGGATGCAGGTATGGGAGCAAATTTCCGCCATTTGCCCAGTGACTGGCTGGCCATGTGCGGTGAGCCTCCCCACGGTGGGCAGGGATTCCGGCGAGCTCTGCGCTGCTGGGCAGCCCACCATCTTGGCCCCAGGACTTTGCTGGTGACACTGGGCCGCATCAGAGGCCCACCAGCTTCAGAACAGCCTGCTGGGCCCCTGACCAGTGCTACGCTGACACCGCCACTCAAGCCTATCTTGACTACTGAGCGCTTTGCAGTATTTAATCAACCATGGACTTCACCAGTTGGGGCGTGGGGTGACATCACTGTGTACGTCCCCACTTCCTAGATTGTAGCTTTCATTATTATTTTTTTTAACAAGGAAAATACCACTCATATGTGAAGGTAGGGAGAATAGTATCCTAAACCCCCTCACGGATGGCTCATCGTCTTCAGCAATCATCAGCTCTTGGCTAGCCTTGCTTCCAACTTCCCCACTACGGGTCCCCCCACCCATGGATTATTTTGCAGGAAATGCCGAACGTCGTGAATATTTCTGTGTCTATCCCTAAAAGGTACGAGCTCCTCAAAAACCGTAGAGACAGTACCATCATCACACCTGAAAGGTGAGCAACTCCTTAAGTCCCCAATCCGTGTCCAGATTTGCCTGATTGGCCCAGAGCCTTAAAAGACAATTTGATTGAGTCAGGATCCAAATAAGGTCCACACGTGGTCATTGGTTCCTTGGTCGATACAGCATGTAAGCTCTTAATCTGTAGACACCCTTTGCCTGCAATTTATTGGTTGAAGGATCCTGATCAGACGCTGTAGGATTTTTTACTGCCTCGATGTTGCTGACTGCATCCCCACGGCCTCATTTCAAATGGTGATATTCTGGGTCTATCGTGCCTTCTTTATTAATTAACTGAAAGACTTCTATGAGGAGAAACACTCCCTCATCAACTATTCAATTTCCCTGAGATACAGTTATTTAAAAAACAAAAAGGCAAGAAAAATGCTTGATTTTCCACAACAGGGTCTGGTTGTGTAGGGCTTTCCCGAGGTGCTCAGCGAGTTCTCCAAGTTTCAACCTCTTGCAGACATCGTCCTAGCAATGCTCAGACTGCCTCATCTTCGGCCAGAGGGGACCCCTCAGCTTCACAGCCAGCAACCTTTGCCACAGGCTCTTGCCCTTTGCCTTCCTTTCTTTCGACACCTCCGGCCCATCGAGAGCCTGGCGGAGCCTCGGCGCTCACCGCAGAGCGGCCCCCCACCTCCTTATCACCTTGCAGTCAACAGACTCGGCTTCGTTTTCTCTCTGGACAGTCTTTAACAAATTGCGTCCTGTTATTTATCCAATTTGCTAATACATCAAATGGTTGGAATGAATTTCCAGGCTAACGGGGTGCTTTGGACAAGCAGTAAAGCAAGAACAAGTTAACGAACCCAACTCCCCACCCTCCGCTAACCCCAAACCTTCTTGCCCCGGGGAACCAAGGTGGCCATTCCTGCCCCTGCTTTTCACTTGTTGGCGTTCATGGATATTTGCCTCACGTCTCTCATCCTGTGTTTCAGCTGTGGATCAGGGCAGCGCGTGGATCTCTGCTCCCTCATCCATTGTCATCCGGCTGATTTATTTGTTGAATCTTCAGTGAGAAAAGCGATTGCTGAGGTCTGGCCCAGATACTGTGCTTTTTCTCGTCAGTCTTATGACCTTTCAGCATTTTCTGTGTCTGGGGCTGCCTCCTGCTTTCTGCAAAGGTGAGCCACGCCACCTGCCCACCCACAGGCCCCTTTGGGTTCTGGCAAATGCTGACTTTGCCCTGGATGTGTTGGGTTCCCTTGGGTGGGGGCGCTTGGGCTCCCACGTCTCCGTTCCTTTTTCTAAAACAATCGCTGCACTGAGGAATGATAGGGCTTTGGAAATCATTTGGCCCAACACCTGGGGCTTCCTGTTGCAAGGCTGACCCTGTCTGGGGACAGAGTCAGGCCCCACCAAGCCGACTCAGGCTTGCTTTGAGAGGAGCAGGTGGTGCAATTCTGTCCGAAAAGGCAAATTCAAATGAAAGGGGCAGGAGACGGACACAGCACGCCCCCTTCCACCTGGGCGCACGCGGCTGCTTCCCGCCTCTGTCCCCAGCGGTGGTCCCACCAGGGTAAGTCAGCCAGACGCCGCCATCCCCGTGGAGGGCTGACGACCAAAGGACATTGCCACGTCCCAGCTACGGTTAACAGCTCCTGGTGGCACAGGCGCAAGGGGCCGTCCGTGCTCTGCAGACTGGGACCCGAGCAGTCTTTTCCTTGGATTGTCTTGTCCTGAGTCAAACTGAAAACTCCGTTCTCCTCTTAGGTACTAGTTCATGACTGAGTTTCCTACGAGCATGGCTGAGGCCTCCACCGTGTTTCCGCCCGGAGTTGCTCCGGCTTTCTGTTTCTCTGCCTCCTGCCCTCCCCGTTCTTCCCTCCATCACCCCTCTCCTAGCCTTCCCCAGACTCTCCTTTCCTTCTCTCCTTCCCTTCTTGGTGTTTCTCTCTTCCCTGCTGGTCTCTCCCTCTCACTCTCCCCTTCAGCCTTGCCTGGCTCCTGCTTCCTAGGGCCCAGGGTGGAGAGGGCCGCCTGGGTCTGCCACCCGTGGACCAGGACGAAGGGCCGCTGGGGCAGGTAGGTGTCCTGGAGAAGTGCCCCAAACACCACGAGGCAGAGCCGGTCCGGGCTCCCCAGGCAAGTCACCTGTCAGGGCTCTGAAGCAGTTCCCAGCATCCTCTCAACTTGTTAAAAAAAAAAAAAAGTCCTTCTCTTGACCTTGACATCTCATCTGGCTTCCTAGATGTTCCCTATGATTTGAAGGAAGCATTAACAGAACATAGACTCAATGATCTTTAGAAAAATAATGAAGACAAAAAGAAAATTGCTCCTTCCTTTATAGATTACCCATGGAGAACCACAAGTACAGAAATACATTCAAATCTCATTAAGTGGTTGTATCTTCCAGACTTTGCCAAGAAGCTGGATGCCAAGTTGTTACTCTGGGTGAGTACCGAGGGTGTCTGAGCGCCTCTTTGCTCCAGGAGCTTCAGACTGGGCAGGCAGTTGAGAGCCTGGGACATGCCAAGTGCCATTTTCAGTCTTCCTTCTTTGCCAGTCTTCTTTCTGATATTTCTCCATTTCATCTTCTTGTAATCACCCGGCCAGTACTCAGAGAAGAAATATAGTTACCAGGTTCCAAGGGCTCAATCTAATTAAAAAATGCTTGCGTCGGAGAGAATTTTAATTCATAAGCATTATTCCGATGGGCTGTTGGGGGCTGGGTAGGACTTTCAGTAGATGATTTAAAATCCAGAGACTTAGTTAGATACTAAATAAAAAGTGGATGGGCTGATTTGTGAATAAGATTTCCAAATATCGTCTCAAATAAAGGCCTTCCGAGACTTGAATTTTGTAAGCTGGAGCTTGCCCTTCCAAAGTGGGCACTCTTTGCATTCTTTTTAGGGGTGTGCCCTTCTCAGTTAGTCCAGAAAATGTCCATCTTCTTGAAAATAGGCTGAGTCATATATGAGAAAATACAAGCGCGAAGCGTGGAAATAGTTTTCATTAACCTTCATCCACTTCTGACCTTTTGCCTGAATTCTGTCCCATGCAAAATCCTTTTTTTCTTTTTTCATTCACCCACCTATCCATCAAATGCTGAAGAGTCCCAAACCCTGTGCCCTTCACCTACCTGAGGATCGAGTTCCGCCCGGGTTCCACCCAGAACCACAGCTCTCTCTCTCTCTGCCTGTGGCCGGGCGCTCACGCTCTGAGCGGACCCAGTGTGCTTTGTGACCTTTCAGGGCCGCTCGCGACTCCTGGAAACTCACGCAGCGTTCCTGCCCTGCATCTCCCACCAACGGGGTGGTAGGCATCTCCCCTATAACGTGAGAGGATGGAGCAGGTACCCTGAGCACACTGCCTCACTGGCCCCAGGGGCTCCCCCTGCCGTGGTAGCTCCTCGCAGCACGGACACTCATGACGTTAGCATTTGGGTGCCCATGACCCCTGAGCGGAGTGGCCACCGCCAAAAACCAGGAACCCTTCTTTGGATCTTCACAGTTGACTCCTGGCTTCCCCTTGCAATGGCAAGTGTGTATGCGGGAGCACAGAGCGTCGTGAGAATGTGGCCAGGGGACGATGTGGAGGTCAGCCACAAACTAAGGTCTGAAGACCTCATCCAGCTCAGCCCTGTTCCCAGGTATAGTTTCTGCTGCTAAGAACTGAGATCCTGGTCCTAGGCGCTCTCGTGGGTGGGCAGTCTTCACTCCCTCGCGCCATCGTGGGCCCAAGAATTGCTTCCTTTGGAGAAGAAATTACTATGATTTTTTTTAATTAAAAACTTAAATTGATGCATTATTTATATGCAGTGAAATGTTCAGCTCTTAATTATAACATTCAATCCATCTTCATGGGTGCATAACAAGACACAGAATGCTTCCATCATCCCAGAAATTTCCCTTGTTCCTTTTCCCAGTCAATTCTTCCCTGATGCAACCACCGACCTGATTTCTGCACCATAGGTTAGTTTTACCTTTTCTAGAATTTCATCTCAGTGGAAGCATGTGGTATGTACTTTTTGGTGTCTGCTTTCTTTTGCTCACCAGAATATTTTCGAGACCTATCCATTTTGTAGTATGTTTCAGTAGATCATCTCTTTTTATTGCTGAGTAGGAGCCCATAGTACGGGTATTCCACATTTTGGTTATCTGTTGATGAGTTGATGAACATCTGGGTGGTCTCCAGCTTGGAACTAGTGTGAATAAACCTTCCATGTACATTTTGGTTCAGAGTTTTTGTGCACATACGTTTTCATTTCCCTGGATAAATACCTAGGAGTGGAATTGCTGGGTCATGGGGTCAGTGCACATCTGTTGTTTCAAGAAACTGCCAGAGAGCTTCCCAGAGTAGCTGTAGCATCTTCCATGACTTTGTCCCCACCATGTTCCACCTTCTCATTCTTACATTCCAAAATATTTATCGATTACCTGTATGTGCCAGGCATTCTTCAAGGAACCAGGACTTTAACAGGAAGAAAAGACTCCTGCCCTTAGCCTGGCAGGCTATTGTTTTTTCAGAGAAATTGGGAAATGTGTATGAACAGGCAAAGGACCTGGAATACCCAAAACCATTCTGAAAAAAGAAGCATGGGGTTGGAACACTACGACTACCTGATTTCAAGACTTACAGTGAAACAGCCATCAAGATTACCTGTGTCAGGGGTGAATGAATCGATGCCTGGATCAGTGGAATGGACAGCTCAGAAAAGACAGCCTTTCCACAAGTGGTGGTGGAACATTTTTGCATAATGGCCCCAAACCCCTCACATCCCCAGAGCATTCACACACAAACACCTTTACCCATACTTCATATCGCATACAAAAAATTAACTTGAAATGGATTATAGACCTACTTGTAAAACCCCAAACTATAAAACTTCTATGAAAAAAAGAACTGGAGAAACTTTGTGACCTTGAGTTGGAGAAAGACTTTTTAAAAATAGGGCACAAAAAGTATGAGCTGTAATAGAAACAAGTTGATCAATTAGACTCCATCAAAAATACAGAAACTCCTGTTCTTGAAAAGACACCATTAAGATCATGAAAAGAGAGGCCACAGACTGGGAGAGAAGATATACATGGCTGATAAAGGGCTTGTGTCCAGAATATATAAAGAATTTTTACAGCTCAAGAAGGAAACAACATGATTTTTTAAATGGGCAAAAGATTTGAGCAGACTCTTAATCAAAAAAGACAATAAGACAATAAGCACATTTAGAAAAGATGCTCAACATCGTTAAGTCATTAGGGAGATTCAAATTAAAAATTAGAACTAGATGTCACTCCACACTCATTAGAATAGCTAAGATTTAAAGCCAAAACCACCAAAAACTTAATATCGAGTGCTGGAAAGAATGCAGAGCGACCGGAGGCCTCAGTCATTGCCAGTGGGAAGGCAAAATGGTAGGGCCACGTTGGGAGACACTTTGGTGGTTTCTTGAAACGTTAAATGTTGACTCCCCATCTGACCCACTCATCCTGCTCCCAGGCATTTACCCAAATGAAATGGAAACTTAGTTCCGTGCAAAAACCTGCACGTGAACGTTTATGAATGTTTACTCAGAATCCCTGAAACCCGGAAAGAGCCCAAATGCCCGATTAACTAGGGAGCGGACAGACGGTGGTGCACCGGTGGACGGAGTACTGCTCGGCAATGGGCAGGAATGGATCCTCACATGCAGTAACATGGAGAGCCCTCAAAGGCATTATGTCAGACACAAAAAGGTGACATGCTGTCTGGTGCCATTTACGTGATATTTGGGGAAAGGCAATGGTACAAGGACAGAAACAGTTTCCTGGTTGCCTGGAGGTGTGTGTTGGGCAACTTTTGAGGACGACAGAAATATTCTCTGTCTTGGTTGAGGCGGTGGTAACAGGACTGTGTGCATTTGCCCAAACTCGAAGAACCACACACCCAAAAACAGGGAATTTTACTGAACGTAAGTCGTTTGTCCGAAAGCCTGACTTGACGAGAACCCCGGGCCTCCCAGAGCCTCCTATCTGTGGGCACTGTCTTGGGTCTCTGGGAGTCTGTTGCTCACTGCATCTCTCCCCTCTCCCTCGACGTACATGTGCCTCGATTTTAAGATGACCTGTGGGGGTATGTTTGTGTCTGTCGAGGGACATCATCTTTGCTTTTCACTGCCCCCTTCAATCCTCCAGATCCTGTTTGGACATGGTGCAAGTGACCGGTGTTTGGTATCGTTTCTGGTTTGTGCTTTTCCTGGGGTTTCTTGTAGGAATGATATGGATTAACGTCTTGGTGTCTGGGCACCTGCTGGCCTTGGGATATTCCGTGCTGTGTGGAAGCCGCCTTCTCCTGAAGCCCGTGAGGTACATCCTCTGGCCGTTGGACCGCCTCGTCGCTTACGGGGGATTGGTGGTTGCTGGGGAGACTTTCCTGCCGGCATGGGATCGCCCTTCTTTCAAGGCTGCTCTTTGTTTTCTGAGCCTGACTGTCTTAATACCCTAAAAAAGGGTACTGCCAAAACCAACAGTCATCTTAAAAGGCCCGTTTCAAAGATATGTTTACCAAAGGTGGACAAATGTAAAATGATCTTCCATATGTCATGCATGATGCAGCCTGTGCCCTGGGAGTCGCTTTTGATGTTGAAGAGCTGTGAACTTAAAGGAAACCTAGAGGCAGAAGGAAACGCAAGAGAAAGCACGCTTTCTGATCCAACTAATAACCCGGGAGGATGCCCCAGTGAATCTGCTGTTTGTTCACCTTCCTAGAGCGTGCCCTGTGCGCCTGGTGTATTTCGAAGGGCAGTCATATTTGAAAAATATGGAACAAAGTGGATTAATCCAGCAGACTGAAGGCTAGTGAGGTTATGGGTCTGATAACTGGAAGGGACTGCAGGAGATGATTTGGTGCCTCCCTCCCTGCTCCCGTCTTGGGTCTTTAGGACTTTAGGTTTCAGCGGGTTGAAGACAGAGAAGTCAGGGGCCAGCCCAGCACCATCAGCTGCTCCCGCAGACACTGGGCTCCCAGGGCCAGACGCCCAGCGCTGGTTGTCTGATCTGCCATGCCCCGTGCACAACTTCCGACTCAGCAGCGCATCAGGACTCCACTCAGCATGATGGGGTTATTCTTCGGAGGTCTTGAAGCCTCAGGTCACCCCTCAGGACACTGGCCCTCCTTGGCCTGAAACTTCTGAGTGATTGCCTGTCAAATAAACCAGCTTTTACTGTAATGGTGACATTCATATTACCAATTTATCTTATTGCATCTCCGTGGGCGGCGACACCACAGTGTCCTTCAGTGCAATACATCTTAGGACTTCATCCTCCTAATGGCCAACAGGTCTTCCCAGATAAAAGTCACGGGTCATGCGAGTGGGAAGGAGTCTTCAGAGATGACAGGGTGGCTTTGTGGATGAGCCCACTGAGAACCGGGGAAGAGAAAGGCAGTGACTGGCTCACGGCCTCTCTGTTTCTTATGCTCAGTCCTTCTTGACACAGAAGATTCTTCTACGGCCTCCAGGTTAGCTTCTCATCATGTCCTTGGGGAAGAGCATGATTAGATCTCAGGCGACGAGCGTCCTCGGGGCCACGACGACAAAGGCAGGTGGAGATGGTGCTGGCTGGTGAAGCTGGGGGCCGTGGTTTGCAGCCCGAGGGCTGGCGAGTCTTTCCCACCTTTTCTGCTGCAAACAGTACGTGTGGGTCCTGGGCGCGTTTCTTGTCCCCTAAAGCTAGCTGGTGCGTGCTTGCAGCAGGGACCCCGCATATCAAGGGTACCACTTAGATGAACCTCCCCAAGAATGTTCACCAGCTCAGCACAGGTGTGGACCCAGGGAACAACTAATGCGTAGCCCACGTGGTTTATTAGGAAAATAAGGCCAAATGCATAGAAAAGTTGAAAGAACACAACGGGGCCACTCACACCCCCTAGTTTGTTTGGCCATGTCACCTTCTCTGCATTTGTGCCTGTGTGTCTATTTTTGTGAAATCACCAGAAGGAAAGGAGCAGACACCAGGGCGTTCTCCCACATGACCCCACGATCGCCGGCCCACCCTCCGAAAATTACCTCCAATCCCCAGCCTTGTCTGATACCCGGGGCCACATTCTAATGCGGTTGTCCCTAGACTTGGTGACAGCTAGGCCGTGATCACTAGCATTCGGGCCCAGGGGGCAACCCAAGGTCACAGGCCACATGTGTCTGTCTCGCCCGACTCCTCTTTAAAGGGACATCAAGGGGCGCCTGGGTGGCTCAGTCGTTAAGCATTTGCCTTCGGCTCAGGTCATGATCCCGGGGTCCTGGGATCGAGCCCCGCATCGGGCTCCCTGCTCAGCGGGGAGTCTGCTTCTCCTTCCCCCTCTGCCGCTCCCCCTGCTTGTGCTCTCTGTCTCTCTGTCAAATAAATAAATAAAATCTTTAAAAAAAAGAATAAAATAAAGGGACAACAAGGAGAGCCCTAGTCAAAACTGGGAAACCTCCATTCTCTCTGGGGAGAACCCAGGACCAAGAGAGCACAACCTCAGAGTCTCTGCCCTGAGACACAAGGTCAGGTCAAGGGCGGGGTGCCCTCCCACCGAGCACCTCCGGGCTTTGGGGACATTGTCGGTCCGTGCCAACCAGGCTTCCGCAGTTTCTGCAACTCTAGCCACCCCGCTAATTCCCGGGCCTCGGGCCTGTTTAGCGAGGGCGGCGCCCCGGGTTCTGCCCGACTGCTGCTTTAACTGGCTTCCTTTTATGAATGAAGGAAAAGGAGAAATGTGTTTATTTGAACTCTTGCCTCTGAGTGACAGCCTGGGTCGGGCTCTCCCGCTCTCCCTCCGTTTGTTAAGAAAATATGTGCGAACATCTCTCATCTCTTGCGGGCAAGTTCAGACCTCCGGGGCTTCGGGCTGGGGCCACGGGGGGCAGGTTTCTGTGCACCTCGGCGTGGCGCTGTGATGGAAGGTTCTCAAGCCCACGGATTACCTGTCCCACCCCTGTCGATCAGCTCCGCAGTTTCCCCACAGGGAAGGCCAGGCAGCTTTCAGCATGAGTTGCCTCAAGGGATTGGGAAGGAGGTGGGCCAAGGCTCTAGGGAGGTGCAGATGGAGGGCCTTGTCTCCTTATTCCCCTAGATGATCGCCATTTGGGCAGGAAGGGGAGCAAAGAACAGAAGAGCCCAAAGGGATGCAGAGCCAGGTTTGCCCAAAGGAGACCTGCCTCCTCCCACATGGAGCGAGGTGGCCTCACCCGGCACCGGCCACAAGACTCTGGGTTCCTCCAGTCTTCCACACAGCCACCCCCAAGGACGTACCCTGTGAATCCTTGGGAAAGGAAGGGCGTCCTTTGGGATGCCGTGTGTTTTGCCTCTCTGCTAATCCAGTGACACAGCTTCCTGAGCTATCACCCCCTCTACAGGGGGGCTGAGCTGGAGGCCACCGAAGCCTCCGCACCCAGGTACCAGGAAACCGAGGCTAAAAACATCCAAGGTCAGAGGTTCAAAGAGACAGGAAGGGATCTTCAGCCGAAGGATCCCAACCCTTTAGAGATCACACAAACCCCGGGTCACATCCCACCCCTCCCCTGGACAGAGATGGAGCGCAGCTCCCAGTGGGTCACCGGCCGGGGGGCGGCTCCGTTGGCTCGGTGCGGAGCAGGACTGACCCCAGCCCTTCCTCCCAGGGCCTCTTCAGCATGACCACCTCCACCCAAGTCTGGGGCTCAGTTCTTTTATCTCCTCAGGGCCTCGAATGGTGCGGCGCCATGAGATCTTGGGCGATACTAACTTTGTGAACACAGAGGAAGAGCAAGGGCAAAGGACCAGCCGCTCTCTTTGCCAGCCTTTGGGTGAGTGGCAGTCACTCCGCGGCCGTGGGAGACAAATCCAGCCAAGAGCTGAAAGGAGAGGCTGCTTAACTTCTGGGCAGAACCAGCTCGGCCCCGCTGAGGTCCACGGGTGCGGCGCAACTCTCCACAACTCCCGTCCTTAGGCTGGCATCTTTGTTTAAATGTCTGCTCCACTGGCTTGCCAGAGAGCCTGACAGTGACAGAGTCTTCCTCTGGTACTGAACTGATTGCCTAACAGCCCTGGGTCCGTTCTCCTTCACTGATGGAAGCAACAGCCCAGAGACAGGACCTCGCTGTGTGCTAAAACACTGTGCTGAGGGGAAGGGGCAGAGTCAGTTTCAAGGGGCTTATACCATCCATTTCAGTGGTGTGGCCCAACATTCCAGAATTCAGACACGCCACCCAGCAAACTGTGTCCGTTCAAACTCGACAGCCTCTCCCGCTGAGATCCTGCCCAGCACAGCCAGGCTTCCTGCACCTTGTAAGCATCTGTCCCCCTGCAGAGTATCCATGGTTTGTGGAGTGTTCTGTCCTCAGTCTGTTGAGCTAAACTCGGTCTTTATGCTCTGCAGGTTTACGCTCTTTGGGAAGAAAGGGGAAAAAAAAGGATTCCTTTTGAGCAGCCTGCTAGACCTGTCTTGTTAGATGAATGATCAGTGCAATTCATCTTGAATTTTGATGCAAAAACTGATAGTGAAATTTTACCAACAAAGATGTTACCACAAAGACGTCATCTCGGCTAAGATGATTCCTTCAATTTATTTTTTTGCACACGTAGGGGTGCTGAGCTGTTGGAGCCGTCTTTGGGCAAGGTGTTGGAGCACTGGGAAAAAGATCAAGTCCCAACTGGTCACCATGAAACAGTTACGTGGGCTTTTCTTTTTCCACCCAAACCCCACCCCGGGAGCACAGCCCTTCCAAACAATCTGCCATCTTCTTCTTGCTTATTTCTTTCTTTGATACAGACTTCCCCCTTTTGCTTTCTTTCTCTTATTTTTGAATTTCGCCAAGAGGAAGAGCCTGCGTAGTAAGACTGGAAATGTGCCCGTGTTCAGAGTGTGGGGCGCTAATGAGCTATAAATGTGGGTCAATCAGTGGATGGAGGTGGCAGAAATTGCAGGGCTGATTCTTCTAGCTCAGAAAACAAAGGCAGGGCTCTTGAGTGTGATGGGAACATGAGTTTCCCCTGGGATGACCTGTCACCTGATGTAATTCTTAGATGAGAAGGTGATGCTTTGAGCCCTTAACCGCACAGACTCCCTGCTTTGGTTAAACTCACTGTCCCCCCAAAAGGTCACTTGCTTCCCTGGGTCTGAGCCTGAGTCCAAGCTGTCCTGTGCTAAAAGAAGCTAACGTTACTCTAGTTGGCCAAGACCATGGCCAAGACCATGCTCCATCCCCTGACGCTCTACGACGCATGCACCCCTGGCTCTACCCAGGGAGGAGTTAGGTGGTACGCACATGAGTATATTTTTTTGCTTACAGGTTAATTATCTTAACGCACATTAGAGGGGAACGTCTAGACCATCTAGTAAACGACTTCAAGGATTATTGCTTAGGATGAGGCTAAGTTTAAAAGGTGAATTGACTTTAATCAACTTTAAATGTTAAATAATATTGGAAAAATCAAAGTGTGTACACGACTGAAGTTGGGGTGGGACACTACTTTGTTGCCGGCTTAAGTGTGAATCCCCAAACTGTCTAAGCTCATGAAGACTCCCCAACCCTGGACCCGCCTCCCCATCTGAGGTGACCAAACCCCACTTGTCATATGCGTCCCATCTTCTGGAGCCGAGAGCAGGCCGGCCCTCTCGTTTCTCTCACCACCGACCCTGGGCAGCCCTTAGAACAGCATTTTGTCCACATGGGCGCACAAGATGTTGGCTCTTGGGCATGGGGTGTTATGGGGCTCTTTTTAGTGAAGGGGAACTTGGCAGCCAAAGTCCGGGCATCTCTCGCCCTGCCTTGGGATTAGGGAAAAAGGCAAGCACAGAAACTGACAAAATGGCAAAGGTGTTTTGACTGGTGGAGAAGAAAATGGCTTTCTCTGTTTGTCTTCAATTGCCAGGATGGAGAAAATCAAAGCAAAGCAAAAGAAAATTGCTGCTCTGCAGAGAGCCTGCAGGAGTCCTGACGACTTGGCGGTTAGTGTGAGCCGCCTGGCCGCAGAGGAAGCTGCGAGAAGGGTTTGCGTCAAAGGCGACCTGCCCCCAGTGGTCTTGAAACAGGGACATTACACTGATCTGCCCACCACTGGCCCCCAACCCCCAAGCCCCTCCGGGAGCCAACAAGAGCACGGATTTCTCCCTTTAGAACTGGAATAATGAAAGTGCCCTTTTGTCTGATGCATCTCAAGACTTCAGATTTGGAATTGTTCTTTGAGGTGACATTCTGAACCCAACCTGAAGTCACAGTAGGGACCCCTCCCCATCTGCAAAATAAAAACACCCCTGGTCCACAAGTGTTCTTTCCGGTTGAGCCCTGGCTCTCTGGAAATCTGTGGATTACTTAAATAACATTTTCTGCCTTCCAGTTTTGAGGTTTTTCAGAAACACGTTTTCCCCAAAGGGCCAGGTGGCTAAAGAAGAAAGGCGTTTCATTTTTTATTGGTCACGAAATAAATAAAATATCTCTCAAAAGTTGTTACTTTTAAATTGGACTGGATTTTCTCTTTCTTTCGGTTGAACAAGTTGAAGAAAATAATGTCATCTCTTGGCTACCAACCACTAAGATGATTCTGTTTTATCTGGCAATTTATATGCAGAGTGTGATGTATGGTTTAACCTTCCTAATTGGGGGACACACTGTCTGAATTAGTGACAAGTCTGAATTATGGTGCTTTTAAGAAAAAATATTCCGTTTTAGTACTTTCAAGTCCATGAAACCATTAGAACCGGTCTTCCAAATAGTGCCCAGTGAAGGCTCCCTGGGAATTTTTTTGAAGCAAAGAAGAGCTTGTCAGCTTACATGGCAGGCAGACTAGCACACCCTTGAAAACAGCATATTATTTTAGGGTGTTTGTACATCTCCTTTCCAAATTTTCTTTGCATGAACTCATTTGTCCAGATGACTAATTTTGTGAGGTAGGTGGGTGGTGGGGGGGTGGTTCATAAGGACCGCTGTGTTGATTCTTATTTCTTCAGTTGAAGAGTGAATTTTACTCCAGTCCCTTTCTGAATGACCACAACCTGGTCTGGGGTGGTAACAGCCAATAGCTTTTGGGTGTCACCTTTATTGAGATGATCTCAGCATGACGGGAGACGCTCAAGAGAATGTACGGTGGCAGCCTTGGGTGAAGCATCCTCTGAGTAAGGCGGGGAATGTTCACAGCTGCCTGGGGCAGGGCCCTTTGGAAGACCCAGTACTGGGGGCCAGTTGGGCCAAGTGGTTCTCCTCAGCTCCAGCATTCCCTGAAAAAGGCCCATGCTCTGGGAAACGCCTCTCATTTTACACAAGGATGTGGCAAGGAAGCAGATGGATGGCTCATGCTTGCCACCCCGCCAGGGCTATTAGAAGAAAGAAGCTGAGTGCGTGCCCTTGGGGATGGTGGAGGAGAAGGACCCCCTCCGCCTACCAGGGGCTGCATGCTGTCCTGCCTTGAACGGTGTGCGCGCAGTGACTCTGAGTAAACTCAGCAGAGACTGGGGGTTGGAAATTCCATGGCTAACGAGGTGGATGGATAATAAAGGGAAACAGGAGTCCACAGGGGTCTAATATGAAATATCAATACTCATACATAATTTAAGTCCACTTAGGGAAAAAGGTAAACTTGTTTTGACGGCGCTCACTTCTGCCCTAGAACGTGCCAAAAGGGAGGAAATCTCATGCGCAAAACGACGTGCCCACCGTGTCATCGAGATATCAAACATGTCTCAGGCGGGGCCGGACTTGTCATGACGTCTGTGGGCAAAGGGGCAGGAGGGTGGGCGTTCCCAGCTTCTCGCAGACATGTTTCTAAGCGATCCAAGATGGTAGCCACAGCCTCTCTGAGACCAACAGTGAGGAAGAAGAACCAGCTGGAGGAACTGAGGCAGAAATGAAAGATAATTAATTTGCCAAAGCCCAAAACAGCTTTCCAGGTGACTTTTCTTTGAACTGGACTCTAGGGCGTATGTCCACGCAGTAGGACGCCTCCTGCAGTTTGAGGGGCAATGAGTGAGCATCCCCCCCACCCGCCCCCCATTCGGCGCCAACAGAAACGTGTGTGCATGATTGGATCCACAAGCAGGAGGTCAAACTTTGCAGAACAAGAGGCCAAGAATGTAACTTTAGCCTGGGTTTATTTGGATTCCACTGGGGAATTTCTAATTATAAAAAGAACCACTGTTGCTCTGGAGGCCCGCCACGGTGGGAGCTTGGTGCTCGTTCCCTCGTGATCCGGGTGTGACGCTGACGATGCCTTCCTTCCACGGGGGCTGTCTTCCAGCTCTTGGGGAAAAGTGGAGGGATCATGGGGAAGCAGGTCAGCTGGTTGTCTTGGTACAAACGACTCCCATTGTCAGGGACACATGCAGAACCCAGCGGAGAACAGGGGTGCTTACCCGGGGGTGTCAGCCACTATCTTCGGTCTGTTTCAGGCAAAAGGGTAAATTATTGGAAGAAGTGTTTTAACCCTGTTCTTTGCCATGCCTTGTTCGTGTGTCTCTGTTGCGCTATCATTTAGGGTTTTTTTCCTTAAGTGTGCGCTTAGTCAAAAGTAATTACTCAGAAAAATATGGAAGAAAGGGAAAAGAATTTCACATATGACTTGCTCTTCGCTCCTGTCTTAGGGGATCCCTTCTACAGCTTTGTTTTTTTTTTTTTTTTTTTTGGCAAAGCCAGAACTGCTTAAAGCAGACCCAAGAAAGGCTGTCACCCCGTTTTAGGCTTTATACCAAACAGCACTGGCTTTTCCGGGAATAAAGAGAGAGATCATCCAGCGAAATTCCGTTTGGGGTTGACTTTGATGTTCCGACGTCTAGATGCAACTGTAAACATCTTTTAAATTCACAAACCACTCCTAAGAGCCTTTTCTCTTCTAAAAGGAAATTACTTGCAACAAATATGACATCGATTTTCCATCTCCCTTGATTAGTCTCATTTGGTCTGATTTTTATTATTTAAGGCTTACCGACAACGAGAATATACAGTTAGCAATGGTTCTAATTAGATTTTGTGACCTTTAAGGAAGAAAAGGCGGGTCTGGGCCCGGCTGTGCCTCAAACTGCCGGAGAACAGAGCCGGGTTTATGACTGTCTCTCGACAGCTCCCACAGGGCACTTCACGGGCAGCCGAGTCTGCTCCCAGGATGAGGAGGGCGAAGGAGGGAAGGGGAGAGGTGCAGGAGGGAGAGGGCAGCCCGCGGCGGCTTGTGTGCTAACTCCGATCAACAGATGGTCCACTAGGAAACAGTGGCGTCAAACAGATCTGGCTTGTGACTGGGTCTATTGAGAGCAAGTGGACTGAGCAGGAAAGATGAGGTCATGGGCGCATATAGGAAGCATAGGGAATCTTTTATACGCGCCAATGAAGAGGGGGCATTATGGAGGTGTCCACGCAGCTGGGACAATGGGATATTTGCTGAAGGGCCAACTTGTTCGTCTGAGATGTTGGGGGGAATACGCATTTTTCCAAGCCTGTTTTCCATAATGGCTTGGGCTTTGGAACACATTGACCAGACCCAGAGAGAGATAAATATGTGGTCTGTCGAGTGTCCAATCTTTCCTAAGTGAGGCATTCACTGGAGTTCAACCCTGGGCCCTGACAAAGAGTAGACAGGAGTCAATACAAATCTGAAAGGCTTTCCTCTTTAGACGGACCTGCTTCTCCTAGCATGTGCAGTGAAGACTAGGTGATTCAACATTAATGCCCGCAGTGTACCAAAGACCCCAGAAAGTGCCCACAGTGTTTTTTATGTTTAAGGCGGACCATAATTTCCATGGCCCATCAACACGCCTGCCTTGGACACACAGATACCCCTATTTGGATGGAGCAAACATTTGTAAAAACGCAAACCGAAAACAGATGAGAATCCCCAGGGGCCACCTATTTTGTTTTTCTTTGGTGTGATTCAGGAGGCGAGGGACTGGTGACTCTTGAGGCCAAAGTGGAGGCTGGAGCAGAGAATTCAGATGAACCTGGTAGCCATGTTCAAAACAGAACTAACTACAGAAGAAAAAGCATGTCACTGAGCCCGTGCAGACCTCTGACAAGCTCACTTAGGGATGAAACTGGGTAGATAGAGTTCAGAGACACAAGAACCAAGTAAAACCTGACCCTAAATAAGAAAGTATTTCAGTCGTTAAGCCTCTGCCTTCAGCTCAGGTCATGATCCCAGGGTCCTGGGATCGAGTCCTGCATCGGGCTCCCCGCTCAGCGGGAAGCCTGCTTCTCCCTCTCCCACTCCCCCTGCTTGTGTTCCCTCTCTCGCTGTCTCTCTCTTTCTCTGTTGAAAAATAAATAAAATCTAAAAAAAAAAAAAAAAAGAAACTATTGAGCTTTCCAGAAGGCGCTTAGCTGAGTGCAGCGCAGCGTGAGCAAAGTAAGGGAAGTAAGGGGCACCCCAGCCCTTCCCAGCGCGATGTGGGCCTTCATTTCTAGGAGAGGTGGTCTTCAGGGGCCAGGGTGGATCCTGGATCCCCTCAAAGTGCTTGTCACACTTGCAAACCCATGGGAGAGAAGGCTGAAGACACCTGTGTCCCTGGGCTCGGGGAAGATGGGCGCATCTTCATGCCAAGATGGCTGCACTCATCCCAACAGCTGGCCTCACCACGGGCTGACCGGATGCCAGGCATGATCTGGACAACCCCTGATCCTATGCACAGGTAAGGACAGTGACCGAGAGGTTAAGTAACTGGCTCGGGGCCCCTCAGCTGGAAAGTGCCAGATCCAGGCTCAGACCCGGGACGACCTCAGCACCACAGGGGGCCTCCTGCTGCACACACTCTTCTGGCTCATCCCTACCCATCTGCGGGTCAGCTTTTCCAGAGTATTCCATTCCCCCTTCATGATCTCCTAGGACCCTTCCTTCAGAGTGAGTTTGGGCTTTGCCTGGTGTCATCTCAGCCTGACTACCTAATTCTTTGCACCTCAGTTTCCCCATCTGCACAAGGAGGCTTAATGAGAGAAGCTAAGTCAGAGGGGGTTGCTCTATGATTAAAGGGTCAAAACAGAACCACACCAGTGCCTGGTATACAGTCAGTGGCCAACAAATGTTATTTATGACACAGACCTTAACACGGCCACCCTCTCGTCACGTGGAAGGACGGGTGCGGCTGGCTGAGGGCCCTCAGACCGACAAGGCCTCTCTCTGTTCCACCCTGGTGCCCACTGGCTCCACCTTAGCTCCCCCTTTGGACTGCAGCCTGTTTCATCTGGGGAAATTCTTCACAGCCCCGGGGCTCCCACCCAGCAGCCCCTCGGCACGTAGCTGGTGGACCGGATGGACTTCATTTCTTTGTCTCTGTGAGGCAAGTCAACAAAAAGGAATAGAGATGGGCATCAGTGGTTTGTCATTGATCACCTGGGCCCAGTTGGTTCCTGTCGCCGGGCGTGGCAAGTTGATGAGCCATGAGAGGCTCCCTTGGGTCCTTCTTGCCGTCTGCCGGCAGAAAGGGGGGCCCACAGGCCGATCCCTGAGGTGCAGCGCTCCCGGGTGGGTGCCGGGGAGGGTGCAGCAGGAGGGTGTCACCGGGGCCCGCGGGTGCCCCGAGCAGAGCGTGCGCCGTGTGTCCCCTTGCGGGGAAAGCGACGTGCGTGGTGGAGAGCTGTCAGGAAGGCAAGCCTTGCAACGGCAGACATGGCTTTCTCTTACGATATCAATTTCTTTTAATTATTCCATTCCAACAACTTCGAAAGTCACTCGGTAAGCTGACAGATGATTTATGCCTCGCATTAGCTCCTGGTGATGACTGCCGAAGGCCGGGGGCCCCCGCCCTGCCCGCTCTGTGCGCCGTCCCCACGCGCAGCTTGTGGTCCCGGGGACCCCCCCACCCGCCGCCAAACCTCCTGGACCCGTCCTGGGGGCCTCCCTGTGGAGGTGAGGTCCCTTCCTTCCCCTCCTGATCCTCACTGGCTTCTCTCTGTGTTTTTCCTTAAGGTAACAAAGATCTGAAATCTCTCTGAAGGGGAAAAGGCCGCGACGGATAGCCCCCTGGGGTTATCTGCGGCTTCCCCTTGCAAGAGAGCCCACGGGCAGCCCCGGGTGGGAGGAGAGGCGGTCGGGGGGGGGGGGGCGGCGCTGGAGCCGAGGGTTACCTGGGCCTCAACACCTGCTCCTGGAAGAACACCCAATCCCCTGACAACATGGAAAAATAAAGGGCCATAGCACAGAAGCCCACGTGGCTTGCAGCTGGCCCCCCAGCGAGCAGCCGGAGGGCCCCTGATGGGGGCAGCAGGGTGCCCGCAGCCCCAGGGAGCTTCCCTGCCCCGGGAGGATCTCAGGTGAGGAGCCCCCTGTGAAATGTCAGTCTCTCTGAAGGTCAAGACAGTTTTGTGGGCCAAGGACGTTTATAGAGCTGTAAAAGGGATCATTTTTGCTAATGCCATGAAATTATACTCTGAGTCGAATAACAGTGGCCCACGGCAGGTACAGAAGTAATTTTCCTCGAATGTGAAATCTGGCTTTTAGAGAAGTTGGAGGCCGCTCCAGCTGAGGTTGACGGGGTCCCTTTTTCTGTGCACTTTCAGTGATGCAAACAGGAGCTGTAACTTTGTAAATGGGCCGCTTTGAAAGAGTCGCCTGGGAGGGCTGGATGGAGCAGGTGCCTTCGTGTGCATGGGAGGGCCAGGAGGTGAGAGATGGAGAGAGCCTGTCCTGGAACCTTCCATCTGTCCCCCTGTGGCTGTGCATGTCCGAGGCAGTGTGCGATGGAGGCAAGGACAGACAGCTGGCCACTGGGAGCCCACACTGGACGGGGAGATGGACGTGTAGGCAGGTCGTTCCAGTCAGGGCAGGAGCGTGGGAGGAAGGCAACATTATCCCCGTGTGACCCCGGAGGTCACGCCGCCTCCGTGCCGCTGTGGGTGGGTGTGGACGTCCAGGTGCTATGGACCCACTCCTGAGCCGCCCCCGCCCCCAAAACCAGTCCACCATCCGGTGCCGAGGGCCGCTCGGAAGAACCACATCTGCTGGGAGACAGGCTGGCTCCGCAGCCCGTCCCCAGGCTGCCAGCTTCTTCTCTCCCATCGCAGAAGGCCCGTCCCATGTCCCCTTCCCCAAAGCCTCCCCCTCCACCGCACCCCGCGTGTGTCCTCAGCACAGCCTTTCTCCCCTGCGCCGGGGCCTGCTCCTCCGGCCGCCCCCCCCTTCCCGTGCCCTGTTCTGTCCTCTCTGGCTGCCGTGCTCATGCCGGGGTCCTCCGGGCCTCCAGGCACCAACCTCCCCGCCTTCGCCCGACTTCTTGGAGGTGTGAGAAGGCACCTGGAGCCTCAGCTGCCTGCCACACACTTGTGATGGGCCGGCCCACTCCGACTCCCCTTCCGCTCCTGCCCCTGAGCTCCCTGGGGCCTCCGCGTCTCTTCCTGGCGGCTCTCCTTCAGTGTGTGTCCTGAGCTTCTACCAGGGTGCCTACCTGCTTAGGCGCCGTCCCTCACCTTGCAGAAACGCAGTTCGTGACTCCCCGTTCCCTGCGAACCGGTTCCCTCCACGCTCCCGACGCGGTCCTGGCCAATGGAAGCCCCATCCCAGGTCTCATGCGATGCCTTCACCAGCCAGCCAGCCGGCTCCTGGTGTAGGGTCCTGGCGATGGGTGACAGTTCTTTCTCTTCCTTACCCATCACCACGGGGCAGTGGGGAGGACTGGGAGCTCCCATGGACTCTATTTTGGAAATGTCTCCTGGTTCCAGCCCTATTGGTCCCGTCCTGGGCCCACTGCCCTGAATCAGACCGTCCTTATTGCTTACCTGATCTATCAGCACATTCTCCCTGCCACCAGCTCCTCAATCTGATGCCTTTTCTGCACTGACCCCAACTCAACCCTAGCCTGCTCTTGTCACCCCCTTTCCCAACCCTTCAGTGGCCTTCCTGTCTCCTGCAGAATGAACCCAACCCCTGCTGGCTCCTGAGCCCTTCGTGATCTGATGCGTGTCTTCTTCCCTCTGAGATCTTAGAATTGCACATCATTTAACTTGTGCCTGGCATGTCCCTTCCCCAGGCCTCCCTGCCTGGTGGGGTTTCCACCCACCCTTCAAGACCAACCCAGGCCCTGCCCCAGGAACCCTCCTGGTTCTTCCTTTGAAGCTCTGTGCTATCTCAGAAGTGGCTCTCATCCAGACCCTGGGCCCCAGAACTGTGCACGTCCTCAGGGCACTTCTGCCCTCTATGACGTGAGCCCGTGAGGACAGGGGCCTGCTGTGTTCGTGTCCGCGCCTCTGCCGTGTGGTTCCGGGTCTAGAACACAACAGCCTGTCAGCTGATAGACTCGTTAAACCAAGCAAGGCAGTCTCCGTGGATACTGCAGAAGTAAACCTCAGACCTCCCCAAGTGATTGCAAACTCCAGACGAGAGAGTCGGGAATCATTTAAAACATTTAGAATGCCCTTTGATGGGAATGCAATTGATGGGTCATCAAAGGTTTTTAAAAAAATGATGTCTCCAGGGTCTAGAGAGGCCACAGAGATGGTGATGCACAGTTGTGGGGGGCTCCAGCCGGGATGGTGGGGGGGAGGGGAGGGAAGGTGCCAGCAGGAAGATGAGGAGGACCCCGCCCCGGGCAGGATGTCCCTTGCAGACAGCGGGCCAGCGAGTCCAAGAGGCCCCCTGATAACCGACGACCTTCCTGTTATACGCAACCCATCGAAGACCAGCAGCACCAGCAGAAACACTCCTTTCAGGATGTTACCAGCTAGTGATCGGTGACTGGAGAGTCAAGAATTACTGTGGCCCAAGTCCGGAACCAGCCCATTTTTCTTGTTCAGGCCAGCTGCCCCAGCTGCTGTTCTTGGGTTAGCAACTTAAGCTGGAGGTGTTACGCTAGACCCTCTAGCCGGCAAAGCAAGTGGTTCTTTGAACTTGATTACTTGTTTGAAAATACTTTACTCAATAGAGAAATTGTGAGCAGTTGAGCTTTTCCGCAAAACACACACACACACATATATTTTTTTAAATGCATCTGGGGAGTGCCTGTTAAATAGAAAACTTGATGGCTGAGTGCTCCGGGAAAGTGAAAAATTGCTCCCTGTGTAGAGTTTGGGAAAATGGAGTTCTGTTTCCATGTTGGGCTCTCTCAAGGGGGCCACGCCTGCCTCACCTCGGACACTGGACCTGTCTTGCCGGGGATTCCTTGCCAGGCGGCTGCGTCCGAGCCTGAGACACCGTGCATCCTGCTGTGCTATCTTGTGACCCTTAGGAGTCACACGCTCCAGGCGTCTGTCCTCTGTGTCTCCCCACTTGTCTTCCCCGTGGCCCATGCTTCCAGGCCCAAGGCCCTCCAGGTGCTTTTGGAGGCGCACGGGCAGGTGCCAAGGGGAGGCCTCCTCGCAAACGCAGCTCCTGCCAACAGACAAAGCACCCCACCTACCACTGTCCCAAACACCGCACATACCTGTGATGTGCTTTCACAGTTGCACATCTAGTGCTAGAATCGAGCTAGTGAGGTGCAGAGGGGAGACCCAAAGAATGGAGGCCTCCCAGGCTTTCCCTCCAGGGCTCACGCTCTCCAGAGTCAGAAGGAAGTGATTCGCGTGCTCCCAAGGCGCCCTGCACATAGTAGGTGCACCGCGAACACTTGTGGATTCTTCCCAGTGGGCTCTGGCAGTGCATGCTTCTATTATTTTAATTTAATTTCGCTTTTTGGCATCTTGGACATAATTCACCACCAGCTCTTTCTCTCTGGTGTACTTTCCGACTCAGATGCAACATTTGTAAACTTGAAGACAGCCTGTCTGCGAAATTAATTAGAGCAAAAGTTAAGTACCAGTCATTAGGTTGTTTCTCCCATCACATCATTTTTATAAGCCTGTCTGAATAAACTATTGCTCCCCTGCCCCCAAGAGTCCTGGACAGGGAGGGAGGAGAGCCTCCTGAATCGGGGTCCCCTCCTTGGGAGTCACTGAAAACACCCCTGTGGGAGGCAGCCACTAGCCTGGGCTCTGTCCCGTCAGGCTCCTTATGCTCCAATATCCTAGCATGGAATGAGGTAAGAAGCAAGATTTGTGTTTAAAAAAACTAGTAAACGCCATCATAAAGAATATTTTAATCCACTGGAAGGGCTATGCTTTTAAAAGTCCATGTTACATTTTTTGTATATAAATAGATGCTCCTAATTACGAGTGAAACAGATCTATCTTGATTTACCACTTAGAGCCAATGCCAATAATATTTAGTTCACCTAAAAGTACTCCTATAATTTTGACTTTTAGTTCATACCATCTAGCACTTGAAGGGCTTGGTCTGGCAAATCTGCTGGTTTCTCCTCTCTTCCCAGCCTATGTCCCATTGGGGGTCTCTGGACAGGGGTTTGGAAGGCAAGCCAAGGCTTGTTCCACATTCTAAGGTACGGTTGAAGCCTTTCCAGTCACCGGTTTTGTGCGTTTGGCTGCAGATGGCTCACTGATTGAACCTTAAGAATGCCAAACCCTCTGATGTTAGAGGGAAGTAACTTCAGAAATATCCCCTTCTTCAGAGGACTTATACTGGGGACCAGTCTTTAATTAAAAATAACCTAACCCAGGACTTTGGAAAGAATTTTATAATTCTCTGAAGAGAGGACCCTGGAGTTCTTCAACTTGAAGTGATTCTAGAGTCATCCAGACATAGCCCGGAAGGCCTGAGTCTACCCCAAAGGACTAAATCCCTCTGGGAAATCTAGATCCTGTTTCTCAGTTAGAATTAAAACATACTCTGGACCTACCTGGTCCCAGAATCATCTTCTTGCATACCTCAATGCCGGGTCATCACGTGCCAACCAGTCAAAATGGTAACCCCAAGGAAGTCAAGTAGGTGATCCTTGTTTGTTTTTAAGTTTTGGAGCCTCAGAGCCATAAATATTTTGGTACCAGCACTGGTTGTAAGTCACTGGCTATATTGTCACCATATTCCCATGGGACCCTTGCCCTGAGGGTAAAGCAGGAATGATCCTGGGAGTGGGAATGTTAGAGACAGGAACCTGAAGAATTAGATATTGCTGAAATTCTCTGTATGCTATTTCTACTGCCTGGCCCCCTTTGTTATAAATGTGATTTTATTAAAATAAAATGGCTGTGTCTGTATAGATATATCTGTACCATTTAAGAAAATAAATAATGTAAGGTTTCAATTTAAATGAGCCGTGTCTTGATAAGAAACTTGAAATCCCGGCCTTGTCCCAGGTTGTACAGAGAGGGGACAGCAGGGCCTACCACCACATGGCCGAGGTCGCCGACCGGCGTCCACGGCCCCTGCCTCCACGTGTGTCGACAACAGCCCCAGACCACGAGAGGACAATGCTCTCTGGCACACGTGTGGCCTCTTCCTAACCCCTCATGGCGCCCCGTGGCAGCGTCCCCATCGCCCCAAGTCCCCTGCCGAATCCGAGGTGGTTCTCAGGGTGAAACCCACCTGCGCCTGCCCGAGACCCGTGAAGCTCCAGCCACCGTGTGCAGGGCCCAGCTGTGGGGGGCCGAGCACCTAGCAGCGTTTTGTGGCGAGGGAAGCCCAGATGCCAATGTCTGGACGGTGAGGCTTTCCAGGGCTTCTGGGCCTGGAGACGGCTGCCTAGGGTCATGCGTCCATCTTGGGGGCCGACTGTCCTTCCCTGTTCAGACTGAGCAGCAAAAATATGTGTTTCTGCTTGAAGAGTGACAGAGGGTCACGTTGGCAGGTGCCTTACGGAACCATCCAGCCCCACCCTCTCAACTTACAGACAAGGAGACCAACAGTGCACTGGGTCCCAGGCAGCAGGTAAGGTGAGGGCCCGACCCCACCCACAGCCCCGCCCCCGGCTGCTGGTGCCACGGACCCCACGCGGCTCTACAGTGGGGCCGGTGGTGGCTGTCCACCCCCTCCCTGTGAGGGGGCCCCCTCGGCATGGGGTGGTTTACCTGGCTGAAGAACCTATAGTTTTGGAAGTTTGTAAACTGAGGCATTCAAGAAATCCCGGGACACTGCGCATGTGGCTTTTCCCTTCCCTGGTTTGGGATAAAGAACGGCTTCCCCTCCCTGTGATGCTTGATAATCCAGCAGCATTACAAGGTTGGGAACTTGGGGTGACCTTTTCCTCTTGCCAAAGGAAACAGAGCCACTTTTGAGCATTTTCAGCATAAAAAGACAATCTCTTAAAATCACTACCCCAGGACCCGCTTGGGAGAGGGGACGGGCTTAATCTGCCTGCCATGCATCAGATTGATTTAGCAGGCAACAAATGTCAGGAGAAATTAGAAAGCGGGTAATAACTCAAAGAAATGAAAGAAGGCTGACCGGCCTTCAGCAGTGTGGCATGGGGCCGACTTGTGTATTCACGGTGGTTTCTGGTTTTTTATTTCCTTTTAATCTCTCCCCTCTGCTGGCGACCAGAGCGATCCCTTACGTTTATGAGGCCCGTTCGCGCACACCAGGTGCTCTCCCGGGCGCTCACTGGTTCCGGGGGACGGGTGTGTGCGCGTTGGCACCCGGCGGCTTGCCACCAGTTTACCTCTTTCTTCTTGCCTTTGCTCGCCCATTGCTGTGGTCAGATAGTTTTTGCAGTTTGGACTCTTTCCCCAGATCACAGAACGATATGCTGGCATCACTGGGGAAAAAGCTATTCTCCCTGCCAGATCTGATTGGGAGTGGATGGGGGGATGGCTGCAGTCACCCGGCCTGCTCCCGTCGTCGCCCTGCCAGGCCCAGGAAGGCGTGGCATCCTCAGAGAAGGGGCCACGGGGCCACGGCCAAGGGGCGAGGAGGACCGGCCAAGGTCAGAGTGACGGTCCCTGTGCTGCAGATGAGGAAGCCCCGACCCTGAGCTGCAGACACAGCGCGCTCTGCATGCCTGGTTCGGCCTCTGGTTGTGCTGCTGCGCTGTTCCCTGTTCCAGGGTCTTCTCTCTCCAGCGGAGTTTTAAATCATTTAGTTGGAGGCCTTCCTATTCCCTGGCATACGCCTGCAAGAGTGTAAGCATCTCACCTCGTGTGGTCCTTGCTCAGTGCCCAACCCTGGGAGCCGTCCTTGGCACCCCGGGGGTGCCTGCTCCAAGGGCCTCCGAGCCCCCTGCTCCCTGCCCGTGTGCTGAGGCCTTTTGCCCCGGCCCCCTTCCTGTCCTTCCCTGGAGGCCTCTTGGCCACCTTCCTGCCAGGGACTTATTTCATGCCCCTTTGCCTCTCTCCTCTGCATCCTCCCCATGGAAGGCTGCAAGGGACCGTGAACAAGACTGGTCTGGAGGTCGCCCTATTTCCCAGAAGGCTGTGTGCCCCCCTTTTCTGAAGCCGCCCAGAGAGGGGTCCTCCTGCTGCTGGGGCCTCCTCCTTCTTGGCTGGCCTTATCATCTTCCTGTTCTTCCCAGGCACCCCCTGGCCATCTCCTCTGTGCCGGGGCCATTCTGGGTGTGGGGAACACAGCCCTGAGCACAGTTCAACCGCTGCTTCGAGGCTGCTGGAAGCCCAATGTCAGGTCCCAGGAGTGGGTGGGGAACCCACGCACCCCCAGCCCTGCTCATCTCCCAGGGACCCTCCTGGGGCCACATCCCGAGTCTGTCTGGTTTTGAAGCAGCCCCCAGGTGGACGTTTTTAGGGGACTGCACAGCCTTTGCTGCCCATCAGACTGATCGTTGGCTCTGTGGGTGGCTAGAGCAGAGAGGTGGCTGGGCTCCGTGGCCCCCCGAGCCCTGAGGCTGAGGCCTGCGTACTGGCCCCTCTGCCTCGCAAGGTCAGCCTCAGCAAGGGACTCAGGGCCTTAGAGCTGCCCTTGCCCCTGGGAGGCAGGGTCCACTTCCTCCTGGTCCTTTCTCCCTCCCTTCGGCAGATTCCCCTGTGTCCCTTACATCCTCCTGGCCTCCAGACGGCTTTGGGAGCAGGCATGTGATGCCTCCAAGCCGTGCTAACTCCCCGCGGCCTGCCTCACCCCTTCAGGGCTCGGTGCTGTGGGACTAGCCGCTGTCCGGCCAGGCTTACTGCGAAGAACAGAAAAGAGCAGGAGGGAGAAAAGAAAAGCCGGAAGAGGGGCTCCGGGTGGTGGCCGCCTCCAGAGACAAGCCAGGCTGGACCCCTCGTCCCGGAAGCTGCCATGGCCACTATCAGCCCACCGCCGGGCCTTCTGGAGGGGACGGCAGGCAGCGGGAAGCAGATGTAGGCTTGCCCTGGGCCCCAGCCCTTCAAGGTCTGGCCCAACAAGGAACACGCATTAGTCTCAACCCAACTGCAGAGTCTGGAAAAGTGTGGGCCATTGGGACCCCCAAGTCCCTGGGCTGGGAGAGGGTTTGTTGGTCATTGTTCCCAGGGCCACCACAGACTTCCTCTGCACCCCATGCTCATGCCTCCCTGGCAGATTCCCCACCCCACCAGGCTTTCCTCTCTCCAGTCTGGGGTCAGACCTGACACCTTGGGATCAGACAAGGCAATAGAGCAAGGCCCTGGCCCAAGCCCAGATGCTGGTGGAAGCCACGTGGTGCCGGTTCCCTCTCTCCCAGCCTGAGGGTGGAGAGCAGGGTGGTCCCAGCTAAAATAGCTTCTGAAAGAAAAGGTCAAGGGGAAGGCCTGTATCATTGTGTCTTGCCAGGGATTCCCCAAGACCCAGGATCCAGGAAGACATGGAGCCTCGTCGGGAAGTTCCCATTCAGACAAAAGCGACTCAGCAGAAGGATGCTGATCTAGAAGCCACTGGAGAAAGCCAGGAAGCTGACCATTAAAAGGTGATTAGGGAAACTCATTCAGGAGCGGTGGGAGAGCCGAGGTGAAGAGGAAGCCAATGAGGTGGGAGTCTCCCCACAAACCCCTGGCTGTAGGTAGAACTGGCCTGAAAAGCAGGGGTCCACAGTTACTATGGAGCCATGTGCCCACAGGAGGAAGACCTGGGCCCTCAGGTCTTGGGAACTGGAGTCGGGCCACAGGGAGAGCACACGTGGGAATCAGGTGCTAGGCTTGCATCTGCTATTACTGAAAGCACCCATCCTTCTGTCTCGCTGGTCCCTCTGTAGGGCTGCAGGAGGCCAGGTGTTCATCCTTGCTTTTGTCCAGGCCTTTGTGAATGCATATGTGTCTCCTCCGGTCTGTCCAATCATTCATCATCTAACCATCTTTGATCTGGCCAACCACCCTCCTTCCATCTTTCTATGCTTCCTCTCTTCCGCTGATCTATCCTCTCTATTACTAATCACCCTTTCTTCCTTCTTCCCATCCACCCATCCATCTCCCCAACCATTGGCCCACCCACCTGCCCTTACACCTGCCCACCAACCCATCCATCCATCCATTCATCCATCCTTCCAACTATCCATCCCTCCAACTATCCATCCCTCCATCCATTCATCTACCCATCTATCCATGCATCCCTCCATCCATGCATCCCTCCATCCACCCACTCATCCATCCCTCCATCCATCCATCCACCCACTCATCCATCCCTCCATCCATCCATCCACCCACTCATCTATCCAACCATCCATCCCTCCATCCACTCATCCATCCCTCCACCAACTCATCTACCCATCCACTCATCCATCCACTCATCCATCCATCCCTCCATCCACTCATCCATCCCTCCACCAACTCATCTACCCATCCACTCATCCATCCACTCATCCATCCATCCCTCCATCCACTCATCCATCCCTCCACCAACTCATCTACCCATCCACTCATCCATCCACTCATCCATCCATCCCTCCATCCACTCATCCATCCCTCCACCAACTCATCTACCCATCCACTCATCCATCCACTCATCCATCCATCCATCCATCCACTCATCCATCCATCCCTCCATCCACTCATCCATCCATCCACCCGCCTGCTTCCCTGTCTGCCATCCTCTTGCTCATCCATAGGATTCCCTGTATATGGCAGATAATCACACATGTACACTGTATTTTCTCATTTCTAGTGCTGTTTCGAATTGACTCCAGCATATTATCCTCACAGCCACCCCATGGCATAGTCAGGACAGGGCTCCTCATCCCCATTTAGCTTGGAAATAGAACAACTTGCTTAGTTTCAAACAGTAAAGGTTAGAATCTGGTACCATTCTACCACACCAATCTGCATCTGACTTGCATTTGGGTGAGACCCTTGAGATTTTGTGGGTGGGTTAGTTATGAGGTTTGACCATGAGCAACCAGTCCTCATGGAAATAAAGGTGTTAAGAGAAGGAAGCATAGCATCTGCTCAGAGGTTGGTCCCTGCATGCCAGAGCAGCTTCCTTCTGTGTTCTTTGCAAATACAGGTTTTGGGAAAATGAATCTGTGTGTTGTCCTCGGCTTTCCCATCTGTCAACCAGCCTGGTGTGCAATGTGCATGTCCTCACGTACCTGGGGCAGGCACTCAACTTTGCCATCATCCTCTTTGGCTACTGGGCCTTTGGGGTAAGCCAGCACGTGCTGGGCCCACGCATCTCTCCCCAGACTGCTGAGCTCAGCCCTTTGGTTTTCTGGGAACAACTGTCCAGAACTCTGGGTTCATGGAGCTGCAATTCCCCTCTGTTGTTGGGGGGTGGGGTGGCCATCAATTGTGTTTAATAACCTAGAGAACGACAGTATAGCTTTGCCACTGGCTTTCTTAATAGCAGAGAGTGGTCTCTCTCTTTCCATCTCTCTCTCGTTCGAATAGCAATTCCACTGACTCCATTACCGAAATGGCTCTTGCCAACCCTGGCCAAGTTGCTATGTTGTTCTTTTATTGTTTCTCAGAAAAGCTCTTATTAATTAAGGTGAAAGCCAGACACAAATCGGGCCGCGCTGCGTTCTGAGGCACCTGGACTGAGCTGTTCTTTAGGGGCCCTGCAACTGTCACCTCCTCTTTGTCCAGGGCTTCTGGCCTCCCCTCAGAGTCCATCAAAGCCTGGGCCCTCACCCTGAGGCCCGGGGACATTTGCCAGCCACAGTGGGGCTGGTGGAAGAGATCGGAGTCGGCAGCACCCTCCGCTCCGCCGTGCTCAGTGGCCAGAGGGTGAGGGGGCAGTGACTGTGGGAGCCGACAGTGTCCCCTCCAGCTTCGGATCTCAGGCGCTATGTCCTGTTTGTGTCATGAGGTTCAGGGAAGTGTCAAAGGCAGTCCCGTCCTCAAGGGACCGAGCACTGAACTGAGGAAATGGGACACATGTCTGGGAACAACAGGACAACAGTCGAAGCTGGAGAGCTTCCAGCGCCCCAGGGCCATGAGGCCAGTCAAGGTCCTGGGGCACGCAATGGATGACTACTCTGCTTAGGGACAGGAGAGGACAGGTCAGGGGTTTTTCTGGAGTCAGGAGACATTAGAATGAGGCCTTGAGAACAAGGTCAAGTCGGAAGAAAAAGAGAGAGCACGCAAGAGCAGGAGAGGGCACAAGAAGTGGATCCCCAGTAGGTCTCAAGGGGCAAGGGCGGAGCCACGTGCAGAGACTAATAGGGCAAAAGACCAGCAGGGATGGGAGGCTGATGCCCCAGCTCACGTTGGAGGGCAGTGGGGGCTCCCCGAATCCAGGCTCAGAGGGAGGTGACGTCTCGTGAAGTGCTAGAGGTGTGAGAACGGCAGGGACGGGTTGAGGGCTCAGGGGTCAGGAAGGTACGCTCTGCCACGTGTCCGCTGCTGAGGTGCGGCCCTCCTCCTGAGCCATCTTTCTGGCCCTGGTAGATACTCAGCCTGATGTGGCCGAGTCCTCTTGGAGGACAGGGTGCCTGAAGCATTCCAGTTTGGCACAATGATGGCGGGCCGGGCCCTGCACCTGCAGAAACCCTTGCTGGGGAAGTGCACCTTCCAGGCCACCCCAACCCCAGCACCCATTTCCCGCTCTTCCTCCTGCCCGGGGCCACTGGGAGGTATCTCTGCTGGCCTGTCGGCCCTCCTTCCTCCCTGTCCTCAGGAAGGAAAAAAGAGAAAAGATCCACCTGCCAAGGAAGCATCTTGTAATTCCAAAGGAGTGCAGAGCAATAGGCTCGCTGCTGATGGGTCGGTGCAGCTCCCAAGCAGCTTTGTAAATAAGCCCGAGGAATATTTATCAGGCCTTGTATACTTCCCCCGGCGAGATTCCCCCAGGCACCGCCCTGGCTTGGCCCAGCTGCACGTTGGCTCCCTCCCTACAAAACAGGGCGGCTGGGGACACAACGAGTTGTCCCCCGGGGTCGCAGCTAAGAAGCGGCGGGGGGATGCAAGGTGGTGGCACTTGCTGCCCCTGGGCCTGGGGCTCTAAGCCCAGATTTAGAGCAGTGGCACCACAGAACCTCTCTGATAGGGGCACCCCCGGGGCCTCACCCTAAACTGCTCTTGGGGGGAAAAGGTATTTGCCGCAACCTTGCTGGGGGGCTCCTTCCTCCCTGTTCCGTCAGGACCTTCCTGAGGCCCCTCTGATCAGACGGTCTCCATTGGCCCAATGAAGAAGATTTAAGGATTATCTTAATAATAAATCAGCAACCAAGCAGCAGGCAGCCCGGGAGCGGTGAGGTTTTAGCACCTGCAGCTGCGGCTTCGGCTCCTTTGTCAAGGGTAGATGAGGGGGAAGAAAAACTCTCCTTTTTCAGGAAAGCAAAGGGAGCGCAGGTGTCCCCAGGGGCCATCTGCAAGCCGAAGCATTTGGGAAAAGGCAGTTTTATGTTTTTTTCTTCCTTTCCCCTCCAACTAACAATTACTCGTGAGAGCAAAACCTCCGTTTCCCTCTCGGCTCGGATGAGCCCGGTGAGCTATGTGGGTTCCTGAGCGTCCAAGACAGCTGAGCACGGAGGCCCCTTTCCTGGGTCCCGGGTGGGGCCCGAAGGCCCAGTGACGGCCGGGACCACCAGCTTTCCTGGGCATCTGCAGGGGCTTCATCTCAGCTGTGTGGCTCAGATCTGCCCCGGATGAAATGCATCCGCTGCGGCCCGTCTGCCCTCGTGTGGGCACCCAAGTTGGTAGTGAGTCCTGGACAAAACGGCAGACCTCCTGCCGAGTCCTCCCCACCATCCCATCCGGGGCGCTCACAACCACCCGAGGGAGCTGGTGGCACTTCTCTTTCCCGTTTTCTGGAGGGGCAGAGTGGTGGTGTGCGCACCCCGCCAGCCAGGGAGCAGTAGGGTTGGGGCTTGGCCCCCCTCTCCCTGCCCCCAGCACTCTGGGCCACCAGACATGCCCCGAATTGCTTGCCTTCCTCCCACTTTTAAGTCAAGTGCCAACCTGCCCTCCCTTGAGTCCGCACCTGCCTGGCCCGGTTCTGCAGAAATGCCCCCTGCCTCCCCAGGCAGCAGCAGCAGAAGGATGTGAAACGCAGAGTCGGGGCGTCAGCACGCGTGCTTTGGTTTTCTTCGTGCCCCACCCCCCGGCTCTGCCGGCCGCCACGGTCCTGTTGAAGACAGTGGGCGGCGTGCTCGGCCAGGGCTGGCTGCCTCTGTCCACATCACCGTGGACGGTTGTGGGGGGTGGGCTGGAGAGGAAGGGAGGTGCCTGTGCTGGGAGGTGAGGGGGGCTTGCACCTGCTTCCCAGCCCGGAACCCTTGCTTGCCCAGCTGTGCTCCCAGACTGTGGATTCAGTGCTCACAGCAGCCTCTGAGCCTTTGCTCTTGCTGTTCCTCTGCCTAGCTGTTCCCTTCCCCTCTCCCCCCCCTGCCGGTTTCAGGAAAGAAGAGATCGCTCCTCCCCACATCTGGCCTCTTGGCGTCTCAGCTCCTTCCAGCTGTGCGCCTCATTCTGACACACATCCCCCAGAGGGAACAGAGCGCAATGCAGCCGTCTCGGCCCTCGGCTCCCAGCCCCAGCGCGGGCCGGCGTTCTGAAGTGCATCGCACCATTCTCTTTCTCTGTGACTTCTCGGCGACAGCTCCTGGTCCGCTCCTGAGAGGCCGACTATGGCCAGCTGAGCCGGCCGTACACCCCCCTTCCCGGGAGTGTCTGCCAAGCCCGGAGAAGCCGCCAGGCATCAGCTCCCATTTGTGCATCTCTTTCTCCTAGACCCCTACCAGATATTTACACTTTATGATTACCCACGATGATCCAGGTGGAATGGACTTGGCACAGGAAAGGGGAGTCATATGAACGCAACAAGAGCACAAAGATGAACCCAAGTGACGGTAAAAGAGGCGGTGTCCTGTCCTGAGGCAGGTTCCCCAGCCTGCCAGGCAGTTCCTAGCAAACGACAGACCAGAGGACGTCATTCTCGCCCAGATCACAAGTCACGCCAGCCCGCCATCGGCCCTGCCGACTGAGCAGCAGTGGTCAGGCGTCCCACGCCCCCCCCGCCCCCCGCCCATCGACCACAGCACCTTCAGGACCAGTCAGAGCAGACCTGGCATCACCCAGACCCTCAGCCCTGTTGTGGCTGCCCAGCCACGCGTGGGGCATGTCACAAGCATCAGAAGCTCTGAGCCCACGTGTCAACAGTAATCGTAATCACTGACCTTGAAAGGGGGCCGTGAAGGGGTCAGGCACTGTGTCCGTCTGTCCGGGTGTCCCTCCTTCCTTTCTCCTCCTCTCTTCTCTCCTCTTCTTTCTTTCAGGAAACAATTTCTATTTTAAATTTATCTGCTGTTTGCCAGCCTTTCACTATGGTTAACTTTTAGGGATTGCTTTGCTTTGTTTTAAATTCTATAAAAGTATTGTTGAGAAACATTGAGGAAAGTGTGTATACATACATGTATACATAAATATATAAAATAAGTGTGACGTTTGATGTCTTTTCACAGACTGAGCCCACATTGTGACCGGCGCCCAGACCCAGACCCAGACCCAGACCTTGGCCACACCCCGGAGCCCACCGCCCTGACTTCTAACAGCACAGATTACGGTTGCCTGCTTTAAAAAAAAAAAAAAAAGCGGTCACTATGTTTTGCTTTGTTTCATTTTGTGAGACAGAATACCATTTGTTTTCTTTTTAATTATATGGTTAGAAAGAACATGTTTTAAAAATGGACTTTCTGAGGGACACACGATGTTACTTGTCCCCAGAATATGTGGGCAATCTGTTAATAGGCTTTTTATTATCTTTTTGCTCTATGATCTATTTTGTGCTTTGTTGCAGATTTTCTGAGGAGTGAATTTGGAACATGGAATGGGGTGCATGAGGGTGTGGTGCTGCAGGTGGAACAGCATATGTGTTTGTGGTAACTCTTTCACTGAGGCAAAATTTACATGCAGTAAATTCACAGATAAGCGGACAATTGAATGAGTTTTGAGTAATGCAAATGCCCATGCAACCACCACTCCCAGCAGGACAGAGAACATTTCTATCGTCCCGGAAAGTGCCCTCGTGGCCCTTCTGGCTCACCCCCACTACAACCACTGTTCTAACTTCCATCACTGTAGACTAGTTCTCCCTGCTCACGGACCACATCCATGTGTCATGAGACAAGAGGTGCTCATTTGCTTTCGAGATTCTTCCCTATTGTTGCATGAACCCGTTTATTCTTTTTTTACATTATTTCATTGTATGAACAATTTATTTTAGTATTAATAGACATTTCCATTGTGCCCATTTTTATGGACACATGTTCTCTTTTCTCTTGAGTGAATGAAATTGGTTTGTGGTAGGTTGGTTGTGTGTTTACCTTTTTTTTTTTAAGATTTTATTTATTTATTTGACAGAGAGAGAGACAGCGAGAGAGGGAGCACAAGCAGGGGGAGAGGGGGAGGGAGAAGCAGGCTTCCCGCGGAGCAGGGAGCCCGACGTGGGGCTCGATCCCAGGACCCTGGGATCATGACCTGAGCCGAAGGCAGACACTTAACGACCGAGCCACCCAGGTGCCCCGTGTGTTTACCTTTTTAGGAAACTTAGAAACAGTCTCCAAAGTGGGTGGGCCATCTTGCACACTCCCACCAGCAAATGTACGAGAGTTCCAGCTGCTCCACGTCCTCACAGGTGAAAGATATGATCAATCTCTCCGATGTTGACCATTCTGACCAATGTGAGTGGTATCTCGTTGTGCTGTGTTTCCCTAGTGACTGGTGATACTAAACGACTTTATATGGGCTTATGGTCCATTTGTGTGTCTTCCTTGTGAAGTGTCTACTCAAGTCTTGTTCTGCTTTTGTTTTGTTTCTTGTTGAATTTTAGGAATTCTTTATTCTGGATGTAAGTTCTTTATCAGATATTTGTATTGCGAATATTTCCTTCCTATCCATGACTTGCCTTTTTATATATTCAGTGTTGACTTTGGATGAGCAGAGGTATTTGTAATTGTGAAGAAGTCCAATTTGCCAATGTTTCATTTGGTGGTTAGTGCTGTTTGGATCCTCTGTAAGAAATCTGCCTGCCTCAAGTTCATGAAGATACTCTTGTATGTATTCTGCTAGAAACTTTAGAGTTCTAGCTTGTGTGTGTAGGTCTCTGATCTACCTCAGATTAAATTTTATGTGTGATATGAAGTGGAGGTCAAGGCTTATTTTTTCCTATATGTTTCCTGCTTTTCCCAGTCCATTTGCTGAAAAAAAATTTCTTTCTCATTGAAGGTGCCACTGCCTTGACACCTTTGTAAAAAATCAATTGACTGAATGCATACAAATCTATTCTCTGGATTCTTCATTATGATCCATTGATCTATTTCTCTGTGATTCCATCAATACCACACCATCTTGATTACGGTAGCTTTTGATGCATTTTGAAATCAGAGAGTGTGCGTTCTCCAGGTTGGTTGTTTATTTTCAAGATTGTTTTGGCCATTCTAGGTCCTTCGAATTCCCACTGAAATTTTAGAAACAATTTGTCAGAAGCACTCTACAAAAATGTCTCACTGATATTCGGATTGGAATTTTGTTGAAACTATAAACATCCATCGTTCAGTTTGAAAGAACTCGCACTTTAGCAATACTGAGTCTCCAAGCCATCCACGTGGTTTATCCATTTAGACCATTAATTTCTCTTAGCATTGTTTTCTACTTTTTTTATATGCAGGCTGTGTACAACTTTAAAGTCATTCTTAAGTGTTTCATGTTTTTTGATGCTATTGAAAATGGAATTGTTTCAAAATTTCATTTCCAATTCTTTGCTGCTAGAATAAAAAATATAATTGATATATTTTATTGATATATGTGTGTGTGTATAATATATTTGTATCCTATGGCCTTATTAAAAATACTTATTAGTCCTAGTGGTTACTTTCATATATTCTTCAAAATTTTTTACATAGTCATAAAATCTATATGCATAGTGAGGCTTGTGTTTTCTTTCCAATCTACACAACTTTTATTTTTCTTGCTTTATTACACAACTAGGAACGTCAGGACAATGGTGAATAGCCAATGGTGAGGGCAGACATTCTTGCCTGTTCCCAATCTTAGGAGAAAAGTCTTCAATGTTTCAGTAATAATTAAGATGTTAACAAAGATTTTCATAGATGTATGTCCCTTATCAGATTGAAAAACTTCTCTTTGTGGGGTGCCTGGGTGGCTCAGTTGGTTAAGCGACTACCTTCGGCTCAGGTCATGATCCTGGAGTCCTGGGATCGAGTCCCACATTGCGCTCCCTACTCAGCAAGGAGTCTGCCTCTCCCTCTGACCCTCCTCCCTCTCAAGCTCTCTGTCTCACATTCTCTCTCTCTCAAATAAATAAAATCTTAAGAGAAAAAAAAAGAAAGAAAAAGTTCTCTTTGTGTCCAAGTTTGGGAACAGTTTTGGTCATGAATAAGCACTGAATTTTGTCAGATACCTTTTCTTATGAAATGATCTTTTGAAATGATCGTATGGTTTTATTTTGTTAATATGGTGAATTATATTGGTTTTAAGATTTTTTTTTTTATTTGAAAGAGAGAGAGAGAGCTTGAGAGAGAGAGAGATCATGAGCAAGAGGGAGAAGCAGACTCCCTGCTAAGCAGGGAGCTCAATGTGGGACTCAATCCCAGGACCCTGAGATCATGACCTGAGCCAAAGGCAGATGCTAAACTGACTGAGCCACCCAGGCTCTGTATATTGGTTGGTTTTAAATGTTATACTACCTTTGCATTCCTTGAAAAAACTCTACTTAATTATGATGTATTATCATCTTACATGTTACTGAATTCAGTTTGGTAACATTACGTTAGGGATCCTGGCATCTGTTTCATGAAGAATATCTGTGTATAGTTTTCTTACAATGCCTCTGTCAGGTTCTGGTGTCAGGTTTATGCTGACTTCCTAAGATAATTTGATAAATATTTTCCTTTTGGTTTTCTAAAGGCATCTATGTAAAAGTTGTGTTATTTTTCCTTTGTGTGTTTGACAGTACTCACCAGTAAAGCACTTGGGGCCTGGAATTTCCTTGTGGGGTCTATGTATCTTCTTTGCTGAAGTATGTGTTCAAATCTTAAGGCCATTTAAAAAAATTTTTTGTCATCTCATTGAAGAATTATATGAAGTCTTTATGCGTCGTGGATAAAAGTCTGTTGTCAATGATGTGTTTTGCGAATATTTCTCCCAGGCCATGGCTTGCCTTTGCCTTTTCTTAACAGTGTCTTTGGAAAAACAAATTTTTAAAATTGTGATGAAGCACACTCAAGCTAATTCTCTCACGATCCAAGCTGTTGCGTGTATCAACAGCTAGTTCCTTTTCATTGCCGAGTAGTATTTTATGGTATGGATATACCACAGTTTATTTAACCATGGTGCCAGTGAAGCCCATCTGTGTTGTTTTCTTTTTTCTTTTATTGTCTTTATTTTTTAAGTAGGCTCCACGCTGACCTCAAATGTGGGGCTCAAACTTACAACCCTGAGATCAACACCTGAGCTGAGATCAAGAGTTGGACGCTTAACCGACTGAGCCACCCAGGCGTCCTGGGTTGTTTCCTTTTTGTCTACCATGAATAAAGCTGCTACAGACATTTTTGTACAGGTTTTTGCATAAACATTAAGTTTCCATGTCTCTGGATGAATGACCAAGTGTGCAATTGCTGGGGCATGTTGCAATTGTGGTTCATAAGAAACCGCCACGTGGTTTCCCAGATTGGCTGTACCACTTCACATACCCACCGTTGATGTACAAGTGACCTGGTTTCTCTACATCCTTGCCAGCATTTGATATTATTGCTATTTTTTAAGCCATTCTGATAGATACACTGTGATAGCTCATTAGGTGTTTCATTTGCATTTCCCTAATGGCTAATGATGGTGAGCAAATTTTCATGTGCTTATTTGCCATCTATATACCCTTTCCAGTGAAATGTCCATTCATGTCTTCTGCCCATATTATAATTGCACTGTTTGTTTCTTAGAATTTCACGGATTCCTTATGCATTCTAGACACAAGTCATTTGCTGAATATGTAGTTTGCAGATATTTTCTTACAGTTTGTAGCCTTTTTACCCTCTTAATGGAGTCTTTTGCAGAGGAAAATTTTAAAATTTTGACGAGGTTCACTTTATCAGTTTTTCCTTTTACAGATTATGCTTTTGAGATCAATTTGAAGAACTCTGCCTGGCGCTAGATTCCGGAGATGGTCTTTTATGTAATTTTCTAAATACTTTATGTATAGTATTTAGTTCAACGTTCATTATTTTGTCTATGGAGATCTAAATGCTTCTCTAGCACTATTTGTAGAAAGACTGCCCTTCCTCTGTTAAATTGCTTTTTCACCTGTGTCAAAAGTCAGTCAGACACTGACTGAAATGTGTGTGGGTCTATTTCCACGTTCTCCATCTGATTCCACTCACCTATGTGTTTTTTCCTCCAATGATCCCACACTGTCTTGATTACTGTGGCTACAGAAGAAGCCTTCATACCAGGTAAAATAATTCCTCCCACTTCACTCTTCTTTGTTGTTTCAGCTACCCCAGGGCCAGTGTCTACGTAAATTTTAGAATATGCTTTTTTATGTCTATAAGACAAACGTAGACTTTGATAGGAATCGCTTTAAACCCATAGATCAGTTTGGGGTGAGCTGACATCTTTATTACATTGAATCTCACAATCCATAAATATGGTACGTTTCTCCATTTAGTTAGGTCTTTATTTCTGCAGCATTTTATAATTTTCAGCATATAGATCATGCCCAGGTTTTGTCCAGTTTCCACCGAGCATTGGGCTTTCCTTGGAGCAATTGTAAAATACTACTGTATTGTAAATACTTTTTTCTCGAGCAGTTTTAGGTGCACGGCACAATCGAGCAGAAGGTATAGAAAGTTCTCATACACACCCCGCCCCCCAGCTGCAAGCACGGCCTCCTTCAGTACCAATGTCGCATCTCCCCCCCAGAGCAGTACATCTGATACAATCGAAGAGCCACACTGACACATCCTTATCACCCAGAACCCAAATCTTACAGTAGGGTTCAGCCTCGGTGTTGTATGTTCTTTGGGTTTAGACCAACGTATAATGCTGTGTATCCACCATTCTCGGATCATTGGTACCATACAGAGTAATGTCACTGCCCCCCAAATCCTCTGTGTTCCACTACTCATCCCTCCCTGCCCCTAAGCCCTAACAACCCCTGATCTTCCTCCTGTCTCCATAGTTTTGCCTTTTCCAGAATGTCACATAGTTGGATGTAGCCTTTTCAGATGGACTTCTTTCATTCAGTAATATGCGTTTAAATTTCTTCTTCATGGCTTGATAGCTCATATCCTTTTGGCCTGGAATAATATCCCATTGTTTGGATGTGCTACAGGTTACTTATCCATTCCCCTGCTGAAGGACACCTTGGTTGTTTCCAAGCTTTGGTAATTATCAACAAAGCTGCTACAAATATGTGCAAGTTTTGCGTGAACGTAAGTCTTCAACTCCTTTGGGTAAATACTGAGGAGCATGATTGCTGGAGCATATAGTAGGAATACATTTAGTTTTCTAAGGAACTGCCAACCTGTCTTCCAAAGTAGCTGAGCCATTTTGCATTCCCACCAGCCATGAGCGAGCACTTCTGCTGCTCCACATCCTCGCCAGCAGCTGGTATTTTCGGTATTCTGGATTTTGGTATCTCAGTGTTTCAATTTGCACTTCCCAGACATGCTGTGGAGCATGTCTTCATTCACTTATTTGCCATATATATATATATGACAATTACTACATAGATATATAGAGATCTATCTAGATATATTATAGATATATCTTGGGCGAGGTGCCTTTGGTTAAGGTCTTTGGCCCATTTTGAAATCAAGTTGTTTGTTTTCTTATTGTTGAGCTTGAGAGTCTTTTGTATATTTCAGAGAACAATTCCTTTAGCAGACATGCCTTTTGCACATATTTTCTCCCAGCCTGTGGCTTATCTTTTCATTCTTTTGGCAGTGTCTTTCACAGAGCAGAAATTTTTAATTTTCATGAAATATAGCTTGTCAGTTTTCTTTTCACGAATATCCTTTGGTGAACTTCCAACATGCTTGTCATGCCTCCCCCTGCCCCCCCGCCCCCACCCAGCCGCTCTTGAGGTAGGGCAGGATGGCGCTTGTGGGCTGGAGCTTGGTATTTCCCTTCTCAGGTAAAACACCAGCCATTAGGCCCTGGTTAGATCGTTTCTCAGAGGGCGCACCTTATCTAGAAGAACTCGATGCTCTGCCTTAATTCAAAACGATTCCCCCTCCTGGCAGGGACTTTTTCTCTAATACCCACGGTGAGGACCTGGCTGACCCTCTGGAGGCAAAATCCACAAAAGCGTGGGCCCCCCGGTGACTAGATCCCCTGGGAGTTTTTATTTCTGAGACTTGCCCACACTGAGCCTCCCACAATTTGTCAACCGTGGTTTGGTTTTCCTTCTGTGGGTGCTGGCTCCCGCAGGGGTTCGCGGTTGTGGGTTTCTGCTCCGGTCAGCTGTGGCGCTCCCTACTTGCCTGCTGGTCTCTTCAATCTGGGGGGGCTGCAGTTTGCCCTGTGACCCCCCCCCCCTTCTCTGACTGATCTGAGAAGACTTGTTGATTTGTCAGCTTGTTCATCTTTGTACTGGCTTGTAGGACAGAGCGGCAACTCCCAGCCTCTTACAGCCACTCTAGAAACCAGAAGTCCAGCATTAGGTTTTAGGTTGTGGTTTCCTCATGTTCTTCATTGGCAGTTACGAATATCATTGATGTTCACACACCGATATTGTATCTTGCAATATTGCTGAACTCATTTATTACTATTCGGAGGTTTTGGGGTGGGGGTTGGCGTTGATTTCAAATGTGATACTTAGATCCCTCAAGTCATGTGCAAATAGAGACAGTTTTATTCATTCTTTGCGGTCTGTGTGCCTTTTATCTCTTTTCCTTGCCTTATTACAGTAGCTTCAACATCCAGTACTATTTAATCTTAAGAAAGTACCCCGTCTTTTATTGTAAATTGTGATGTTGCTAAAGGTTTCTGTAACCGCATTCTTTGCGGTCTGTGTGCCTTTTATCTCTTTTCCTTGCCTTATTACAGTAGCTTCAACATCCAGTACTATTTTAATCTTAAGAAAGTACCCCGTCTTTTATTGTAAATTGTGATGTTTGCTAAAGGTTATTGTAAATTGTGATGTTTGCTAAAGGTTTCTATTTTAATCTTAAGAAAGTACCCCGTCTTTTATTGTAAATTGTGATGTTTGCTAAAGGTTTCTGTAGTTGCTCATCATTGGGCTAATATCCCTCCAATTCCTAGTTTGCTGAGAGTTTTTACTGTGAATGGATATTGAATTTTGTCCAAGGCCTTTCGTGTACCTGTTGAGATGATCATATGCTTTTCGTCTGTGGTCCATGGATATGAATGATGTTGATTTATTTTCTAACATCAAGCCAGTCTGAGTTCCCAGGATAAGTTTCCCCTCGTTATGAGATATTACTTACATATATGAATGGATTCAATTTGCAAGGCTCTTGTGGAGGGGTTTTGTATCTCTGTTTATGAGGGATATTCTGTCGTTCTCTGTTCTTGTAATGTGTTTGAGCGTGCGCTCCTCTTCTATTTTCTGGATGAGTTTGCATGGAATTGGTATTATTTCTTCCTTAGATGTTCAATAGAATTCCCTAGCAAAGCTATTTGGGCCTGCAGTTGTCTTTGTGAGAAGGTTTTGGAGTTCAAATTCATTTTATTTTTAACACTTGTAGGACAGTTCAGGCTATACGTTTCACCTCAAGTGAGTTTGGTGGTTTGTGTCTTTTAAGGAATGTGTCCATTTGATCTCAGTTACTGAATTTACCAACAAAATGTTGTTCCTAATATTCACTTGATGATGTCGTTTTCATCTCTATGGGATCTCTAATTCTGTCATTGGTAGTTAATATCTGATTTTTCTCCCTGATCAACCTGAACAGAAGTTTATCAATTTTACTGACATTCTCAAAGAATAAGCTTTTGATTTTATTGATTCTTCTATATTGTTTTTCGCCTTCCTCTTGTACTTTGGGTTTAATTTACTTTAAAAAAAATTTTTTTTAAGGTAGAAGTTTAGATCAGTCAAGTTTTTTCCCACTTTTCTAATACATGTTTGAGGTTTTCTTCTTTTTTTTTAATTTAAATTCAGTTATGAATATAAGCCCACAAATTTTAAGTCGCTTTAATGTTTATTCAGTTCAAATATTTTATCCTTTCTACTGTGATTTCTTCTTCAATCCTTGGACTATTTAGAAGTACACACTGTAGTTTTAAATATTTGCAATTTTCCAGGTATTTTGATACTGATTTCTAGTTGAAGTCCACTGTGGTCAGAGAATGTTATTTGTATAATTTCAATCCTCCTAAATTTACTGAAAGTTGTTTTATGGTCCACAGTGTGATCTATTTGGGCAAAGGTTTCACGTGCCCTTGAAGAGAACGCGTATCCTATTGCTGTTACTGACAGTACCATTCAGGTGTTCTGGATCTTCACTGACTTTCCTTCCGTCTGTTTTACCGATTACCAAGAGAAGGCCGTTGAAAACCACAATTAATTCTGGATTCGCCTATTTTTCCTTGAAATCTGTCAGTTTTCTGAAGCTCTATTCCTTGGTGTGTACGTGTTCAGGACGATTAGGTTCTCTGGATGAACAGTCCTCCTTATCCTTGTCATATTCCTCGCTTGTAAATCTATGTCATCATATTGAAGCGAGAAGCTCCAGCTTCCTTTTGGTAAGTCCTAGAATTGTGTTTTTCTCCATCCTTCTGCTGTTCCTTGTAAATCTTGCAGTAGGTTTCTTAGGGACAGCACAGAGTTGGGTAGTCTCTTTATATCCACTGCTATAATCTCTGCCTTTTAACTGGTGTGTCTAGACTATTTGCGTTTTTTTAAATTAAATTTTATTATTTATTATTATATTATTTTTATTTTATTTATTTATATGTATTTTATTAATAATACATTATTAACATATAATGTATTATTGGTTTAGAGGTACAGGTCTGTGATTCATCAGTTTTATACAACACCCAGTGCTCATTACATCACATGCCCTCCTTAATGCCCATCCCCCAGTTACCCTCCTTAATGCCCATCCCCCAGTTACCCTCCTTAATGCCCCTCCCCCAGTTACCCTCCTTAATGCCCCTCCCCCAGTTACCCTCCTTAATGTCCATCCCCCAGTTACCCTCCTTAATGCCCCTCCCCCAGTTACCCTCCTTAATGTCCCTCCCCCAGTTACCCTCCTTAATGCCCCTCCCCCAGTTACCCTCCTTAATGTCCCTCCCCCAGTTACCCTCCTTAATGCCCATCCCCCAGTTACCCTCCTTAATGCCCCTCCCCCAGTTACCCTCCTTAATGCCCCTCCCCCAGTTACCCTCCTTAATGCCCCTCCCCCAGTTACCCTCCTTAATGTCCATCCCCCAGTTAGTTACCCTCCCGCCACCCCACTCCAGCAGCCTTCAGTTTGTTTCCTATGATTAAGAGCCTCTTACGGTTTGTCTCCCTCTCTGGTTTCATCTTGTTTTATTTTTTCATCTCTTCCCCTATGATTCTCTGTTTTGTTTCCTAAATTCCACATATGAGTGAGATCATACGATAATTGTCTTTCTCTGATTGACTTATTCCACTTAGCGTAATACCCTCTAGTCCCATCCACGTTGTTGCAAATGGCAAGATTTCATTTTTTCTGATGGCTGAGTAATATTCCATTGTGTGTGTGTCTGTGTGTGTATATATCTATATCACATCTTCTTTATCATCTGTCGTTGGACATCTGGGCTCTTTCCATAGTTTGGCTATTGTGGACATTGCTGCTATAAACATTGACTATTTGCATTTAATGTGAGAATTGATAGGGTTGAGCTTAAATGATCTTGGTGCACGTTTTTCTATCTACCATCTATCTGTTTGCCATTTCTTTCTCCTTTTTTTGTCTTGTGGCTGGAGAGTTTCAAGGTCACAGCTCAGGGAGCGGGAATGCAGACTAGAGTCCTGGTCTCTGTGAGCTGAGCAGAGTTTGGGGTTCAGGGAGGCCAGGTGGTGAGAATCTGTGGCAGAGTCAGGAGAGAAAACCTAACACAGAGGAAACACGAGGCATTGGGAGAGGGGCCCCCTGGAGTCTAGCTGAGTGTTGCTCCCCACCGGTGTGCAAGGAAGCGATTATGGCGGGAAAACTGTGGGAAAGCAACAGGGAGACTGGTGCCTGCCAATCAAGCGAGGCCATTTGCCACAGGTGCACTCCCACGACCCGCGGGGGAAATATACTGTGACGCGTGGGGCACAGAGTAAGGCACCCATGGACCACCGTCTTATGTGCGGCTTGCTTTCACCGGACTGGTTTCTGTTTTTATTGTTATTACTTCCTTTATCCTCTTACTTGGGAGTAATTTGCTCTTTTTCTAGCCTCTTGAAAGGTAAATGAGATCACTGGTTTTTAAAACTTTCTCTCCTTTCCAATACCAATGAAAACAACAGGGATCCCTCGAAGCCCCTGCTCCAATCGCACCTGACAAGTTTTGACATGCTGAGTTTTCATGACTATTCAGTTTAGAATTTAAAACGTTCCTTTGTGATTTCATCTTTGATCCATGTGTTAGTTAAGTCAGTGTAGCATCAGTGTAGCAAATATTTGGGAGCCTTTCTATCTTTTTTCATTGATTTCTAGTTCAGTTGCACTATGTTCATAGAAACATAAGACACCTCTGTGAGTGTTCAATCTTTTGAAGTTTATGGAGACATTTTTTGGCCTCGCATGTGGTCTATCTTGATGTGTAGACTTTGCTGTGTAGGTCTTTCCACGTCTACATGAAAGAACGTATATTCTAGAGTTGCTGGGTATGGTGTTCCACAGATGTCAATTAGGAAAGGTGCTTGATAATGTTGGAGTCTTCAGTATGTTGATTTTTGGGGTCCAGTGGTACTACGAGTTTCAGAGAGGAAGTGTTAAAAATCCATCTATGACTGTGGACTTCTCTATCCCTTTGGTTCTATTGAGTTTTTCCTTCATGTATATTGAAATTTTGGTATCAGGGGCATATGCATTCATGGTTAACACTTTCCTGATGGATGGTGAAATGTTTTTGTTATCATCATGAAATGTTCCTTTTTATCTCTGGTAATCTTCCTTGTAGTCTACCTTGTGTGATATTAATGTGACCAGACCAACTTAATTGTGCTGTTTGCATAATCTTTTTCTATTCTTTTACTTATAACCCACCATGTCTTTGTTTTAACTATTTCTTATAGACCAAATATAGTTGGAGCTTGCATTTTTTTTTTTAAGATTTTATTTATTTATTTGACAGAGAGAGCGAGAGAGCACAAGCAGGGGGAGCAGTAGAAGGAGAGGGAGAAGCAGGCTTCCCGCTGAGCAAGGAGCCGGATGCGGGGCTCGATCCCAGGACCCTGGGATCATGACCTGAGCTGAAGGCAGACAACCATCTGAGCCACCCAGGCGCCCCTGGACCTTGCATTTTTAAATCTAATTGGACAAGATTTGCATTTTATTTTTTATTTTAAAGATTTTATTTATTTATTCACGAGAGACAGACAGAGAGAGAGAGAGAGAGAGAAGCAGAGGGAGAAGCAGGCTCCCAAGGAGCAGGGAGCCCGACGCGGGACTCAATCCCAGGACTCCAGGATCATGACCTGAGCCGAAGGCAGAAGCTTAACCATCTGAGCCACCCAGGCGCCCCAAGATTTGCATTTTAATTGGAGTGTTTAGTCCATCTGTATTTTAATATAATGATTGATAAAGTCAGTTTAAGTCTACCCTTTGCTAATTTGATTTTAATGTGTCATTTTCTCCTTTCTCTGCTTTTTGCCTTCTCTTGGGTTAACAACATTTTTAAAGAGTTTTTTGTGTTTTTTTTTAAAGATTTTATTTATTTATTTGACACAGAGAGAGAAAGCACAAGTAGGCAGAGAGGTAGGCAGAGAGAGAGGGAGAAGCAGGCTCTCCACTGAGCAGGGAGCCGGACGTGGGGCTCGATCCCAGGACCCAGGGATCATGACCCGAGCCGAAGGCAGCCGCTTAACCGACTGAGCCACCGGGTGCCCCTTAAAGAGTTTTTAATATCCCATTTTAGCTTCCTGTTATTGTTTAAAATATTTTCATCCTTCTACTTTGATTTTAATGTTTGTTCCCGGGATAATATGTACTTTTTCCCCCATTTTTTTTTTTAATTTGTGGTAAAATACACAAATATAAAACTTACCATCTAATCACTTTTAAGGGCAGAGTTTCAGGGGCATTAAATACATTCCTAACGTGCTACCATTACCACCATCCATCTCCAGGATTCCTTTCATCTGCTACAACGGAAACTCTGTCTTTCACCATTAAGTATGATGTTAGCTGCAGTTTTGTTTTGTCTTTTGTAGATGCCCTTTCCCACGTGAAGGAAGCACCCTTCTGTTCATTGTGTAGAGAATTTTTACCAAAAGTGGATGTTGAGTTTTGTCAGGTACTTTTCCCTCATCTACTGAAATAGGACTTTCCTTCTATAATCTGTCTATATGGTCAATTGCGTCGATTTATTTTCTAACGTTCAACCGTCTTGCATTCCCAGCACAAACCCCATTTGGTAATGATGTATATCACCATTTTATATATTGCTGGATGTGACTTACCAATATATATTCTTTTGATTCACTAATATTTTGTTGGTGATGTTTGTGTCTATGTTCATGAGGTACATTGATCTTTAGTGTCCTTCTAACATCTTTGGTGGTGACGTCAAGGTGATGCTGGCCCCATAAAATGAGTTGGAAAGTGTTCTTGCCTCTTCCATTTTCTGGAAGAGCTGAAGCAGAATTGGTGTTATTACTTCATTAAATGTTGGGGAGAAGTTGCCTTTGAAATAAGCTGGGCCCGGAGTTTTCGTTGTCAGAAGATTTTAATCTAAAAATTCAATTTCTTTAGCAGATATAGGCATATTCAGGTTATCTCTTTTGTCTTGAGTGAGTTTTGGTGTTTTGTGTCTTTCAATTAATTTGCCCGCTTCATCTAAATTGAATTTATGGCATAGAGAGATCACCTTACTATCTTTTTAATATCTGTAGGGCCTGCAGCGATAGCCCATCTTTCATTTTTTTTTTGATATTTACAATTTGTGTCTTTATTTTGTTCAGTTTGTCTAGAAAGTCATCAAGTATACTGATCTTGTCAAATAACTTTTGGTGTCACTTATTTTCTCTATTTTCCTATTTTTAATTATCCTAATTTCTGCTATTTATCTCCCTCCTTCTTTCTTTGGGTTTAACTTGCTCTCTTTCTGGTTTTTACAGTGGAATCCTAGATTATTTACTCAATACTTCCTGTGTGATCCACAGGTTATTTAGAGGTATGTTGTTTAATTTCCAAATATTTGTGGATGTTCCAGATGTCTGTCTTTCATTGATTTCCAGTTTAAGTCCCTTATGGTCAGAGAATATACACTGTGTAATTTTAATTCCTTTAAGGTTAATTTTTTAACGGCCCAGAATATGATTTATTTGCATGAAAGTCCCATTTGCACTTGGGAAAAGTGTTCTGTTACTATCAGCTGGAGTGGTCTATAAATATCAACTAGACAAAACTGACGTTTGCTCAGGTCTTCCCTAGCCTTGCTGATTTTCTGTCTTATTCTATCAATTAGTGAGAAATATAATTGTGGATTTGTCTATTTCTTCTTTCGGGTCAATCAGTTTTTGTCTCATCTAGTCTGGTGCTCTGCCATCAGGGGCATCCGTATTTGGGGCTGTTACGTCTTCTTTGTGAATTGATTCCTGTATCATGATGTGACAGCCTTGTTCCTACCTGGTAGTTTTTTTGAAGTCTTTTTGTCTGCTATTAATGTAGCCACTTCTGCTTTATTTTGATTGGTATTAACGTGGCATATCGTTTTCCATCCTTTTACTTTTAATCCATCAACATGAGGAGCCAGCAGACTTTTTCTGTGAAGAGCCAGTAAATAACTATTTTAGGTTTTGTGGCCACATATGGTTTCTGTCTTCTCTTCCTCCTCTTCTTCTTTGCAACCCTTAAGACTTGTGAAAACCATTCTTTAAAACAGGGCATAGGCTGCACGTGGCCTGTGGGCCAGTTTGCCGCTCCGTATACAATTATATTTAAGGTGCATTTCTTACAGACAGCATCTAACTGGGTCTTTTTTTCCCCCCTTTAATCCAATGTGGTAATGTCTGTTTTTAATCACTGTGTTTAGACCATTCACATTTAATGCAATTATTGCTATAGTTGAATTTATGTCTAGGTCTTGACATTTTATTTTTCTTTCTCATTTTTTTCTCTGCTCCCTTTCCTGCCTTTTGAAAATGTTTTCTGAAAGTATTTTTAGTATTCCATTTATTTTGTCTATTGGCTTTTGGCTCTATCTCTTTGTGTTACTTTTTAATTGTTACTTTAGGGACAGTATACATACCCAACATTTCACAATCTATTTAGAGTTGACGTTTTACCACTGCATGTAAAATATAATCATAGAATCACCTTTACTTTCTCCAGGTTAGACCCTCACCTTGTCTCTGTTATAGTTGTCATAGTATTGTATACATCACATCTCCCAGGGCCATATTTGCTTTTTAAAGTTATACATATTTTAAAGTACTTAAGAGGAGAAAAAAGGTAGTCCATTCGCCCCAATATTTACCTTTGTTCTTGTTCTTCTTCTTCATTTCTGATACTCCAAGTTTTATTCTGTATCGTTTCCCTTTTGTCTGGAGAATGTACTTTCATATTTCTTTTAGAGCAGGGCTGCTAGTGAATGAATGAATGCCTTGTTTTTTCTTCTGAGTGTGTCTTTATTTTGCCTTCATTTGTGAAAAATACTTTGCGGGCCTTAGAATTCTGAGTTGACAGTTCTTTGGCTGCACATTTTTAAGGATGTTTTTTTCCCCATCTTTCGACCACCACTGTTTCTGATGACAAATCTTCGGTCATTATTTCTCTCCAGGTAAGGGATAACTTTTTTCTGCTTTCAATATTTTTCTTTGTCTTTGGTTTACAGTAATTTGATTTTGATGTGTCTGGGTGTGGTTTTCTTTGAGTTTATCCTGTTTGGAGTTCTGTAAGCCTCTTGAACCTGGCAATTTATGTCTTTTGATATATTTGGGAAGGTTTGGCCGTTATTCTTTCAAAAACATTTTTTTTTTTTGGATTTTGGTGGAAACTGAGAATTTTGGGGGCCATTCAAAATAAATATATTCTGGAGATCCACTGTAATACCTAGGGCCTCTGATTAATAATACCGTGTTGTATAAATGACTTGCTAAGAGGATAGATCTTGTATTAGGTGCTCTTACCTCAGAAGAGGGGTCAGGAAAACTTAGAGGTGATGGGGTGAAGGGATGGCATTGATAGTGACAATGGGGTTGTGGGCCTATACTCAGCTCTAAACACACCAATTATCTATAGGTTATAATTTAAAATATAATCTCTTATAATTTATAATTTATAGATTATAAATCTATCATTCAATGCACTAAATAGCTATAGCTTTTTCTGGGTCAATCATACCTCCAGAAAGTGGTTAATTTTTTTTTCTGCACCAATTCCTTCCCTTTCAGGGGTTTTGATGGTGAGGGTGTCGACAAGTCCCCAAGACGCTCGGTTTTTGAAATCCTATTTTTTTCTCTCAGTTCTTCAGATTAAACAATATCTATTGATGTCTTTTCCAGTTTCCTGTCACCTTCATTCTGCTCTTAGCCTATCCAGTGAGATTTTTTTTATATCCTATACTGTTTCCCTGTTCGAAAATACTAATTTGATTCTTTTAAAATTAACTTTTCTTTCATAAATATTTACAGCTACAGAAAGGCTGCAAAAACAGGGTGTTTCCAAATACCCTTCACCCAGTTTTCCCTAATGCTAGCATCCTACGTGGCCATGGACCGTGCCATGTTTGTCAAAACTAAGATGCCAACGTTGGTACATGACTATTAACTAAACCCCAGACTTGCTTCAGCTTTCACCAGTTTTTATACGAATGTCCTTTTTTTGTTCCAAGATTCCATCCAGGAAACCACATTGCATTTAGTGATTCTTTGTTATAGTTTGTCTTTCTTTGCCAAAACTTCTATTTTTTCCATTCATTTCAAGGCTGTGCAGCTTTACCTCATGAAGGATAATTAGGGCAGCTGCTGCTGAGTCTGTGTCTGCTAATTCCAACATCTGGGTCATCTCAGGGTTGTCATCTCTTGATTGCCTTGTCCCTGGAGATTTGGTCAGATTTTCCTGGTTCTTGGTATGCTGAGTAATGTGGATTTTCGTCCTGGACATTTTGTTTGTTTTTGTTATGTGAGAAGACTGGATCCCGTTAAAAATGCTCTGGAAGATGCTGATTTTCTCTCTCTCTCTCCCTGTCGCCCCCCCCCCCCCCTTCTGTATTAGCAGGCGGTATACCCAGCCATGTTCCCACCACCCCCTCCTCCTGCTTGCTGTCCGTTCAGTTTCCCCAGCGCCGGGAGAGATCTGCATCCGCCCAGTGCACATCCTGCGGGCTCGGAGGCCGGGGTGGGACTGCAGGGGGGTGCCCCTGCCTGCGGGAGCGCACACCAACCCCCCCACCCCCATCCCCCACCCCCCGGCCCTGCTCCCCTGGCCACTTCCTCCCTAGGCGTAGGCAGTGTGCTCTGCAGGAACCTCTGCAGAGCTTCGCCGGCTTTCTCTCCTCTCCGGGCGGCTCCCTGCTTTTCAGTGCTCTGTCCTGAACCTCCAGCCCCCCGCCTTCCACCCGGGAGGACCGCTGAGTCTCCAGCGGGCACTTCCTCCCTGTACCTCGGCCCGCAGAGCCCTCCGGGCAGTCAGCGGGGGCAATGGAGGGCTCCCGGCATTCCCTTGCTTTCTCTCAGAACTCATTCGCCTGTTTTCTAGCATCTGAAAACCACTGTTCTCTATGTAGGTCTGGTTTTCTTTAGGGCAGCAGGGTGAATTCCGGCCTCCAGGCCATCACGGCTGGAAACGGCGGTCAGACCACCTGTAAGGGGATGTTATGCAGGGACCTTGCCTCTTGCCCTGCAGGACACCCCCTCGCCCCTGTCACGGTGACTCTCCTCTCCCTGCAGCCCCGAGGCTCCCCCGCCAGCCCGCGGCGCTTCTAGCCACCCTGCGCTAAGGGCTGGGGGCATCCCCCGCCGAGAACTCACGCGAACGTGCATCTCTCCCACGTGCTCGCTCCCCTTCTTTCAAGCCTCGCACCCCTTCCATTTCTAACCGCTTGTCACTATCTCCCAACAGTTGTGTTTTATATTCTTCAAGAGTTCACACTTGCCATCCATGGGTTTTTCCGTGACCACGAACACTGTTTGACCCTTAAAACTTCCTGCGAGGTGGGCCCTAGTACCCTGTTCCCCTTTTCCTGGTGAAGGGGCCGAAGTTCTGGGCCACAGGGTCACATGACCAGGAAACAGCAGAGCGGGTGCATACAGGACCACAAAGCTACGCCTTCCCCTGGCAAAGCAGATGGGAACGTGGAGTCTGCCTCCGCAGAAGTGGATCTTGGCTTTTAGGGTCAGACACCTAGGAATCGAGGCCCTTCGGGTGGTTGCTCTCACTGGCCCTCCTTAGAGCCTCAGGCCTTCACTGGGGCTTGAATTGATCCCAGCTACAACTGAGTGTTGGGTGTGTGTCGGGGGGCAGGCCCCTGGTGAGCTGTAGGCAGAGGGTTCTCTGAAAGGTGTGAATTCCACCTGTTTCTTGTAAGCTCCAAACTCCTCGCTGGCTCCCATTGCTCTTAGAATAGCAACAAGTCCCCCAGTGGCCTGCAAGGCTGTGTGTGCTCCAGCCCTGCCTACCTCCACCCCCACGCCCCGCCTGTATCTATACCCGTTTCTCCTTTCCAGCCAACTGTCCTCCTTTCTGTTCCTCCAGCGTGTCATGGATTCCCCCACCCCAGGGCCTTTGCACATGCAGTTCCCTCCGCCTGAAATTATTCTTCCATGTTCTGCATCATTTAATACTCACTCATCCTTGCAATCTCAGTTCCAATCTCATTTCCCTGAGACCAGCTTTCCCCAGCGGGCCCCCTCCCTTGCTGTGCCCGTCCCTCTATTAAACTGCCGTCTGTGGGTTGTTTATTTACAGCACTTTTTCTTACCGGAGCTGGGGAGGAAATGGGACAGAGCTGTCTTGCATCCAGAGGAGGAAACGGCCCTTCCTTGGGGGCCCAGCAGGCTGGCAGGACTGTGTTCACCGGGCCCTTCTGACCTGAGGCCCATTACCGGTGGACCACATTTAATTGGTCTCTGAAAAACTCCGAAAAAAAAAAAAAAAAGCCCTCTGTGGGTGCCTGAGTTTTGCCAGTTAACCAGGGCCCTCGGTGGCCAAACCATGGTCAAGCCACCACAAACCCTCACATCCGAGCAGCTGTAGGTCGACAGGCAGGCTCTGACCGCCCCGCAGGCCGCCCTGGTGCTGAGCGTGCCCCCCGCACCCCCCCGCCGCCTTCTGGCAGCTGGGAGCCCGCCCAGGGCCGCCCTCGCCGCTAAAGGAGGCGCAGGTGTGGGAGGGCGTGCGCCGGGCGTGGACTGGGCTGGAGGCAGAAATCAGGTGCGGGGCACGGGCCTCCTGGGTTGAGTGTCTTGACCCCCTCCTGACACACATACTAGCCTCCACACCCCACACCCTGGATGGGAATAAGATCATTGGCCACATACTGGGCTGACTGCTTATGAAATGTTAGCTGTTCCAGTGGTTGCTAGTAAACCCTCATGGTCGGTACCAGAAAGTGAGCGTTTGAGGTGGGCCTGGGGGGTTCTTCCGGCACCCGTGCCTCACTCAGCCTGAACCCCTTGGGTGCTGGGGGCACGGTCTACTTCCAGCCTCCCGCAGGAATGGCTCCCCCTTTGAGGCTGCTGGAAACCAGCTTGGACAGAAACGGGGTTCCCACAAGAGGGATGAGCTTTTCAGGGGTTGCGTCCCGGTGGCATGTAATAAATACTACTGGGCGGGGAAGCTGTCCATCACCCCACCGGGCCAAGCTTGCTCATGGACACCAGTGAAAGCCAGCCAGCCTGTTGGAGGAAAGGGACAGGGTTGGCATTTGGCAGAGGCCTGTAGCTGGGGACTGAGCGGCCGCGTCCACCGTGGGTGGGTGGCGGAGTCTCCCACGCAGCCTTGTCCCAGTCCACCGCCTCTGCTCTGGGCCACCGCATGTCCCCGTCGGGCTACCGCTGCCTGTGAAGCAGGCCTCAGAGCTTTCCAGCCTGGGGGTTTTGTTTTTGATTTTGTTTTCCGGCCTGAAGAATGCTCTCTGGACTCCTCGCAAAAGCTCTCAGGACCACAGCGGGAACCGAAGCGAAAATAGCCCACGGGTGGGAAGTCTATAAGGACCTATTCCACCTCTTGAGGGAGCACGGGCTTCCTGGATGCTCCTGCCCCCCACCCCCCCTTTGGGAAGAGAGGGCCAGGGGCCGTCAGGGGGGAGGGCAGGCCTGGGCTCTGGGGGACAGTCCCCTCCTGAGCCCTACCCGTGGACTGTGTGTTCTCTGGAGCCGAGCCTGGCTCCGGCGCGTGGGGTGCGGGGCCGAGCAGGATGACAATACCGTACATGTGCGTGGGGCCTGGTACTTTTCCAAGGGCTTTTAAATGCATTATCTTGTTGGAGGCTCATTTGAGGCAAGGACTCAGAAGCAGCCTGGAAAACAACTGATTTACTGAATCCCGAGTGGAGAGGAAGCCGAATGCAATGTGTGTGCGTGTGTGTGTGTGTGTGTGTGTGTGTGTGTGTTTGCTGAATCTCAAACCAAAACAACCTTTTGTTAAAGAACAAACAAATAAACAAAAATGCTGAACACCAATTCACCAGGGAACACAGTCTGAACAGAGGTTCTGGGCAGAGAATCACGAAGCAAATCTGAATTCAACAAACATGTACTGGGGGAGGGGTTGCTGGGGCCACAGATGTGCTCGGGAGGGGCCCGCCCTAGAGCTTTTAGGGGGCAGCGTGCACTGGGGACCAGGTTGACCTGGCTAGGCAGACTGCAAACACGGGGCCTTCAGGAGGGGCAGAGAGAGGAGGCCGGGGAGGGAGCCCCTACACGGGGCAAGAAGAAGGGGTGCATTTGGGGCATCGGGCCGTGCTGAGCCTGGGGGGGACGCTGCATTGCCTCTGGGGGCACACTGGAGGTTTCCTGGGGGGGACTGCCGGCCGCATTTGGAGCAGCGCTGGAGTAATTCATCTGGGGCAGTTGGGGGAGGGCAGGGGTTTCTGAAATGACTGAATGGTCAGCATTCCCTGAATGGAAATGATTTCATCCAGTTTGAATTGCTTCTTTGAAATAAGTCCATTCCCCTGATTTTGGGGGGCACAGAAATGGGAAGTGACAGCTGGAAATGCGTGTGGGAGTTCGGGGGTCGGGCAGGTTCTTGCGACCCAGGCCGGACGGGAGGTGCAGTTGCTTGATCGGCTACCCCTCACCTGTGCCAAGCGGGGACTGGGGGCTGTGCGGACCTTGGCCACACAGGGCCCTCACAGCCCCAGGGCCACATTCTGTGTGTTCACAAAGCCACGCTGAAGGCCTGCGGTTTCTCCCTGCTCAAGACTGACTTCGGGAGCCCACTGTGGAGGGAGCGGGGCATGAAATCCTCACTCTCACCTGGGCTTCCTGGCGGGGTCCTGTCGGCCTCTCCCGGCCCCGATCCCTGGGCTCGGCAGAGCTTTCAGGTCCTGCTCGCCCCTGCTCCCCAGAACTGCCCTGGGAGGGGGAGCTCGAGGCCTGTGTGCCGGAGGCCCTGGGAACGCAGGCACTCACCACCAGATCGGGGGCTATGTCCTCTGATAGGGAGCAGAGTGGGGGCTCGCTGTCCTCCCACCTGCTTGCCAAGCCCTGGGGAAGCTGGCTGGCTCTCAGCTAGAAGCTGGGCAGTCTTTCCACCTCTGCTACCCTTTTCCCAAAAGAGACATTTCCAGGGTCTCGTCCTTCATTCCTGCCCACAGGGCGACATGGGCTCTGCTCCAGGCAGGTGTGTGTCACCATGTCCCGCACCCCTGGGCGGGTGCTGGGGACCCCTGGGCCCACCCGCAGGAGGTTTCGTGGGCTGCGAGGGCCAGTGTTTGCTCCTCTGTACCCCCCCAGCGGAGTGGGGCTGCTCCTGGGACGAGGCTCCAGGATTGGCAGGCTCTCTGTGCAGGCAGGGGCGGATGCAGGTGAGTTCATCCGCGAGCACCTCCTCGGCATGCAGGTCCGACCAGCTGCCCGGTGTGGACTCTGCTGGGGCTTTGCACCCACACCTTCGGGCCCACGAGCTTGGCGAGCTGCAAGCTACAATGGCCCATCTTCGACAGGCTCGTCTTTGGGCTGCTCGCTGGAAACCATGATCGAGTGGACCCACCGGTGCCCACCTGCCCCCCACCACTGGCTGCCCCCTGACCCTGTTGCTGGGGCTCTGGTGCGGCCTGGGGAAGCAGCCGCCCCGTCCTAAAGCCCTTTGGCCCTTGGGAAAGCAAGGCCTTTGGCGCCCCACCCCCACAGTCCCCCGACGCCAGGCATGCAGGCCAGGTCCCGAGCCCGCAGCTGGTCCCCAGCTGGGTCCCTGGCCCTGAGGCTGCCTTTGTGCCTGCACAAGGGAGACTCAGTTCGTCCCCTGCTCCTTGACCCTGCATCCTGCAGCCCCCTGGTGGGGGGGAGCGGACAGTGCCCGGAGAGGGAGCTAGACCACCTCAATGACCTCTGCCTCCTCCAGGGCATCTCGGGGAAGCTGGAGAGGGCTGCCTATTGCAAGGCCATTAAGCAGGCTAATGAACCGTGAAGGCTCCTGGCCCCTCTGGCCCCCCACGGTGCCTCCCCTCAGCTCACAGAGCCCACTGCCCACCTACCACCTTGTGACTGCTATTATTGTCACTTAGCGTGTCGGGTCATGGTTTTCCCAGACAGAGCTGGGGCCTCAGAGCTGCTCCTTGCCTTTTCCGGGCCCAGCTAGCACCGTGCACAGCACGCACTTAATAAATATTTGCTTGGGATCGGGCCCAGAAAGTCACCTTGATTTCCAGAGCTGGGGAAGGGACTTGGGAGTCTGGGGACCCTCGAGCAGGGCTGAGGCAGCCAGTGGACCTGGGCATAGCCTGGTGACCTGCGTCCTGCAGCCGTGTTCTCCCCCTCTGTCCCCAGCAGAGAAAATGTGGGTGGCTTCCTCCACGCCAGCTGGTGCCCGCGTCCCCGACAGCTTCCTCTGGGGCCAGGCAGCCCACTGGGATGGAGCCTAAGACGGGACAAAGGCCCTGCCTGCTCTCTCACCCGAACGGCGGGGGGAGGCTGGCTCCTAGGCGCCCTGCCTCACCTGCCACACTTGGGCCCGGGGAGGCGGCATCTGCTGAATCCGTGTCCTTCAGCACTGAGGCCGTGCCCCGGGGGCCTTTTGTGCTGAGGAGACACACCTGACTCCATAGGACACTCGCCTCGTGATGTGCTCAGGGTGGAGGCCGACCTTCCCTGCAGACAGCAGGAGTGTGGGGGGCCCCCACAAAGCCCCGGGGGCCTCCGGTTGCAGTCTGCACTGTGACACCTCAGAAAACCAAGCCAGCCTGGGCCGACAGCCACGGCCCAGAGTCCCCGGGCCCCACTCGCAACCCTTCCCAGGCCCCAGCACTCTCAGCGGCGGCAAAAGCAAGGCTGCCAAGCTGCCTCTCAATGCAGGGTGCTGGTGTTCAAGAAGGTGGGAGTGCCTGGAGCCTCGGAGCCACGGGCAGGCCTCAGGGTGGGTTTCTCAACCAGGGTGGGAGACAAAGAGACGGAGGCAAAGGTGTACCGTGATACAGCCATATTTACTTCAACCTCCAGGGAATCCTAAGGGCCCAGAGACTCCCCTTGGGCCATAAGATTGGGTCCCTGAAACAAGTCACATCCACCCTTTCCCGGGGGGGCTGCCACTGCCCTGGCTGGAGCAGGGGCCTGGGCTCTCTCTCAGGTGGGTGCCATGTGTGGGGCCTGGGGCCAAAGATAAGGCCATGGGCACCCACTGTGGGCACTGAGCAGGGGCAGGAGGCCCAGAGGCCATCTGGTCAAGGCGTCAGGGCCACCCATGCATCCTGGAGCCTCAAGGTCATGTGGAGGCCCCAGGAGGGAGCAGAGTCTTCAGAAGCTGGCAGGGAGGCTGGAAGGTCACTCGAACAGCAGCGAGCCCCAGGGCTTCCCCCCTCCCGCCCGTCCCCGCCATCCTCCAGACCCTAAGCTGTCTCCTAAGACAGAAGAAGGAGCTGTTTCTATCACCATGACAACTAAAAATAAAAACAAACCAAAGGCTATCTTAAGGTATAATCTTCTGATTGCTTAAAATTAATCAGTGCAAAGTGAGGTAAAGAGCCTTGTGTCACCGGGGGCCGGGGAGTGGCAGGCCTCACACAAGCCTGCGCCTCTTGGAGTCCCTCTCTACATGCCCCTCCTGGGCATCCACGTCGCAGCCAAGTGGGGACACCAGGTTCAGCAGAGGGTCCTCGGAGGCCCGGCCGAAGAGCGCCAGCAGGAGGGCCACGCCGAAGCCCGTGGCGCGCTCACCCTGTGGGCGAAGAGCAGGCTGGGAACCCTCTGCTAGGCGGAGCCAGACCCCCTCAGCAAGCCCATCTCTGCGGGAAGGGGCTCCTGGTCCACCCCCCACTTGCCCTATGGCCCCCCTTCCTGCTATCCTGTCACACTCAGCACGGAGTGGGGGGCAGGGTGGTGGGATGGTTCTGTGCACTCCGGTCCCGAGCCCCGGGTCTTCGTGGGTGGGAAATGGGGAGCTGAGGGCCCTGGGCCCCCAGCAGAGGACAGGCTGGCTGGAGAAGGGCCGCACACAGCAGGCACTTTGTGTCCGGGGCCGGGGAGACCGGAGGTTGGGGGCACAACTGGCCGGAGGGTCAGGCCACAGGCAGTGCAACCCCCAACACCTAATGCTTCGGATGAGCTCAGCCTGGAGCCAGAGAGGGGCTGTGGATGCATGCGAGGCGGGAGCAGCCCGGCCAGTGTGCAGGGTGTGCAGGGGGGTCGGGGCAGGGGGGGGAGAGGAGAGCACCATGGGGGAGCCTGGACTCACGGCGTGCACCGGGGCGGCGATGTCCAGATGGACCCAGACCCCAGGCCAGTCAAAGCCGATGTGTGAGGCGATGAAAAGGCCGGCACAGGAGCTGGGGCTGTTGTCCCGGTCCTGGTGGGACAGCAGGACACGTGGTGACCTTTCCGCTCCTGGCAGTGGGGTATGGGGGAGGGCCTCCACCAAAGTGCATTTGGGGCTGCTTCCCCCTGGACCCGAGTGGGCGCCCCATGCCCTCTCGACCGCACCATCCTCAGCCACCACCTCCCCTGGTGGCTACAAGAAGGGGTCCGATAGTGTCAGAAGACTGCGGAGAGGGACCCCGAGGACCTCGCACGGGGGTTAAGGGGTCTGCCTTCTCCCTGGGGCGACGGCGGGGCTGGAGAAGGAGCAGACGCCGGAGCGGGGAGGGGACCCCCCAGAGCCCGACCCGGTGGATGCGCTGGCAGGGAGACCAGTGACAGACGCGTCCGCGCTCTGGACGCTTCCACCCTGACATGGCTCTGGGGCCCCACTGCGAGGGGGACGCTCGCTCACACTGCTGCCATGTCTCGGGGTCCCCTGGGCTCCCCGAGGGCAGGGCTCCGCCTGCCCCGCTCCACCCTGCGCGGGCGCCACTGCACACCTACCGCCACGGAGTTTTTCATGTCGGCCACGGCCGAGGTGAACTCGCTGAAGTGCAGCTCGGGGCAGTAGACCAGGGGGTGCACCAGGTCCCCGCACCTCCTCCCGGCCTTCACGCAGGCCGCCTCCCACTCCGCGCTGTTGGTGAGCACAGCGGCGTGGTACTTGCCCGTGGCAATGCCCTGGGAGGGTGGCCAGCCAGAGGGAGGGGCGGAGCCACAGGCGGAAGATGGAGAAGCCGGGAGGGGCAGGGAGGAGAAGCGAAGGAGGGAAGAAACGAGAGCGTAAGCGCGCCCCCAGGGAGAACGCTTCCTAAGCGGTCCGGGCGCTGGGACCCAGCCCACGGGTTCTGCCGCCTGCTCCGCGCTGGACGCCAGGGACGAGCTCCCTGCTACTCGGCCAGGCCGTGACGATTAGGGGACTGCACCAGCAACCCCCCCCCCCCGCCCCCCAGAGTCAAGCTCCGGTCAGTGTGGCCACGTCCAGGAGCTCACCTGAGCTCCGGTCAGTGTGGCCACATCCAGGATGATGTCCGCACCCAGGTCCTTGCAGGCGTAGGACACACCATCTGCCAGCACCAGCCTGCCCTCCGCATCAGTGTTGTTGATTTCCACAGTCCTGGGGCGCAGCAGAGACCCCGGCTCAGGGATCGTGCTCCCTGGGGCACTGCGACCAAGTCCCTTTGGAACTGGGGAGACTCCATTTAGAGCCCTCTTCCCTCTAGCTACCGTCCCGGGGGGCCCCTCCCGTCCCCTGCAGCAGTGCAGTGCCAGGGGCCAGAGCAAAGGGCAGTACGTCAATCCCACCCCACTGCCCTCCCTGCTGGGAGCCAGGGAAAGCCACCCAGCCCCCTGTGCCTCGGTTTCTTCATCTGTAAGATGGGAGAACAGGGTTGTGTGGGCAGCGTAAATTGCGCTGGGCCAGCCCTTGGCCCACAACGACAGGCACTGGGTAAATGCAAAAAGGGAAGCGCCTCTGGGGGTCTCCCTGGGGACAGGCACCCTTGTATGGGGAGCTGAGTGGACTCTCCTATTGTGAATCTGGGCCACCTGCTCCTCCAGTTGCTGCCTACTGACTTCTAGGCATGTCCTTATGCTGAGAAGAAACAGTCCAAGGGCTGACCTCAAGGGAGAAATGCGGGGAGGGCCCCCAAGTAGGGAATTGGTGGGAGCGGTGGACAGGGCTTCAGATGCACAAAGAACTTTAAGTCTAAAGCCTGGGAAGGGCTCATCCCATTAAGGCACGGTGGATCCTATGCCCCGCACCTTGAGGGAGCCCAACAGTTTGTCCAGTGATGCGGCCGACACCCCCTGGGCCCCTGGGAGCAAGCAGCCCACGGGCCCAGGGGCCCCTGTGACAGGGCATCCTCCCCACAGGATGTGCCTCTGGCTGGAGTGAGCCGGGTGAAATCAGCCCCCCGGCCGACCAGCCTAGCCCTGGGAAGGGGAGGGGCCCCCTCTGAGTTCTAGCCCAGAAGGCAGCCGATGAGTGAGGGGAGCCAGCCTTACTTTCCTGAGTACAGCAGGTGGATATCGTCTGGCCTCGTAGCATTGGGGCCCACAGAGTTTTCAGCCAAGCAGAACACAGCATGGAGGTTGTCTTTGAAACCCTGGAGGGAACATGGGCAGAGGCTCCTGTTACAGGTGGCCATGCATGGAGGAGGGAGGACAGGCCAGAGTCTCCCACCCCCGTGGACAGACAGAGCCCTAGGGAGCAGAGAGCAGACTCCCCAGCAGTTCTGGCAGCACCCCATCTGGGGAGTCTTGCCTCCTCCATCAGAGCCCAACAATGCAGAAATGAGCCCAGGAGTGGGGCTGGGCTCCCGGCTTTAATCCTGGCTCAACCACTTACCCGGGGCACGAGCCGGGCTGCTAGTTCAGCCCCTGCCTCCTGTCCACAAAACGTGGTGAGCAATCAATGTCTCCCACTGCACAAACCCTCTGAGCTCGGCACAGCCGCACAAAAGCAAGTCACACACATACAGGTGCACGGGAGTTGGGGAGAACTTGCCTCACAGAAATTTAGGTATGAAGTTAGTTTTCTGATGCCCAAACATGACGTTGGTACATTGAGAAATGTGCACAAAACAGGCTGAGGAGGTTTCCGCCCCACACGGGTCCTCAACCTGCCCAAGAAAACCCCAAGGCGGCCTTGCCCAGGTGGCAGTGGCAGTGGGAGTGGCAGTCCCACACCCCGTCCCCGTGCGTCCTCTCCTCCCAGACCCAAGCCCTTAATCAGGACGCGTCCCCTCTGGGCACGGGGCACGCCAGGCCCCCTCCTGCCGCCTCCAAGCTCTCACACACAGCTGTCAGGTGCAGCCTCATCTCTGCAACAGGTGATTCTTCCACCACAGGTGCAGAGCTCCCAGTGAAGGTAAACACGGGCCCGCAGCACAGGCTGGGCCATGGCACCGGGCTGGGCCGGCTTTGAGACTGAGCCCGACACCCCGCGCCCAGGAAAGCCCCCCTCGCTTCCCGGGGAACATGACACCAGGCAGCCCGTCAGCTCGAAGACCCCTCCAAGAGTGGCTGGGATTAAATGAATTGTGATAACATGTGGCCTTGAAACAACAGGGTGGCCCCAGGGGCTCTGAAGCTAGAGAGGCAGGTGGACCTCGCCAGGGAAGGTGGGGAGCCCCGAAGTCTTCCCAGAGAGAGCCATGTCGGGTCTGGGCCCGGAGGCGAGAGGAGTTTGTGGAGCACGCACAAGCATTATGTTGTGGCAGGACAGCGGGGCGGTGAGGAGAGACCACGGTCCCCAACCTGACCCTGTCAGATGCCCCCCCGATTTTGGATTCAGAAGGTCTGGGGTGCTGCTGATTCTGGCGTGGGGTCCCCCTTGGGAAGGCTGGCTTAGAGGATGCTGCGAGCCTTGGGCAGGTGGTTCTGAGCTCATGTGGCAGGTATTGGGGTGCAGGGGCGAGACACACAGATCTTGGGATCCCCAGGCGGACTGTAAAGCAGCTGCAGCGGCCGAGGTTGTAGGTACGTGAGGCTTGGAGGGTCACGGCCGCCCCAGCACCATGCGCTACCTGCTCCCAGCAAGCGCAACATCGCATCGCACATCCTTTTCTTTTAAAAACTGTTAGAACGTCTAATTTTGAAATAATTTCAAACTTAAAGAAAATTTGGCAAAAATGGTACAAACAATCCCTGGATACCCCTGACTGTGACCCCCGACCCCCTCCAGTGGCAATGCCTGGCACGCCCCATGCGCTGGTCTGCACCAGGGAGTCATCACTGACTTGGGGATCGGATCTAATCCGGGCACACAGACTTGGCCGGCACCTCAGTCTGGGACTCCTGAGATCCGCCCTCCGTCTTTGGTGACCTCATGCCTCGCTGTCTCCTGGGGCTTGCGCTCCCCACCTGCGCTCAGCCGGACGCCCAGAGACCCGCCATGTTCTTCCTGGGACTGTGTCTCAGAGGTGTGATGCGCGGGGACACAGTGACCCCACCGGGCAGAGTCCCTCTAAGTCACTCCCGGCCACGCCAGCCATCCTGCTCCCAGACATTTCTGCACTTGGGTTCCAGCAGCTCTTGCTCGCTTCTACAGTGCTGTCTGCCCCACAGAGATGTGCTGTGTCCGTCCCTCCTCTGCAGTGGGCATGGGGAGAAACAGTGCTCCTCTCCTCTACTTATTTATTCATTCAACGCTTGGTTCCTGATGTGCAGATTCTTAGTTTACTCTGTGGGTTCTAAGCCATCACCACCATTATTTATTGTGTGGCTCACATCAAGGCCTACAAAAATTACAGTTACACTCTAGAGAAAGGACCCAGATAAATAAAATCATGAATGAACGAGGAGAGATCACAACCAACACCGAAGACATACAATTATAACAACACATTATGGGCAACTATGTGCCAACAAATTAGATAATCTGGAAGAAATGGATGCATTCCTAGAGACATATAAACTACCAAAACTGAACCAGGAAGAAATAGAAAACCTGAACAGACCCATAACCAGCAAGGAAATTGAAGCAGTCATCAAAAATCTCCCAACAAACAAGAGCCCAGGGCTAGATGGCTTCCCAGGGGAATTCTACCAAACATTTAAAGAATTAATACCCATTCTTCTGAAGCGGTTTCAAAGAATAGAAATGGAAGGAAAACTTCCAAACTCTTTCTATGAGGCCAGCATTACCTTGATCCCAAAACCAGACAAAAACCCCACCAAAAAGGAGAATTACAGACCAATATCCCTGATGAACATGGATGCCCAAATTCCCACCAAATACTTGCCAATAGGATCCAACAGCACATTAAAAGGATTATTCACCACGACCAAGTGGGATTTATCCCTAGGCTGCAAGGTTGGTTCAACATCCACAAATCAATCAACGTGATACACCACATTAATAAAAGAAAGAACAAGAACCATATGATCCTCTCAGTAGATGCAGAAAAAGCATCTGACAGAGTACAACCTCCTTTCTTAATCAAAACTCTTCACAGTATACAGATAGAGGGAATATGCCTCAAAAGCCATATATGAAAAGCCCATAGCAAATATCATTCTCAATGGGGGAAAAACTGACAGCTTTCCCCCTAAGGTCAGGAACGTGGCAGGGATGTCCACTCTCACCACTGCTGTTCAACACAGTACTAGAAGTCCTTACCTCAGCAATCAGATAACAAAAAGAAATAAAAGGCATCCAAACTGGCAAAGAAGAAGTCAAACTCTCACTCTTGGTAGATTACAAAATGCTCCATGTGGAAAACCCAAAAGACTCCATCCTAAAATTGCTAGAAGTCATACAGGAATTCAGCAAAGTGGCAGGAGATAAAATCAATGCACAGAAACCAGTTGCATTTCTATACACTAACAATGAGACAGAAAAAAGAGAAATTAAGGAGTCGATCCCATTTACAATTGCACCCAAAACCATAAGATACCTAGGAATAAACCTAACCAAAGAGGTGAAGGATCTAACTCTGAAAACTACTGAACACTCATGAAAGAAACTGAGGAAGACACAAAGAAATGGAAAAATATTCCATGCTCATGGATTGGAAGAACAAATATTGTTAAAATACCTATGCTACCCACAGCAGTCTACACATTCAATACAATCCCTATCAAAATACCATCAACTTTTTTCACAGAGCTGGAACAAATAATCCGGAAATTTGCATGGAACCAGAAAAGACCCTGAATAGCCAGAGGAATGTTGAAAAAAAAGCAAAGCTGGCGGGATCACAATTCCAGACTTCCAGCTCTATTACAAAGCTGTCGTCATCAAGACAGTATGGTCCTGGCACAAAAACAGACACATAGATCAATGGAACAGAATAGAAAACCCAGAAATGGACCCTCAACTCTATGGTCAACTAATCTTCAACAAAGCAGGAAAGAATATCCAACGGAAAAAAGGCAGTCTCTTCAACAAATGGTGTTGGGAAAATTGGACAGCCACATGCAGAAGAATGAAACTGGACCATTCTCTTACACCACACACAAAAATAGACTCAAAATGGATGAAAGATCTAAATGTGGGACAGGAATCCATCAAAATCCTAGAGGAGAACACAGGCAGCAACTTCTTCGACCTTGGCCACAGCAACTTCTTGCTAGACATGTCTCCAAAGGCAAGGGAAGCAAGGGCAAAAATGAATGATTGGGACTTCATCAAGATAAAAAGCTTTTGCACAGCAAAGGAAACAGTCGACAAAACCAAAAGACAACCGACAGAATGGGAGAAGATATTTGCAAATGTTTTATCAGATAAAGGGCTAGTATCCAAAATCTATAAAGAACTTACCAAGCTCAACACCCACAGAACAAATAATCCAATCAAGAAATGGGCGGAAGACATGAACAGACATTTGTGCAAAGAAGACATCCAAATGGCCAACAGACACATGAAAAAGTGCTCCACATCGCTCGGCATCAGGGAAATCCAAATCAAAACCTCAATGAGATACCACCTCACACCCGTCAGAATGGCTAAAATTAACAAGTCAGGGAACGACAGATGTTGGCAGGGATGCGGAGAAAGGGGAACCCTCCTACACTGTTGGTGGGAATGCAAGCTGGTGCAACCACTCTGGAAAACAGTATGGAGGTTCCTCAAACAGTTGAAAATAGAGCTACCCTACAACCCAGCAACTGCACCCCCAGGGGAGGTGACACCCTCTGGAGAGGTGACGAGAGGTGACACCCCCAGGAGAGGTGACACTCAGGTGGAGCAGCCCCGGTGGAAGGCAGGGAGCTCTGGGAGCCCAGGGGTGCCCAACACGGCGGCGCAGAGGAGGGAGAGAGACACGGAGCTATGGGGACTCGGGAGCACCGGGTGGGGACCTGGGAGAGGAGGGGCAGCTCACACCGGGGAGACCTCCATCCCGAGGACCGCAGAGGGCGGGGCCGCACCCACCTGCTTGATGGCAGCTCTGAAGGCCCCCAGCACAGCCGCGGCACCCCCGCAGTCCCTCTTCATCCCAGGCATGGTGGTCTGGAGGGGGCACAGAGGGGGCACAAAGTGAGCGTGAGTGGGTGTCGGCCCCGCCAGCAACAGCGCCCCACCCCTGCCCGGCACACGAGGGCCCTAGAGTGGCTCCCCCAGACCTGCGTGACCCACCGCCGGGTCCCCAGAGCACGCACAGAACCCACGAAACTCCCACTGGCCGAGCGGCTGGTCTCCAGAAGCAATGGGCCAGAACGGCCAAAGGTGATGGGCTCTTTGCGCTGGAGCGGAGCTTTGGGGGCTACCTGACGCACCGAGCTGGGAGGGGAAGGAGAGCCCGGGAGCTGCCCAAAGGTGCCACGTGGGCTGCGGCCTCGCTCCTCCCCTCCGCCGTGTCAGCCTCTTCCCATCTTCCTGCTTCCCATTCCTCAGCCCTCAGCCGACAAGTACAATCAGACCCTCACCCTGAGATGGTCCCCAGAGAACCCCCCCATCCCTGAGCTCTCTGGACACCTCACCTGCTCACCCGCACCCACCTCTCCCAGGAGCCCGCTCCCCAAGGCCACCTGCTCTGCTGGGTCAGCAGTGCCACTGCCAAGCAGCCTGGCTCCCAGGGGCCCTGTGATTCCCGCTCAACATGGGGGGCACGCGGGAGCGGCCTCTCCTGGCTTCCGAAGCTCTCTGATCCCCACTTGCTGGCAGAGGGCTGTGCCCGCATGTGATGCACGTGGTGCCCGGCCGGCGTGAACCCTGCAGAGGGCCCCAGGGTGGCTGCACCCTGCAGAAGGACGGGGCCTTGTTCTAGTTCCCACGACGGCCCCCTCCCACACCCCCTGCTCCCTTCGCTAGCCCTTCCACTTCTACTTGTCTCCCGCAGGCCCAGGCCCAGGAAGAGTCCCAGAGCTTTACATCAGGCCTGCCCCCCTTCACAGTGCCCTCCTTCACACTGCCCTGAGGTCTGACCTCCCAGCCAGCACCCCTGCACCCCCGTCCCACGGGGGCTTGCAGTAGCCACGCAGCAGGTTAAAACCAGGTGCCACGTGTCTTCCCCCTCATACTGAGTCCTCCCCCAGGACCGTCCATCTTCCTCTGTGCACCAGCCTCCCTCCCTCCCGCCACCACCCAGACCACCTTTCTGCGGCAGACCACCCTGCCCAGGTCACCGCCTGGCCTCGGCGACACTTTCGGCCTCAGCTCTGCTCCTTGACGTCAATATCTCAAACAATCCGCTCAGGTTCATGTGAACTCTTCCCCAATGTCACTGTCACATCCCTGATCCCACCCCACCGCCTGCTCTGTCGGTGTCTAATGAGGGCCGTGAGCAGCGGAGGCTCCCTTCCGCTGCAGAGGGAGCTGTGATTTTCTACAAACGGGTTGAGAGTGGTTACACATTTTTACATTTTATAGGTTCCCAGCTCTAATTGACAAGTTCATACTTTAAATTAACAACAGGTCATCAGATGCAGGATTTGGGTTTGAAATGGACGGAGTGATTTTTTCGAACCCTTATCGGATTACACAAGCCTCGAATTTTAATGGAAAGTATTTTTAGACATAAACCGAGCTGCTTTTACAATTAAATTGAGTGAAAATGACCCAGCTAGCACTATTGAAAATAAGCTGTCTCTTTGACCTAATCGGTGAGAAAGCACAGGATTGTTTAAATGGAAAAACGGGGCCTCAGATCTGGAATCAAGCCACCAGCAAAATGGCCCATGCAGAATAGCTCGAGATGGTCACTGAAATTGTGTCTCCCTGTCACCGGGGCGGCCTCCCAACCTCAGACTGAACAAACGCCAAACTGCAAATGTAACTCAACGGACTGTGTGAGCTTTGCAGATTCCCCACATGTTGCTCCTATTTTTCTGAAAGAGGTGATTTCCGAAACCCTCGTTTCATGGGGTTGACACTCGCGCGATGCAGCAGAGCGGTGGCGCGCCGCAGCCACGGCAGGGACGGTCCCCGGACTTGCGTCCGCCCTCCGGGAAAATAAACACAGCCAACTCCACTTGAGTCTCCTTGCTGAAGGAGTAGAATGATGGATTTTTCAAAAAGCTCAACTGCCGAGCACAGCTGTTTGCAAGATTCCCTGTGATGGAACACAAGGTTCATGCACCGAGCACCCCCACTGTCCCCAGGCCGGGTGGTCAGAGCAGAAGCCGCGGATGGTCTCCCGGGGCTCGGCTCAGCTGGGCTCTGTGCTCCAGAACACCGTTGTAATTCAAAGAACAACTGACACGTGACGGGTTATTCAGACTCAGGTGTCCAGCAGAAGCGAACCTCTCATGTCCAGGGGAACAGCTAACCATAGCTGGTGCCAGTGGGAAAATTTGAGCTTTCAAGCAAAAAAAAAAAAAAAAAAAAAATCACAATTTTGAAAAACGTGTATCTTCTGCCTCTGTGACGGCTTCCTAATACTTAGCGATTTTTAAAACGAGATGGATGGTGGTACCGAGTGTGACTTTTAAAAACATCCTGTGTTGGGCCACAATTTGGAGGGTCTGCGTAACTCTGTGAACGATGTCTTCTGGATGACCCATGCATGATATTACAAAACCATGCTTTCACAGTTCAAGGTAGACCGTAGATATTAAGTAACAGGGTGCAAAGACTCACTGACATGGTTTCTGATCCCGCACCAATCCCTCACCTTTCCGAGATTCCCACTTGTCGAGTTTTGGTGTAATAGCAAAGAAGAATGTCCTTAGTTATTTGTAAAGGGCACTAAACTATTTCTCCCTTTTCCAGCTACAAAGTAAGTGAGGCCTGATTTTCTTTTTGTATTTCAACTCAGACAACGTATCACAAGAGACTCAATGCAGAAGCAGATACGTGATCACAGCCGTCTTCGATCAAGGCAGATAGGAAAGAGATCAGCAAAATGTAAAACCATGCCACTCTTCTCACTCATGTCTTTTCATTTTGGAAAATATAGTTATTTTCATAACATTATATTATTTACATTAACATGCAATGGATTTATATTGTTATACTAAAATAATTTACTAAGTATCTTTCCCAGTCTTTACTTCTAGTAGGGTAAATATCAACATCTGTTAAATATCACTCTGAATTAAAAAAAAAAAAGTCCCCTTGGGATCAATACTTGTTAAGAAAGGAAGGGGTCCTGAGACAAACACATTTGAGACCGGCATTCACACTGATCCTGATTTGCCTTTGAAGTCTTTGGAGATGGAGTGGTGACTCCTGCAGGATTCGGTCTGGTGCCCCCAGCAAAAGGACTAATTCTCGGGAGCCCCCGCTTCTCACTCTGGCCCTCCAATAAGCCAACATCTGCTCCCAGGAGGAAGGAGCTGGGAATTCTACCTGCTCCTATCCTACCCTACCTTGTCCTCCAGGAGAAGAGCCAGCCAGCATGGCGGGTGACAGAGAGAGGGCTGGCCAGTACCAGACGCAACCAGAGGGGCGCACTGGCTGTGGAGAGTCTGCAAACAGTAAGTAACCAACTCAAAGTCCGTCGGCCTGCTGTCATCAGTGGGAAAACGGTTCTTCCGAAAAATCTGTCGAAGTGAGTTCTAATCATACAGATAAAAGGTTCAAACCCACCTATTCTAGCTACTTATCCTTTGCCAGGTACAGGGCTGGCTGGATAGGCGGCGGCGTGCCTTCCAGCAGACAGCGGAGGCGGGGCCGGCGTCTGTGACTCCCCACGGTCCTGCCTCCACAGTGGACTCCGAGCAAACCCATGGGTACAGGGAGCCTGGGCCTCACGGCCTCCCTCAGCCTATGTGAGCCACTGGACTTGTGTTTAACACGATTTTACTCCACAGACCTGTGAAGGGCGCTAGAATCAGTTTCAAAGAACTGCAGACATGGACAGTATTGCGATTTCTGGAGTTTCTTGGGAAATGGGGTTTGGGGCAGTCTCTGCCAAGTGATCCTTATGTGAAAAACTTTTCCTGGGTATCGGTGTACAGATTGTTTCATGCGACAGAAACTCTTCCTAATTCAAATTAACAGTGTTTGGGGATCAACCATAAGTGCAGATGGACTGACCAATCTCGGTCCCTGGTAAGCGTAGAGATGTGCAAAATTTTGATAAAGTCATTGGCAAATCTACAGAAGCGAAGGGCTCCAAACAGACACTGTAGTGCTAACACTCCTTTTACCACAACAGACCAATAGGGAGGCATTAAGTTCTTTCTATCCAAAAAAATCACATTAATGTAATTTAAAAGTATTGATCTATTGCTATTTTATGTGTGCTGTAATACTTATATATTTATTTACTTACTTATTTAAAGATGTTATTTTTAAGTTGTCTCTGCACCCCACGTGGGGCTCAAACTCACGAACCCGAGATCAAGAGTCGCATGCTCCACCGACTGAGCCGGTCGGGCGGCCCTGTAATACTTATTTTCATTTTTTTACTGGCATGATAATACGTATGGAATTCAATAAAGGTGAATTCACTATTGGTGTTTTTTTTTTTAAACCAATATTCTCCAATCATTTCCTGATTCGGCCTGAAAATAATGTTTACGGGAGGAGGGATGTTAAAAAAAAAAAAAAAAAAGGAACAGACCATCCACTCTAGGTACCAAATGCACTAGACTGGCTAGCGGTGCAAATGGTAGCGTACAATCTCCCTGTGAAACATTGACCAACACCAGGGCTCAGGTCAGAAAGCACTGGAGCCGCGGCGAACCAGACCATGCAGGCTCCATCCACCGGGCAGTGCCTCTTGGCTCCAGCAGGATGCCTCCAGGTGGAGATGGAGGTCCGTACTGCCGGATCTCCTCAGTTTACAAAAGGTCAGATAGCCAGTGTTCTGCGAGAATTTTTCCCGTTTTTTAAATGTTGGTAACTAATTCAAATTATAGACCAGCCCTTGGGCCAACAGGACGTATCTGTGAGCCACACTGGCTGCCAGCTCTCGAGGTCTGCTCTCTCTTCTAGAGCCTTCTCTCTGGGAAGGTTGGCTCTCTTCTTCCTGGTCTCCTGGGGCACAGATTTCACACGCCTGCTCCTTCCCAGGCCTTCCGAGTCCTGGCACCGTAGAGCCCAGCCCAGGCCCGGTGCCCAGTGTTTGCTCAACCCAAGTGTGGGACATGAGCAGATGAAGAAGTGTCCCTTCCTGCTCCTCGTGGGGCCATCTCGGCTCCCAGCGCGCAGCAGGCCCAAACGTGCTGGGCGTGGAGGAGGGCAGGCAGCTCAGTGGCCGAGAGATGCAACCACGACTGGTGCCCTGAGGTGCCCGGCCTCGTGAGACGACCCTACTTAGAGGCCACCCATAGGAGAGACTTCTGCCGCCGGGCCTCACAGGAACACCAGCAGGCGGCTTGCTCGTGGGGCCAAACCCCTCTGGCCTTCACTGGGGGGCCTGTTCTCCGAGTGGGTTCATGCAGATCGCACTAAGCATTCTGTCCATGGAAAACTTGCTGGTCGTGGGGACCGTGGGCACCACCCCACGCCCTTCTCTTCAGCCTGAACCACCAAGTCCTTGAACCTTGCCTTCTTAGGCTCGTTTTCCAGCCTTTTAATCATTTCTGTGGCTTTTCTCTGGACCTTGTCCAGACTTTTTGTTTCCAGACTCCTGTCTGGAGTGTGGACATGAAACTGTCTCCCCCTCAGAAGAGGAATCAGCCCCGCCGACTCTTCCCAAACCTGGCTCCCCAGAGGCACGTCCCAATGCCAAGGCCCCAGAAGCCTTGCTTGCTGTCTTCCTCCAGCGCCTCTGAGAGCTGATGAGGCCCCCAAGAGTCCTCCCCACCCTGGGACCCGCCCAAGCACTGGCCCCAGCACCTCACCTTCCCTTTGATGCTGAGACCCCCGGTGTCATAGACGATCCCTTTGCCCACCCATGCAATGGTCTGTGTGGCTCCTTCGGGGGTGTGGCTGAGGACGGCCAGCGCCGGGGGATGGAGGGCAGCCTTGCCAACACCATAGATTCCTACAGAAAGCACAGGGAGAGGGTCAGTTGGGCTCAGGTTGAACTGCGCAGAGAACTCCCAGCAGCCCCCCAGAAACAACAGCTCTCCCCCGGAAATACCCACTGGCGTGTGAATATTTCTCCTGGAGAGTGTGCAGTCCAAGCCCGAGCTCCCTGCCCCCTGTCCTGCCCCCTGGCCAGCATGGGATCGGGGAAGGCAAATTAGTTCCAATGCTCTGGGACTGCAAACGAATTCCGTGCGAAGTATCGTTAGGCAAGAAAACCCGCTGAGAAAAAAAACAAAACAAAACAAAACTGTAACATTCCCAGAAAGAAATGAACAGGGTTGCAGAATGAAATGATTTTTGGATAAGGCTTCAAGGCCACTCCAGCCCACGCTCATTCGCCCCTCCCTGAGCCCTCTGTGCACTCGGTGCCGCACCACCCTTTCCGAGCCCGCTCCCACCACTGCCTTGCCCTGGGGTGTACAAGCCCTGTCTCCTCAAGAAAGCCTCTTGTGGGCAGAGACCAGGCCTCAAGGCCCCCGGCAACTGAACTGAATGAGAGCCAATAATGGCTGCCTGACAAACTCCCATATATCCTGCAAAACCCGCTGTTCAATACCATCTCCTCTGTGAAGATTTCCCTGACCTTCGCAGCCTCTGCCTCCACTTGTCGCTGGTTTATGTGTTCTGTGGTAGGCACCTCTAGGATAGCGCCCTCTGATCCCTGCCTCTGGGATCCCCCCTCTCTCAGTGTGGCTGGAACCTTGCGTCTCGCTTCTGGATGTGGCAGAAGTGATGAGATACCACTTCCAAGACTATGTTGCAAAAAAAGACCTCGCCTCCTTCTTGCTTGCTCACTCGTCCTCGCCCAGAAACCTTGCTCTGAGGGAAGCAGCTGCTACTTGTGAGCTGCTCAAGGAGAGGCCCAAATGACAAGGAACAGCCAGCAAGGCCCCAAGCCTGGTGACAGCACCGTGAGTGAGCCTGGCTGGGACCACATCACCGGCCCCAGTTGAGCCTTCAGATGACTGCTGACCTGATCCACATGCTGGTCTCCACGTGGCAGAGACCCTGGGCCCAGGACCCAGCCCAGCCGTGACTGATTCCCCACCCACAGGACTATATGTTGCCTTTAGTTGCTTCCTTCTGGGGTAATTTGTTTGGCAGCCATAGATAAGGAGCGTGGTGACCCCCCCCCCTCAGCTAGACTGAAAGTGCCTTATCCTCCTTGTCACCATATCTCCAGTGTCTGGGGGCCAGGGAGGATGGGTCCGGTCATCAGGAAAGGCCCTCTGAGGGGGTAGATTCGACCCAGGATGTTCAGGGTCTGACGGCCCCTCTGTGAGAGTATCTTGGGGAAGGACTCCGGAGAAAGAGAGCCAGAATGACAAGGCCCCGATGTGAACGTGGGCTTGTGTGCTCAAGGAGCAGAACGGTCCTGCTGAGTTGGCCCAGGCAGCCAGGACAGCAGCCCTTGTGGACAGGGAGTGGGCTGGGGAAGGACTTGGACGCTGCAGCTTCCAGAGTCTGAATCAGCGCCTCCTTTCTCCCCCAGAGATGGTCTGCTTCCCAAGGTCTGGCCTTGGGGTTGGACAAAGGCTGGCTCCTTTCAAGGGAAGCTTGAGGCATCACAGGGCGTGACCCACAGCCACCCTGCCACCCCCAGCACCCAGGACCAGCCTGAGGCCACGGCCCGTAAGGCCCAGCCCTACCCACCTCCAAAGCCTCTCGTTTTTAGCTCCTCATCTCGGATGATCGTTGGGGTGATCCCCAGATCTTTTCCAACTTTCTTAATCTCCTGGACACGTTCATGGAAAAAACAACACAAAGACACGTGAAGATGGCTTAAGTCAAGGCGAGGCCAAGGCTTGGGGCCAGGGATGAGCCAACGCCCACATGGCGGAGAGGAGCAGGCTCGGAAGCCAGGGCCTCAACTCTCTCAGCTTGGAGCACGATTAAATCCAGGACAAAAGGTTCACCCTCTAAACTACAGTTTCCTGTAGATCACGGCTGTGGTCCTGCAGAGAGGCCTTGAGGAGGAGGCTCTGTCCTCCCGCCCCCCTCCACCGAGGCCTGGGGGCCCCTCACAGCTGGGTGGACAGCAGGACTCTGTCCGTGGCAGCCCCAGGCATCCTCAGGCAGGGTGCCGAGGCTGTAGGCACTGTCCCCCTCCAGCCCTGGGTGTCCCCGGACTTCCTTGGGGTCTATCAACACCCCGCCCACCCTGGCCCCACCCTGGCATGACTCCCCGGGGCCACGGACCTCGAGGAAGGTGTCTGTGTTCATCTCGTTGCAGGGAGTGTCCACGATGCGGGCAGCCAGCCGCACGCCTTCTGTGGCGTTTGCTAAGCACTGGGGAAAGAAACCAGAGGCTGTCACTGGGGACCTAGGACCGGGTAGGATGGGCTGTCCCTCCCTGTCCCTTGCCCCAGGGACAAAAGGCATCAGTAGCACATGCCGTCCGGGGCAGGTTTCGGGGCTGCTGACAGGGTGTCGAGGGGCAGGCCAGGGGGAAACCAGACTCACAGTGCCTGCTGTTGTCTTCCCGGTGCCTGTGACCCGCCCTGCCATCCACAGAAAGTTCCACACGGCTCTGCACCTCGCCTCCAGGTTACACGAGAATCCTTCAGCCTGGCACCCCCACCTGGTGTCAGTGGGGCCCACCTCCCTTTCCAGGCCTCACCTGCTGCTTACTCCCCTCATCCTGGCGGCAGGCGGTCCTGTGCCCGGCCCTGAACACACGCTGGGCATTCCTGCCTCGGGCGCCTGGCAATCCCATGTCCTCTCTTGGGGGGAAGTGTTGTCCTTCGCTAGGGGCTGAATGTCTGCATCACCCCTAAACCCATATGTTGAAGTGAAGCCCTACCCCCCACAGTGGTCAGCTTTAGGTGAGGTCAGGAGGGTGGGGCCCATGATGGGATTAGCGCCCTCACAGGAAGAGGGAGGGAGGGCACAGCCAGAAGGCCACCACCCGCAAACCAGGCAGGGAATCCTCATCAGACCCTGCCCTGATCTCAGACGGCCTCCAGAGCCCTGAGAGGTACAGGTCTGTTGGTGAAGCCACCCCTTCAGCGGTATTTTCTTACGGCCGCCGGAGCCGACTGATACACCCTCCCTTCTCCTCTTGTCAAGATCCTGGCCATCCTTTGTGGCACTTCTTAAAGGCTGTGCCTTCCAGAAGCTCCAAGTTCTCTTCGTCCCGCACCCCAGAGCCCGCTGGTCCCCCTTGCGGCCCTCTGGCCATGAGGGCGGCATTTTTCTCACGTGAGCCCCATGGGAGTGTGTCACAGACTTCCTGCCCTTGTGTCCCTGGCCTGCCGCACGGCTCCAGGTATGGAGTGCGGACGGAGGAACGCACAGGCCCTGCCTTGTGCGGCTTACACGTTGGCCCAGAGCCCAGAAGGGAGCAGGGACCTGACACTGTCCCCTGCGAGCTCAAACACAGGAGCCGCCCCAGGCCCCACGCTGGCCACCCTCCCCGGCCCCACCCCTACTTTCTGCAAAGAACTTCTGTCCCACTTTTGCTTCAGCGCTAATTCTGGAAGGTCTTTGCCTTCTCGTTCATCCCTGCCTAGCTGCTGCCCACGGTGCCGCCTGCCCCACCCCCGAGCTTCGGCCACAGGGCTGGCTGGCCGCCTCTTCCCTGCGCGCTGGGAAGAGGTGATACTGAAAGAGCAAAGCTGTGCAGGTGCGGTAGGGGTGCAGAGGGCATGAAGTTTATCATCACCTGCCCAGCACCCTGGCGCCAGGGAGGGCAGGCTCTGGGTCCACTGCGCCAGCCCGGCCACCTCCCAGGCCCTGCTGAATGGCTCGGAGAGCTTCTGCCTCCCGGAGGTAATTAAACCCCCAAGCCTCAAAGGCAGGGACACAGGACTTGACAGCTCAGATATGAGATGTGACTGTGTGGCCCCCTCCTCCTGACAGCGGGCTCTCCTCTGGGAGGCCGAGGGTCCCTGTCGTGGGCGTCGCAGAGACCATTGTTCATCTCTGATGCAGCCTGTGGTCGCTGTCTGGGAAGTGCGTCAATGCCCTAAGCCTCGTCTCTAAGGAGGCCGGGCCCTCGCCTAGCAGCCCTCCGTGGGCTCAGAGCCCCCGGTGCAGCCTGGCTGAGCGAGAGGGCACACAGCATCTGCGGCGGAGCCCGGGGGAGGCTCCCAGTGCCCCTCTGCCACCACAGAGCCTCGTGACCTTGGGGAAGAGCTTGTGGCTCATCGTGCCCCAGGATCGAACATTCATTCATTCATTCGTTCCACCCACGTTTCTATGAGCACCTACTGTGTGCCAGGCTCCACACTAGACTCTGGGAATTCAAAGATGTCCAAGGTACTCCAGCCCAGCGGAGAATCACAACACCTCACTCCACTAAACATGACAGGGGAGGAGGGTATGAGACCACAGGGACCCGGGTGGTGGGCGGGGGGGAAGAGGACTTGCCGGGGGGAGTGCTGAGGAGGTCTCCATAGTATGGAAAAGGCCACCCGGGGTGCCTGAGGTTCCCGTGCTCACGATCCAAGACAGACAGGAAAGAGAGCTGACAGATGGCGGCAGTGGTTAAGACCTGGCTCTGCCCCTTGCTGGTGTGGCCCCAGGATGTCACCTAGCACCTCCGAGCCTCAGTCTGCTCAGCCCGATGGTGGGAAGAACAACAGTCCCACCTCCTAGGGCTGCGGAGAGGACTCATCAGGCAGTCCGCGTCTACGCAAGCTACGAGCAGCCATGGGAAGGGGAAGTGGCTGGAGGGCATCTGGAGGCAGCAAGACCCGTGAGGAGGCGGCCACAAGGGCCCAGGAGAGCAGTGGGGCGCGGCTGGGGGCTCCCCAAGGCAGTGGCAGTGGGCAGAGTAGGACGCACTGGATGTGGGGGTCTAGGAGACCCACCAACCCAACCCAACCGTCCTCGTCACATGCTGGGCCCCCCCTGGGACCACAGACCAGGTCCCTGCCCTCCGGAAGCTCTCACCCCAGCGCAGGGCGCGGAAGCTAAGCAGAGATGTGTCACGTCAGGTGGGATGGCACTCAGCGGGCAGAGGGCCCGACTTCGAGCGAGGCCATGTCAGCCAGCCAGCTCCCCGGGGAGAGGGACGTGGGCAGACCCGGAGCAGGTAGGACCTGGAGAGGGAAGCTGAGGAGGACAGAAAGTCAGTCCACCATGGCCAGCAGGGAGGGAGAGGAAAGGCTCGGAGGACGTGGGGGGGTCCAGGGTGCTGCTCAGGCCGGGAACTCAGACGGAATGCCCCGCCGCTAGAGGGGAGGGGTGGTCGTCGGTGCCCGTCTGTGGGATGGAGCCCACAGGCGCTTGGAGAACCCAGAGGAGAGGAAGTGAGATCGGAATGCGGGAACGCTCGGGAAAGGGGATGTAGAGGCGGCCGGTGGGAGGGGGCGTGGGAAGGAGGCATGGCTCTGGGTGGGGTAGACCCTTCAAGGTGGGGGGGGGATGCAAACGGGCTGACCAATATTTAAGTCCAGCAGACAGGCTCCTTAAAAAATCAATGTCAGGATGCGGGGTGGAAACTCTGATTTGGGTGGGCTGAGGGGGAAAGGGAGTTAAGAAAGCAAAGCAAGTAGACCGTGTTTTTTCAACGTTTGGAAATCAATGGAAGGAAAAAAGGAGCTGTTGCAAGATGGCAGAGACAGAAGCATGTCCTCTCCTTCTAGAGCAAAAGATCCAGGGGGAGGAGGCAGCCGGTGAGGGGTGCTGGCCTGGGACAGCAGTGAGGGGTGGGGTAGGAAGGACAGCCTGGGTCTCAGTGGGGTGGCGAGGGTGAGGTCCCAGCCACGGGGTCTGGGACACTCGCCACGGGGAAGGAACCTGCCGGTCGGCCCAGGCCAGGACTCCTAACCTGGAATCCCTCCCAGCCTTGCTGGCCTCAAAAGGGTTATGATCCAGTGAAATAACATATGTAAAAGTGGGCCGCAGAGGGAGGGGATTCTCAGGATTAAACAGGAGAGTGCCTGGTGCTGGGGGGGTGCTCAAGAAATACCGGGGAAAGGCCGGAGTCCTGACCAGGAAGCCCCCCCCCCGAGGGAGGGGGCCGGCTGCCCAGGTTTGGAAAGGCCTCCCCCCCCCCCCCCCCCCGGGCTGTTGCTGCCGCACCCCACTGCCACGGCCCTCCCCTTCCAGCTGCCCCAATGCGTGCGGGCCCGGGGACCCAGGGCGAGCGTCCGGACACCCACTTGCAGAGTGGACACCTCCACTGGCCCGTTGTCTTGTCCCACCAGGAAAAACTCTACCGTCACCGTCTTCTTGTCTGCACGCCGGGCAGCCCCGGAGCGGTGGGTGAAGAGCGGGAAGGCTCGGGCCAGGGCGCACGCGGAGGCGAAGGCATCGGAGCGCTCGCAGACCATCTGCAGCACAGAGAGGCAGAGCCGTGAGCAGGGCCGACCTGCGGGAGCAACCCCGGGGAGGAGCTACACTCTGGACAGAGAGGCCTCGGCAGAGCCGCCATGCGGGGCCTTCCGGTAGCCACCGTCCAGCCCTGGGAGAAAGAAAACATCAGCCACCAGATGTGTACTGCCTCCGAGGCGGGAAAGTAGGACGTGGAGCGGCGTGGGCTCAGGAAATCTGAGTCTGAGGCTCAGAACGACCACCAAAACTGATCTAGGGCAAATGGCCTCGTCTCTCGACCTCAGTTTCCCTGTCTGTAAGCAGGGGTTACGATGTCCTGGGCTGTGGCGGCACGTCTACGTCGGAGGTCCTGCGAGCCGGGGTGCCCTGCCCGCACCGGGGCGGAGCTACGGGGACACCCGCTCCCCACGAGTACGACGATGGCCGTCGGCACTCACCAGAATGCACCGATGGGTTCCGGGCGGCAGGCAGGTGCGCACCAGTCGGGTGACGAAGTGGGCCGCCGAGGGGCTGTTGTGCCGGCTCACCCTGGAGGGCAGGGCGGCCACGGTGGCATAGTTCAGGTACAGGGGGCAGCTGTCCGTGGGGTTTGGGTTAAGCGTGCTTAGAGCGGCCTGCCAGAGCTGGACGGGAAGGGGAGGAGAGACAAGAGACAGACGCTAGACATCAAACAGTCCGCATGCCGGCAGCCGGGCCCTGCGTGCAGACGCTTGCGAGGCTAAACGGGCACTGCGGCAGCTTCCCCGGGGCACCCATGATCCCTAATTAAGATGTGTGGCCTCTCGCTGCAGCTCAGCGTGTGTGTGTCTGCTAGCACGGTTCCACCCTTGTGGGATTAAGCCGTGGGGATTTAAAAGGCCAGGCTGGGCCCGCCGGGCTTCAAACGCCGCGACCCCGCACCGCACCGGGGTGGGCCCCAGCCAGGTGCCACCGGGAGGGCTTCCGGGAGCGGGCGGCCGGCCGGCTCCCCCGGCAGGGCCGCGCGGCCCCTCGAAGGCAGCGCCCGCGGGCGGCTCCGGGGGCGGGGGGAAGCTCCCCCCTCCGCGCCTCCCGGGCTGGCCTCGCGCCCCTACGGGCGCCGGGCGGGGCCTCCGGGCGGCCGCGCGGCCCGCTCACCTCCTCGGTGACCCGGGGCTGCAGCTTCCCGCGGACGTGGCTCCAGGGCACGCGGTGCAGGTGGTGCAGCTGCCCCAGCAGCAGCAGCGGCCGGCTCTGTGGGTCCGCGTCCCCGGCGCTCGCCTGGAACTGCAGCCCCACGTTCGCCATCTTCCGCCGGCCCGCGCCCCCCGCCCGGCCGCCGCCCCGCTCCGCTCGGGCTCCGCTCCGGCCCGGCCTCGGCGCCGCCCCGGCCCTGCCCGGCCGCCCGGCCCCGCCTCCCCCCGCCGCTCCGGGCCGCTCGCGAGACGTGCAGGGCCAGCCCGGGGCGCGAGGGGGCGCGAGGGGGCGCCGGGCCGGCGGGGCGGGGCGGGCCGCCCTGACCCCGGGCGGGCCTTGGGCCCCAGGGGGCAGGCCCTCCCCCCCCAAACCCGCAGGCCCGAGCCGGCAGGCCCCGAGCGGCAGCCCGGCCCCAGGCCCCGGTAGGCCCCAACCCCTGGGCAGGCCCCGATCCCCGGGCAGGCTCCAAAGCCCGGCAGGCCCCGGCCAGGCCCGGCAGGCTCCAAGCCCGGGCAGGCCCCAAGCCCCGCAGGTCCCCAAGTGGGCCCTGCCTCCAGAGTGAGGAAACAGCTCTCCGGGGAACCTTTCCTGGAAGGGGCCCTGGGCCCTGGCCCCCAGCCCCCGCAGACCCTGGTGGCCCTGACCTCCAGCAAGTCCTGAGCAGACCCAGGCCCAACCTGAGTCCCACCCAGCAGCTCCCACCAGACCACCGTGTGCATGAGCCCCAAGCAGGCCCAGCTTCCTGGGGTGGTCCTGGGTGACCCCTGCGCTGGCAGGATGTGCCCTCACCACACCCCCAGTCGCCTGTCAGGTGTGGATGGGCTTGGTGATGCCTGGATCCGTCCCAGCTCCTGACTTAGACGAGGCCCGGCTGCCTGGCATGCTGGGCAGTGTCCACAGTTCCTTCCTCCTCATTTAATGGGTTCTCTGCCACTGAGCGGGTCCCCACTATTTTGCAGGCACTGTCCTGGATGTGAGTCAGGTGTCAAGATGTGGGTTTCTACCCAGGTTACTGCTTCTGGGATGGCCAATTAGAAACTCGGGCATCGCCTCGTCTGGTGGAGGGCCCTGTCCGGTGGAGGGCCCTGTCCCCGGCCACCCCTTTGCAGGAAGGGTCATCTGGCAGCAGTCTGAGCAAGCTGCCCCCTGCAGCCTCCCGGCCTGCCTGGGGAGAGGGGCGGAGACAAAGAGCGAAGAGGAGGGGGCAGCACCTGAGCCACCTGCCACTGAGGAGGGAAGGCTAGTCGAGAAGGGCACCTGGAGGGTGTTGGGGGCATGTGGTGGGTGGAGGGGCCCTGGGTGAGGGCGGAGGGCGCACCTGGTGGACGGCGGGTGTGCCCTTGGCGAGGGTCCTGGCTCCTGCCGTAACTCAGATGCCCGGTTCAGGGAGCCGTGACCCAGTTGAGGAAGCCCCACCAGGACTCATTTAAAAATACAGATCCTGCCCACATCCTGATTGCTCAAGGGCCTGTTGGTACTCCCCTCTGTTACCTCTAGCTACTTCCATGTGCCATCCTTCTCATTTTGAGTTTCTTTTTCATTCTCAGCCTTAAAAAAATAGCAGCGCCAACTCCCAAGCACAGCATCCGAGGCTTTTGCAAAGCCACTGATTTCCTAGCACGTCTCCCCCACTCCCTGATTTGCAACCCACCCACGAGTGGCAGCTTCGTCTTCCCTGGCCACTCTTCTGTGTCTCCCTGTCGGTTCTGAGCCCCGGTCCCTGGTGCAGGGTAGTTGGTTCTGAGCCCTGGTCCCTCGTGCAGGGTGGGTGCTCGACAACATCCCCCTGGGCCAGAGAGCTTCAGCATTCTGAAGGCAGGGCTCATATCCCCTTTCTTCTGCAGGGCCTAGCACAGAGCAGGTACCAAAAAAACAGTCGTTGAATGAGTGAAAGGAATTCCTTCGAAAACCCACAGCTTTCCCAACATGAAAGTCGACGCTAATTAGATCTTATTTTCCTCAAAAGATTTTTACAGCAGCTGAATGTTTTCACACATTTGTAAAGGGTACGAAGAGCATGTATGAAGATCTATCACTCTTTCTTCTGTTTGCAAATACGCTGCAGACAGGCACAGGGCACTCCAGCAGTGGGGGCGGGGGGGCATGGGGGATCTTCTCGGAGGGTTGCCCTGCCCGGTGAAAGGAGGACTTCCCCACACCCACAGGGCAGGGGAAGGCATTCGGCGGGGAGAAGCTGGGGAGGAGAGCAGAAACCCAGAGTGTCCACGGGGCTCTGCATCCTGTGGGCAAGAACCCAGGGTCCCAGAGAACAGGCAAGAAGTGGGCTGTGGGGGACCGCAAACCGGGGATTCACTCCACAGACTTGTGCTTGCTGAGGGAGGATCCAAGACACATTTTAGCGAGCCGGGCCTGGCAGTTTTGAGTACAGGGAGTTGGAGTGGGGAGAGAAACGGTTGGTAGAGAGATCATTCTGGAGATTCTTTCCTTTCAGAATTCTTCCATATGTAATAGACCGAATAACCCCCATGACCCTAAGGAAGGATGAACGAGATGACTCAGTTCAACCAGAATTTATCGAACACTTATGATACACAAAGCAAAGGAAAATGTTAGATGCTTGTTAAAAGCAGATTATCCTGATTTTAGTTCTAAGCACCCCCTTCCCCCCTCCGCTCCCGAGTCGAAGAAATCCAAACTAAACAGAACGCTAAGGAGTTATTCGATTTCAAATGCCTGCCAATTTCCTCAAGATGTAGCTTGTGACAGATACAAATATATTCCAGGAAAGTACTTTCCCCTTTGCACTGCAGACTTTAGAGACCTCAACATAAATAAGACAGGCAAGCACTCTGTTTAGATAAATTTTTAAGAAGGTATTAATCCACAGCTTAGTATATATTTCACTATCAATGAAAAATCCACCTCAATTTAATTTTCTTTAAAAAAAAATGAAAATTTAAAACAACTTACCAGATCTTTCGCGCAATCCGAGAAGTAACTTCTGTTTTTGATGAGGTGCGACTCATTCTGAATTCAACCGGACGTTCAGACTTAGCAGTTGAAGAACAAGGCTTTAAAAACTGGAAGGAATCAGAATGAAGTCCCCAGGACTTATTAGGAAGCTTTTGGTACAGTTCACATTCTTGAACACATTTCTGAGATCATATCGTGTAAGACGGCCCTGGGTGTATGGAGTGTGTATTTATATATTAATTTCGTGCCAGGAGAAACATCTCCTCTACTCTCTGCTTATTAGACTGATTGCCTTGAGATTCTCAGATTCCATTATTCTGATGTGAGAAACACTCATTCCCTTGGAGCACTTGCTGCTTCTTTCTGGGATTTTCACTCATTCCTTTATTCAATATATACTTGTTGAATATCAGTTTCTAAGAGCTCCAGGCCAGGTCCAGCTTTTGGGGATACATTGGCCGTGGGAGGACATACAGCAGTAAAACTCAGCAAGCCAGTCCCTGGGAGAAGACTGAGCTTGGATTGAGCTATCCAAGGACAAGTCCCGGCGTCCCAGGCAGTCTGATCCCTGATAAGGGAGTTGTCCACGCAAGGGCTCATAATACTAAAGGGCATAGTCCATTTGGACTGGTGGCAAGCTCACGTGCACACATAAAAGTGTGCATGAGACGTACGCTGAGCCACGGAGTTTGAACTTGACCTTGTGGGTCACAAAACCAGTGGAAGGGCCTCCATCAGGACTAACGTGAGATCGAGGTAGGGTTCATTCCTGGTGGACGGTGATCTGCCGCTGCATCTGCCCTGAGGGGGCGGAGGCAGGCTCAGCTCCATGACCTCCCTCCACAGAGCAGCTGGCCTGGAGGTGAGCCCCCAGCGAACAGGCAGGTGAGACATCTGCATGACCTCCCCGGACGAGGCCTGTGCTTGGGGGTATCTGCGCCTTCCCTCGCCTGCGCATTGGGGGGGGTGCCTCGGTTACACTTTGTGAATTGCATCAGGCATGCCACCCAGAAGATTCGGGCTAAATGTTCCCTGAAGGGTTGAAAAGGAACCGGTTGCCATGAAAATCACATTTCTCTAGAAGCTTCTTTGAAAAATGCATTAACTTACGGAAATGTTGAAAAACCACTATAATGAACACTCGTATACCCCCTTTACCTAGCTCAGATGTGTCTGTGTGTGTGTCCACATATTTTTTTTCCTGCACTTTAAAGTTAGTTACATACACTTTAACCTTAAATACCTCACTGTGTATCTATCTATCTCTTAGGACACTAGCCCACAAAATCACAAGAATATCCTGATCATACCCATGGAAAATTAACATCGAAACAATACTATTATCGAATACACAGTCCACATTGAAACTTGTTTGATTGTCCCCAAAATGTCTTTCATTGCCTTTTAAAAATCCAGAATCTAAATAAGGACCAGGCGTTCCACTTGGTTGTCAATTCTCTTTGGTCCCCTTGAATTCAGAACAATCCCTGCCTTTGTCCTTCCTGACACTGCATGTGGCGTAGAAGGTCCCGCAGTCTGGATTTGTTGGATTGTTTCCTTATGATTAGATTTGGGTTAAACACATTGTGTTTGCCACCGTACCTCACCAGGAGCCACAGAACCCGTGTGTCTTGTGTTAACTGGCCAAGGTGGGCTATTTGGTTCAGGCGGGGTGGGCCCGATCTCTTCACAGCAAAGGGCCGTTTCCCTTTTCATAATTAATGGCATTCAGCTCAGTCTCCTCTTTAAAATGCACGGAGACTCAGAGGCCACGAGAGAGTTCTGTCTCCTGACCTCTCCCCCGAAGTTTCATAGCCAGTGATGACCTCTGCCTGAATCAAATACTGCTTTTGCAACAGGGTCATTTTCTACCTGGATCATCCGTTCAACCACCTGAAGTCCTGAGTAGAGACCTCCCTGCCTCCCCTCGGCGCCAGGACGCACTCACATAACCTGTGGGGTCTGGGGCAAAAAGGAAAGCGCCGAGCCTCGTTTTCAAGAGAGAATTTCACGATGGTGGCAGCGGAGGATTAACCCAAAAACGGGCCCATGTCACAGCGGGCGGTGGCCGCGGGCTCCGGGGCTGGCCTTGGCCCAGTGCTGTCCCTGTGTTTGGCTCTTTCGCAGTCACTGGCCCCCCTCGGGCCAGCCAGGGCCCCATCAGGCGGGCGCCCGTGTCTTTTCTCACATGTTCCTATCGGTCTCTGAGGACTGCTGTCCTCCTTGGAACATTAAGATGGTCCCCAGGCTCACTCTGCTCCTTCCTTGCCCCAAATCAAGAGTCAGCCGGGTCTCCCAGGAGCCCTGGTCTCCCTGCGGTCGGGGGCATGGCTGTTTAGATTTCCATCTGGAAATCCAGTCCTGCGTGTGGCGTGCACTCAGGCTGTTTCTGATCCTTTTCGAGGAATATCGTGAGTGCACACGGATTCCTCGGAGTCGCAGCCCGTGTTGCCGGGCTCTTCTTCACGTGCCCTAACCCATGGTGGTTCTTCCTTTTCCCACAGTGGGAACCCGAGTTCCCAGTCACCCTTCTGTGGGTCCTTGGCCGGTCTTTCCCACAGCACGCCCGACAGCCTCCACTGCCAACCCCAAACCCACGCCCTCGAGCTCCAGAGTCCGTTCGTTCTTCTTGTTCTTGGAACGGTCCCACCGATACGCTCAACATTTACTCGGCTTTTGTCCGGTCTGTCCGTCTGATGCCTAGCTAGATTCCTATGTTTCTGTTTGTACCGAAGGGCTTGCTGTTTTCTGTCTTTCTTTCTTTCTTTTTTTTTTACATTTTCTTTTTTGAATACGTACATTTATGTGGCTCAAAAGTTGACACTGCAGGAAGGAATGCTCAAAGGCGTCCCCTGTCCCTTCCGCTCCTTTTCCACTCACCCCTGGAGGTAGCCATCTTTATCAGGTTTTGGTTTATCTTTCCTGTTTCTTTTTTAAAAACTACGTTTATGCACACTCACAGATCTATACAAAAAACAGCATATTGCATATAATCTTTTGCACTTTGCTTGAAAAGCACATTCTGTGATTTCATCTCTAGCGCTTTTTACCTTCTGATATTGGCACGATGAGAGAACGGTGTTAATAAAAATGTACTGGAGGAACCACTTATTAACAACAAAAAGCGTTCCTTCCCACATCGGTTTTTAGGACTTTTCGATAAAATGAGGGGCTGAGCTAGTTGCTCTGGGCAGTCCCCTGCTGTTCTAGCAGCCTAAATTATCTTCCCAGGAAGCCCACCTTGTCGGACAGTAATAACCCTCCTGTCTCGGGGACCAAATTCTTATTTACTTCTGAGCACCAGCAAAATTACTTCTGTAGCTGCAGAAGTTTTCAAGGGCAATGTGGAAGATCTGGAGACTTGGGATGGGGGTGACTGAGGGAAGGAAGGAAGAGAGAGAGAGAGAGAGAGAGAGAGAGAGAGAGAGAGAGGTAATTAACCCACCAAAGGTGGTTCCACGTTCCTTGAGGCAACTCCGCTTATGGAAATGAAGGTGTATAGGAAAGCAGAAGAAGGGTGTAAATGTTTACTTGGATCAAGTTTCTTTAGGAAAACCTTCACTTACAGGATCCTCGTAAATAGTCTGCTTCTCCAGTGCATCAAAAAGAAGTCGGTCTTCAAAAACCCGAGTCACATTCTTTCCTCCAGAAACACCCTCGTGTAAAGCCACACATCTGTCTGCATTATCTAAATGCGGATCTTTTCAAAAGTAAAAAAGAATCACAAATCTGTTGCAGAGGCTTTTGGCAGCTGAGCTGCGAGAGGAAAGGGTGGGGGTACAAAACGCTAAGCGGGAATTGTTAGATTTTCTTAAGGGCCCTGAGAGGGAAATTCAATATATATAATACCCCCCCCCCACTAAATCTGTAAGGTTCCATCTTTCAGGCTGGTTCATAGTTATGGATAGAAAGTACTGAATTGGAGTGACCTTACTTACATTACAATGCAGGTTAAAATGCTAAATTTGAAATAAGATCACTATCCCTGCTCAGTGATTTACAAAACTGGAGTGACATTATAACCCAAACAGAATAAAAAGCATTCCAATCGGGTTCCCGGTTCTCCTAACATCTTCGTAAAATCAAATGCTTAAACATCACCTATGAGAACCATAAAAAGACATTTGGAAGTCTTTTTCTTAACACGTTGGGAACACAGAGTCAATACGAACCATAAAGGACTTTTTTTTTTTAGAGGACTATTTTCAAAACATGATTTATTCACCACGTTATAAACTCGGCAGCACGTGAAACCGAGGAGTTCCGTGCAAACACCAAGGGTACATACACACACACACACACACACACACCAAGACCCCCCTCTTTTTTCTCTTTAAATGAGGTTACTTTCCGTCCCCCAAGGCTCCCAGGGCTGGAGGGTGGGGAGGATGGGAGGTGAGTGGGGACCAGGGCTCTCCAGGGCGGGCTGTGGGAACCCGCAGGGAAGGAGCACGGCCGGGCTGGGGGCTGCCCTGGGCAGGGGTCACGGTCGGCTGGCGTGCGGGCACCCCCGCTGGGGACTTCCGGGGCGCATTTTTGTGCAACACAGACACACAGACACACACACAGACACACACACACACACACACACACACACAGACACACACACACACACACACACACACACACACACACACACACACGACGTCCGCCTCCGCGAGGCACGATGGAAGTGCTCGAGTTCTGTGTAAATTTAATTATTAGCATGAACTGAAGGTACTGTCATTGTTTAACTCAGCCGACCTTTTAAATGGATAACCAACCTTGAGGCTTAATTGGATTTAAAAAAAAAATCAATTTCTAGCCATCACATAGTGTGGAAATGAAGTGCTACATTCTCAGGCAATTGTAAAATCAGTTTTGCTCCAACCTATTTTTTATTATTTACAACTTTAAAATGACATTCTCCATCTTGGGAATCGCTCTGGGTATACATATATATACATATATACCTTCCATAAACAGCCACCCATACACATGTCCGTGTGCCGCGTCATGTCACCGAAGAGTCATTGCTTTCTGTCCGGTGGCGGGATTAGTCAGCAGCAATCTCTTCACACCAATTACACGAAAAACTGAACTAGGGATAATGACATGCCGCTGTTTGCAAATCTCTCCCGGCCTCAGTCTGGTCTCATCTTCGTAATAAGGAAAAAATCCTTGAGGAGCCTTTACCACATCCCATCTTGACCATTAAATCTTTCTGGAAGAAGGTCATTTAATTTTATGGAAAGAAATGAACAATTAAAATGGCATAAGCAGCAATAGTACTGGTCTGGAAATTAAGAAGTTGAAGATTCTAGCTCTAGCCCCGGGTTTATACTGGTTGTGTGACCCCAGTGAGCCCTCCAGAGGGTCTCCGTTTCCCCGTCCGGGAAAGGGGGGGGGGGTGGTCTCTCTGCCCAAGCGGCGATGGAAATGGAGGTCTGTTAGGGGGTCCCGAGTCAGTGATTCCCCTCAGCACTTCCTCCCAGAGACACCAAATGATGCAAGCCAGAGCCCCTTTTGCCTCCACACATCTACAAAACGGGAGAAATAGTGATTACTAATGGCAGAATTGGGATGATTAGCTAAAAGCAATTTTAGAATAATAGTTGACAAACAGAAAACACTAAACCCAGTGGTCTACTTTCACCAAGTCTAATTTAAATGTACGTTGTACTGAATGGAGTCTCATGTAAATGGTCCATTTTAGCCAGATTATGGAGCTGAAGTGGAGGCCCACACAATTATCCTGAGCATTCAGGACAGTCCAGAGAGCTAATTTGGACAATTGGACAAATGATTATTTTCTTTTGCCTCAATTGACCAGATAATTGTGCAAAAGTCTCTGCCATTTGACTCCGTGGAATGTCCCTTTGTGTGGGAAGGGGGCCTGGCCGGAGACGGGTAGGATGACCTGCAGGGTGGTGTGGAGTCGGGGCGCGCAGGGCACCCAGCTGATGCCCGCTGTCTAACTCCGAGTCCCAAGTCTGGCACGCTCTCAGACGAGCTGGAAGTCTCTCTCACCCAGCATCCACATTAGTTCACCCCAATACCCACCACTGCCCTCAACTGCAAAACAAAACGAAACGTAAACATCCGGCAACAAGGTCAGAGGTGGCAGCTGGGTGGTCAAGGGAATCTGCAGAGAGAAAATTAGAGGAGTTGCTAAGGGCCAACACATGCACACAGAGATCTACAATCCGAAGCCCACATTTCTATGTACACACACTGCTAAGTTTGACTTGTAGCCACGATCAAATGAAGCAAGTTTGCCACCCCGAGTCCTAGGAGGCACCGGGAACTCATGGTAACTAATGGGTGAAGTAGTCCCCCTGCAGCCCTAACCTGTCCTTCCCGTACCCGACGATCAGACAGCCCTCCTGTGAAGACACTACCCAGACCTCTCCATCTGGTCCCCACAGGTTTTGACTAGAATAAGGGAGCCTGGTGACCAAAATTAAGCCCGCATGTTAGAATAACACGCCATCCTACTAAATGTACCCACAAATTACGCCAGGCTAAATGAGCCGTTTTGCTGTGGCGAGGAGAGACCAGGAAGAATTATACGTGGCTCACATTCTGGGTGATGATCAGAGCTCTTAAAGGAGGTGCACTAAATTCAGCAGGGCAAATCTCTATGCAGCCCGTCGTCCTCCATCAGTGCGGGCCTTCAAGAGGAACCACGCCGCGGCCCACGCTCCTGTGCCTCCAGGCCGGTCGCACCCGAGGGCCAGGACTGAGCCTGCGTAGCGCTCTGCTCCACAGCAACGTGTCTGATTCTACCGGCACACACCTGCGGCGCCATCTCAAAAGGGAGCCACCAAATATCCAGTTGGAAACCTGAACCATGACTGACCACTCAGGAGGCACAGACCCCCTGCAGAGCCTACAGTCCCTTCACACGCGTTGCCACTTACACAGCTGTCCCATCCGGGGTGGTGGGTTTCTTCGTTATCGCTGGTCAGAATGTTCTCGAAGCCTGCGGCAAATGTCTATCCTTTGAGGGGTGGGTTTGATGCTTGGACAGCCAGTGGCTTTTGAACAAGCTGGGGAGACAGAATTTCTAGCCAGAAAACAAGGAGCAAGCACAAGGGAAGGTCGCTCCCTCTGTGTGGTTCATCAAGTGGGTCCAAAGGTAAATAATTGCCCTGAGCAACAGGCGCATCACAGGATGAAATGCCTGGCTTGCCAAGGGGACTCCTGGGAAGGCCCGCTCCCATGTAGTAAGTAGACTCGAAGACAGACCCCATCATGCCTGGATGACGTGAAAGGTAACGTTTGGGTGACAGGAACCCACCCCGGCCTTTGAGGAGGAGACCGGACATGGGCACATTCAAGGTGTAAATATGGTCCCGGCTCTGAGTTCGGCTGGCAAAGACTATTCCTGAAGTGTTCAGTGTAATAGAACAAGAAACATCCAAAGTCACTTAGAAATGCAAGTCTCCCGGAGCCTGGCTGTAAGTAGGACTTCTCAGCAAGGCACACAGACTAAATTTTATTTGAAGATCTCCGAATGCTTCTGGGTATGTATATGAAGCATACATTTTCATAAGAAAAATAATTGTCTGCCTTTTCGGCAGTTTCCCTTTTGTATATTGGATAGCAGACAGATTGGTCCCTCTGCGAGCATCCATTAGGCAGATGGATGGACTTTCAGACACTGAGGCAAGGCCTCAGACACAAAACAAATAGTCATTGGCCCAAACGATCACAGAATGGACCAGGCCCTCCCGTAACACAGATGCATTTGAAGAAAACACGAGCCCCATTGTTAAAATTAATACTAGGATTGCAGGATGTTCTTTAATCCGCATGATTGCTTTATTGTACAAAAAGTTTCCAGTAACAGTAAATTAGTTTTAAAAAAGGACAAAAAAAAGTCATTTTGGATAGAAGCGCTTCACTAATTGCTTTATTTAAGCACACAAGAAAAAAAGTCTTATCTGACCAATTAGGTTGGAAGGGTTTTATTACCTTTAAGAAGCCATTAGCTAGGATAAAACACTGAAAGCACTTGTGTCAAAACAAATAAATAATGCTCTCTCAATTAGCAGAGAAAGCGGTAAATCCGTTAAATTAGAGTCATACACTGCTTCACGCCCATGGCGAAGCCAGCACCCCCCCACCCCCAAATTAATACAACAAGAGACAGTAGATTTCAGTTACAATCTCGGGAAAGATCAGGAGCTTTGGAGACCTGACGGTAAACACGGACTTCTCTGCTCTCCAGTCCCATCCAAGGAGCCAGCCGAGGACACGCTGAAGGGGGCAGGTGTCCAGTGGCTGAGCCCAGGGGTGCCCAGAAGCAGCTTTCCCTACCGGCCCTCTTCTCTGCTCGCATCCCAGGTGAGGGGAGAGACTGGGCTGGCGAGCACTGCCCCCAGAGCCCGACAGAGAGGGACAGCAATGGCTGTCCACAGGAAAAGGAGCCCGTCTCCTTCCCAGGGGAAGAATGACCCTGAGGTACCAGTACTCCATCACCACTTTTCTCTTACTTCCCCCAAGGCTGCTGATCTTTCCCCGATAAGGGCTCAAAAGAAAAATACAGTGTTTGCAGGAGCCGGGCAAGTCGGTGCCCAGGCTCTGGGGCCGCTTCCCGCTGTGGGACGAGGTCACGGCAGCAGACGGCTGGAGCTTCCACTGGCACCGCGCCGGCTTCAGACCGCTCGAGAGCCTTCACGTCTATTTAGATCTACTATTTTACCCAAATGGGGTTAGGGGGTGGGGAGCAAAAACCGACCCCAATCACCCCTATTAACTGAAAATAAATATAAATAAATGGTGATACCTTCCTTTTTTTTCTTTTCTTTTTTTTTTTTTGGGGTGATCCTTTCTTAAAGGGTCACTTTCCTTCAAGGGTAAGACTGAGCACTTTAAAAGCTTCACCAGGGATCCAGTACTGCCACTGTAGACCGTGAGGGAGGGAAGAGCTCGGACCTGCACAGCCCAGCTCCTAGGAGCAGCTGGTCTCAGGGAACACCTCGACTCTGCCACTGGATTCAAATCTGCTGTGAGTAGAGAAGGCCTAGAGCTATTTGCAAGATCTGTAGAAGCCCCACATTTCAGGGGTGATCGAGGTGGTGGATTCGGATTGGCCGACCTTTTTTCCTAATAAATAATTGTTTGTCAGGGAATACCATGCAATTTCCTGAAATGCCAGGGGCACGTCTAGATCATTCTATTAGCCACATCCGTAATAAGAAAACCAGTGGCCGCCTGGAGTCACAAATGACTTGGGAAGGGAAGGCTGGGGCGTGGGTTCTAAGACCATGATCTGTTTGGATGACCTGAACCTCTGGACTTGAGTTTAAGTTTCTGGAAACAACTTTAAAGTCAATTCTAAAGAGACATTTTATGCGACTGATCCAAATAAAACAGCACATTTAATGAAGTCATGCTCTTCTCAAACTTTTTAGGAGAGGTAAAAAACAATGGAAAAGCCATCGAAAATTATACAAAGACCATTAAAAAGATACCGGTGTCTCAAGACCCAATAAAACATGAATTTCAGCTTTCAAAGTTACCATCACTTTCCACATTATTCTACAGTTCCAGGAATATATTCGAGCACCATATTGATAATAGGTAAGTAAACGGCAAAGTCCTGCTTTGGCGATCTGATTCATGCTCACAGAAATGAGGGATTTCCTAATCCAGATTTTCACAATCTGCGGGAACATGCCTACTTTCTGGGCCTGTTAAGCAGCAGTGGAAGAGCCGATAAATCATACCACTGGTGGAATATTTTACTTTGAAACGGAGTGATGTTTGGTTAATAATTTGAGACCCACTAATCCTAAATGGGGTGACCCATTTAGAATGGCCTGTGTGTAAATTCACAGTTCATTAAATGGTGTCTGGTTTGAACAGGCCATTATGTGGTTAGTATGTAAGTAATGGATTGAGCAAGGACAGCTGGGGACGAGCACAGGGACACACTGGCTGGTTCTGGTGACTTTCATGACACTGCCCATCTTCCATTTGCATGTTTTCATGTGAGGTCGGTTCAAATCACCAACTTTTAAGTTTAGGTGGTTTTGTTAACAACCCCTTTTGGTTTACAGTAGAAAATGCAGGGCACAGATTCTAGATGAGGAATAGTCCATTTACAATTAATTTAAACTTATGAAGCTGTTTTAACTGGCCCATCTAAATGTGTTAATTAACATCAATGATGGTTTCTTATTTTTCACACTTTGTTACTCTGATCATTAACAGTGATGGAAAAGCTAAATTAAGTTAATGGGGGAACGGATTATAAATTCTTAAAGGACTTCTCTGTTTGTTTTCAACTGGAAAATATACAGAGAAAGATGAAGAGGCATTTTTGCCTCTACTCATAAATTTTTGGTACCAAATTTCTTAAAAACCAGATGGTTTTTAAAAACTTTTTCCAAAAAGTATTTTAACATGCCGCTCCGACATGAAGCTAAAAAAACAGCATATGCATGTACAGTATCGACCAGCTTGCGGGGTGCCTGTAAACATTCAACTCATTTTCTCTTTCTAAAAAAAATAGATATTATAACTGATGACACAGCTCAATCTCTATTCTGCAGTGGTATCAAAGGTCCTTAAATTCTTGACAATGAAGGAAAACCAGAAGCCCATTCCCTCTGCTTGAGCACGACTGCAACGAGGAGTCCAGGCCAGCGCTCGCTGCCCCCACGCGGTCCTCGGTCCACAGCCCGCGCTTCTGCTGTGCCCGCATGGCAGCCGAGCCCCTGGCGCCGGGAGTCCACGCGGGCGGCACACGCAGCCCCACGGACGCCTAGCGAGACTTCACGCCGATGAGGACAACAATGAGGACAATGATGATGACAAATAATATTAAAATCACAAGCATCTTCCGATTCTTCTTTTGATACTGCTCTGCCTACAGAAAGAGGGGAAAAAGGCCGTCATTTTCCCAAAAATCCAAAATCAAGCCTTGCTTGTTTCCAGTCCTGGGCTTGCAGTTCTACGTGCACGACTGGTCTCTCTGCTACAGGCCACATGACATCATTATAATCCCTTCCACCAATTCAAGCAAATTTAATCACCGCGCGTGGACGACCTCCATGATGCTGGAGCTACCTCGTTACCTAGTTATCCTGGACGCAGAGAGGCGCAGGGCCGGGACCCACCACTAAGACTAAGGTTGGTAGGAGGAGTCCAAGACTCTGCCTCAGCACCAGGTGGACTTGCTTCTCCTCCTCCTTCCACTGACTGTGATGGACCGCTCTTTGAAGGAGAGCCTCTCGTTTCTGGACACAGTTGTTCGGATGAACGCATACCTCCTTCACGATGACCTCAAACAACGGGCTAAGGTTACCCCCGCCAGAGTGTAGGGAACTGACGGCGCCCCGGAGTGGTATTTTCTGCCTGCCCTGATGCTGGGAACAAGAACACACTCCTCCTCTGACAGAGGAATGGGAAAGCGTGCCCCACAGGTCTCAAGTGCAGAAAGAACCTCCCTGAGATCATGTCTCGCTGTGCTTCTGCTGCCACGACAGACAGGAGCTTTCAGAGCTCAGCACCCACTGGACTCCTCACCTGCAAACATCAGCCTGGAGGTCCCGGCGGGCCTGGGGGAGGGGGGCACGCCCTCAGTCACACCCCTGCCGTGCACAGACGCAAAATGCCCCACCTGGGCTCCCGGAGACTGACCACAGACAGGAGAGTGGACAAGGAGGGAGTCTTGAGGGTGTCGCTCACCACGTCCAGGGACAGCGTGCCCCGTCCTTCCCCAGGTGGTGCTTTCACAGGGAAGGACACGAAGGACACAGCTTGATGGGAACGTCTAAGAACATCCAAGCTCTTCCGTTTTACTTCCGTGGTCCCCACCAACCTTCTGACTGGTAGTTTTGTTTCCGAAGTGAGCCTACACACCCACTGGGAGCCACTCATCAACCAGGAGGAAACATCAGGACAGACAGGCTAACCCGTCTTGAGAGTCCGGCCCGTGTGAAGCCGCTCCCAAAGCTCAGTCTTCCTCGGATGAGGTGACTGCCAAGGAAACGGCCAGCCACGCCACTGACAGCAATGTGACTTGAGAGATAAGAAGGAACATGCTTACTTTTCTAATAAGGAACCCAGAACACCAGGGAAGCCAACACTAAATGATATACTTTAAAGCCTCTCAAGATGATTTATAAAGTAGAACCTAAAACAAAATTTCTAGTTCCCACTAGATTTGTACACTCCCGCAGAGAAAGCTCTGCCCTTTATCTGTGCTTTATTGCAAAACATGTTTCACTAGTTTTTATTCAAGAAACTTCAAAACCAATGCATAATTCAACAGCATATCAGAAACTGGGTATTATAGAGTGGGAAACTCAAGTTAGTTCTCACTCTTCTCATACACAAGGCTTGGCAGCAAAATGAATCTAAATGCTCAAGAAGCCCTCTGCCTACCCGAGGCAGGCCTTTTCCTTCCACCGTGTGTTGGAGTCTCATCCATGCCCTGCTACGGCAGCGAGCACACAGAAGGGAGAGGGAAGGGTTTCTGGTCAGACGTCGGTAGGTCTCCCTTTCTGTAAACCTGACATCACTGTCAGACGGGGCCACCCCTGCCACAGAGAGCAACTGGCTTCAGAAAAGCGACAGAGCAGTCCATTCATGGACTGTAAAAAAAAACCAAACAAACAAAAAAACCACTCATTATATGGCTACAAATACCACAGGGTCTCAAAGCTACAAGGAAATGGATAGAATTTATTTTATTTGCAAAGTATTAGCATTCCTTTTAAAGAAAACATGCACCCAATTATATGCGAGATCGACTCGGCAGCGTATGTATGTGTCTCATCACTGATGACAAGATTTCTAAGATGCTTCCCGGTTATTTTTAACAAGTATCATGAAAGATATTCCGGAAATAGCGACCTTATTAGCGAAGAGTAAGAGAGCTACTCTCACTTCAACAAACTATTCTTTTCCCAAGGTAGCACACAGACATACTGTGGTAATTAAAAGGGAAAATGAGATTTTTATCTGCTCCAAAATGATCCTCCACGAGCAATTCATCAGAAATGTGTCACAGCAAGAGAGACCTGAGTCAGCGCAACAACAAGTAGACAGAATGTTCAACACACATCTAGCAAACACCCATTCCCTTGATTTCCCAAAACAAGAAGATTCAAAGACTGAAAATAATTTATGGAAGGAAGAAATGCCCAATTCCTTTATAATTTCCTGTCACAGAAGGGACTTCTCAGCAATTTCAGATCCAAGTGCCAAGCGCCCCTGGCGTCACTCCCTGCGGCAGGATGACAAGGCCCTCGTGGCTGACGCTGGCTACACTGACACGGGATGCTCCCACACGCCTGGCCAGCGAGAGCCCCTCCTCTGAGTCCCGGGCGTCTGATGGCAGCTCCTCAAACTCTCAGCTGCGGAAACACATGACATTACCTTGTGAAGCTGTTTCAGGCCATCTTCGGTCTTGATACAGGACTGCTCAACATTATAGTCAATTCTATCAAGGACTGTACCCTGAGTAAGAAATGACAGTTACAGACGACCAACAACCGCAACTGGGAACATGGAACTGCAGACATCATTATCCACAGGATTATCTGTTTTACTTAACCGCTGCTGGAAAGGTACAACACGGAAAGCTCTGGAATCCATCATCAAGCAGTATTAGGCACTCAATGGCAGAGTGCTGTGTTAGTTACAATAAAGTCTAACTCATGAGAAATAAATACTGACAAATGGAGGTTTCTTTTTTGGATCTAGCCACTCTAAGATATGCCATACTCAGACTTCCTGGGGTTTTAAGCAATATACGGTTCAGTGGAAATAGGCTCTGAGCGGCGAAGGGCTGACTTCTGTGCCCACGTGCTGCTTAAATACTTGGATTCAAGTAAACAGAGAATGCTGGTTAAGCTAGACCCAGTTATGATTCGGCCTGGAAATTGACTATCACGTCTGTAAACGCCAACATGGGTTTCCACGGGTCAGAGCAGAGACGGTGAGCTCCAATCCACCATGTAAAATTACACGTTTGCCCCAAGGAGAATTTTGTTTTTAATTGTTTAATCTGTCGGTTCAAACGGAAAGAAGGGAACACCAGGCTATGTGGAGGAACAGGGCTCTTAATGGAACATGCTGTATCAGAGGAGATAGCAAGAGCAGTTCCTTGGGAACCGCAGGAGTAATTACTGTAACTAGATCTTCCATGGCCTCAACACTCCATTGTGCAGCTGGTTGCAGGGGGATCAGGACCCAAATCCCTGCTGGCAAGATAATAAAATACCCTAATCAGATTGTAACAGTGAACAAACAATTTAATTCTACTTGAAAGCTAGTGGTTCCAGTTGCCCTTACACAATAACCTGCCAAAATTAGAAGGGAAACCTTATCTACTGCCAGAATCATGGCTGAGTGGGGTCAGAACCCATCAGACCCCCAAAGTAGGGTGGTCCCACGAGCGTCCTTGGAGTATGGGCAGGGAATATGAGACCTTCTACTGATATTTATTTTTTACTTAAAAAAATAAAAGGTTATCAGTAATTTTATAGGGAATGACATTAGTATGCGCATACGACTTGCACACACACGCCTGCGCACGTGTACAAGCACACACACGCCTGCGCACGTGTACAAGCACACGCACACGTCTATGCACGTGTACAAGCCACACACACACACACGTATGTGGGGGGTAGGGTCAAATTTGGTTTCCTGACACAGATGCCGAGTCAAAAGTCTCCAGAAGGACCAGATGTCACAGCAGGAAACTCAATGATGAGGAAGGTAAACCCCGTACCTGCTCCACAATCATCGCTCCTAAATCCCTAAATATTTCATTCAGGTCTGAAATGGACTGCACGATCTGGCGAATCTCCCGCTCCCTCTCCTCCACCATCAGTGTGTTCTGCTCCACCAGCACCAACTGGTCATCTGTAAAACCCTAGCAAAACAGAAAGTACAGGATGTGTAGGTTAGATTCTCTTCTCCCCCCACCAGAGAGGTATGGTGTGCCACTGCAGATATCATTTAAAGAATGAATTCTGAAAATACTTCTATAAAGCACATAAACACAACACATAAGCACTTATTTTTCCCTCACAGGAAAGATCCAAATTCCTAAAACAAGCAGGATCTAAAGCACTAGGGGCCAAAGCAGGGGACACAAAGAGAACCCCCGTCTGCAGCTACACAGGGCTGAACAGCAAAACCACTGGAAATAACCCTGCGCTCCTCTGGGTTCTTCCCAACGTGCGGCGTGCAGACTGCTTTCCCGAAGGTTCCGGGAGGCAGATGACAAGGCCTCCTTGCAGCCTACAGAAAGGAAGAAACAGTATGGCCCCCATGACTGTTCTTCCACCTGCTGCAAAAACTACTTGATGGATGTACAAGTCAAGCAGCGCTGACCCATTGGCATCGCACAGAATTTACACAGGTCTATGAAGAGAAGGAACAGAACGGAGCGCAAATGCACAGCAGTCAATCTTGCAGCCCCTTCACGTACCCGATCATAAAGAGTATTATCGTCTCCATCATCCATTAGTGGTACTGATGTATCAAAAAAATGCTGGGATCTTTCCTCTCGATTCTTCATGCCTATCATAGATAGGAATTCACTTTACTCGAATATGTAAACCATCCTGGTTACTGTTCCACCATTAAAAAGGGGAAATCTAGAGTAAAACTCAACAGTCAAAATGGAGATACTCTTAGCTTTAAAAGAAGCCTATCTCCAACAGAGGTGGGGGGAGAGTAAAGGGTTATAAACAGATAACAACATGCAAGCATTGGGGGTTATTCAAGATAAAAATCACGCTATAAATGTGTATAATTCACTTGATGCCAAGTGAGTGACAAAATGACACTTAAAACCATCTGAGAATCTCTAAGTGAGGCAGAAATATTTAATCTAACTGCTGTTATAAAACATTTTTTTAAAAATCAATATTTCTCTCTAGAAGCATCTCCAGTAACAATTCCAAATGGCCCTAATCAAATTTTAGAAGTAATGAAATTAAAATATAAATACGCTAGTTGTCAGAGGGAGGGGGAACGACTTTTTTTTTTTTTTGAGTATGTGGGGATATTATTGATTACAATGGCAATAAAGGAAAACCCAGCTTATGAGGTAATTCGAATGCGGATGTGGCCAAAACCGGACTTCCCATTGTCTGGAAGAAAAGGTAGGTTGAGTGGGTCACTAGGGCCAAGCAGCCAGCAGCCAGCAGCCAGTGGTTCAACTACTCCCAGAAAAGGTTTTCAGGCACTCCAATACTTCAGTTGTTATGCAAATATAAAGCCTTCCCGTGTTACAACTTATTCTACCTACCTGTTAGCAGCTTCCCCCAACCCAACATTTGGAAAGCCACAGGTTTTATAAATGTGCTTTAAGCTGGGCACAGAGTAAGTTGTGCTTTGTTGCCTGGGAACTATTCCCACAGCCCGTTCTTGGCCTCAGTCTGGGCAGCATTTCACGTGGGGGCGGGGCTTCCGTTTGCTCTAGAAGGTGTGCGAATGTGCCCAAGGGGTAAGGATGGAGCGGAGAGGAGGAAACGGAGATCTAGCAGCAAAAAAGAAGGATGGAAACAAAAAGTGGTCCGTGGTCCTCTCAAAACCCCTCAAGTCAGCCCGGTGACACTCACGTTTGAGGTAGCCTGACTGTGCGCGCCGGAAGCTGGTGGACAGCTCCTGCAGAGCCTGGGCCAGGGAGGCCACCACGTTGCGAAGGAGCCGCTCCTCCTGCTCGGAGCAGGCCCTGCGGGCCCGGCTGGGCAGAGCCTGCACCGCTCGCTGGCACCTGTGGAAGAGCTGGGAGAACAAGCCCACGGCTCACAGCAGGCCGGGAGGGAGCCCCGAGTGCCAGCCCTCCACACGCACGGGGCCCAGAGACATCAACTGCTCTGTGCACACAGTCGGGCACTGGGCAAGGGGACCAGATCCAAGTCATCAGAGGCCTCCTTTACACCTGCAGAAAGGCTGAACCAGATGTGAACAGAGGCGGGGCGCAGGGCACACGTTCTTAGGCTCCGTCATCACGTGTTGCTCTGTTGTGATCGTCTCATTTAATCCCTTATCAGCACCTTGGGGCGGGTACTAGTAGTACTGTTCCCATTTTATAGATGACAACACCAGAGTCTGAGGGATTCGAAGAGAACCACGGTGTTGTTACCCTGCTAAGATCCAGGATTCGAACATTCCAACACCCAGGGCTTTCCCACAGCACCTGGCCCCTCCACTGGTGATCAGATCCAGGAGACATACACACACAAAAAAATGTAAAACACTAAAGTTCACACACTAGTCATATTATTTAAAAATTACTCAAATTGAACATTTTACAAGGAATTTTTCCAGGATACTAAGTTCCTCGAGGATACTAATATACTCAAGTCTAGGGCAACGGCTCCCAATCTTTTCCAATTATGAGGACCATTTTTTAACATGAATAATATGAATAATTTGTAAGCACTAGTATACAATAAAAGTTACACATTTTAAAATCAGTCCATGGTGGTATCTACCAGCAACAGAGAAAACAGTCCCCATTCACTAAGACACATGCTGCTTCTTGGGGGAGCTCAGGGCCTCACATCCCTTTGTGAACTTGGGGTTGGGAAGTGCGATCTGATTTAGAATCTGTACCACGTTATAGCTTTCGAGAGGGTCATGAGAAGGCTGGGAAACGCCCGTGCCCACCTGGGGACCCATTTCCATCCTCACCTGAGTGATCTCTTGGGTGGTTATTTCAATGGCATGCTCTTGCTCACTGCTGTCATCCAGGGTGGGTCTGTTTAAATGCTGGTCATGAAGGCTGGCTAATTCCTTCATCTTCTGTTTAATCCGGCCAACATCATACTGTATCTAAACAAATGACATCACCAGGATTCCACTGATGCCTGCCAGGCATCTGTCTGCCTCCTAGATAATTAGCTACACTCGAGTACAGAGTTCAGGCTTCAGCCAACTTGTAGGCTCACTGATGCGTGAGCAACTTTTAATCCAAATACCACTCCTCGTTATACAGCATTTCAACTTCTCTCTATAACCCAGGTAGTTGCTCCTAACGCCAAGATCACTAACACACACACCCTTTCTTGTGGTGTATGAACTGAGTAAACCTAAAGCAAAGCAAAAGATTTCCAGGGACATGCATCCAAGTGTAGCCAAATCAGTTTTTATGGCAGATATCTTAACAAATGTCGGCATCATAATTACTTAAAGAAATAAGAAGTATGAAACTAACATTCAACTTACTTCATCCACTCCATCCACCCATTTAGGAGGTGACCGTTTTGTGACACCGATTGCTGCTTCTGGATCTAAGCTAATGCCTGACACCAGAGCCATACGGTCATCAGCAAGCTACAGGGAAATAAAGGGACATTTAAAAAAAAAATTACTCAGATTCCACTTTGACAAGCATATTCTTACACCCTCTTAAATGTCGCTCCCTAAGAAGGCAAAAAAAAAAAAAAAAATGTAGGAGTAAGTGCACTTGCCTGATCATAAGCTTGCTCTGATACTGCTAGGATTTGGGACTGTTTTCCTATCTTTTCATGCACCAGTTCTTAATTTTCTTGCACATACTTGTGAACATGAATTTGACTTGATCTGGCTACAGAAATGTAATAAAGAAAATCAACAAAAGATCCTTAACAGAAAGACCTTTTAGTACTAGTACTACGTATGACAAGATGGCATGAACCTTAAAGTTAATGCGATCAGATACAAGTTTAAAAAAAATACTAGGCTACAAATGGAACTCACACAAAATGTTCAAGAGGAGCAAGGTTCACTTACACACATTTAGCTTATTTTGAAAATGTGGCTGATCCAGTTATCTTGGTCACAAGATCATTAACCGTGTGTTAAAATGTGTGAAAGAACTGTCTAAAACGATTAGCAAATTACCCACCATTTGGCAAAAGCAATCCTGAAAAACCTCAATGCAATCCTGACTGCTGCTTCCTTTCTTCAGCTCAATGTCCACAGGCAACGTTTTCACTTATTTTGAAATGATACGGAGAGCTCCCGCTGATTTTCCCTGTTAAGACACTGCCTCAGAAAGCCTTGAAGATGGGGAGGGCGATCATAGATCTGGCCTGGTTAAGCTGTTCTCTTGCCTGGAGGCAGTGAACAGGTTTAAAGAATCTTGAGGTATCCTCGGAGCTCAGAATTTATAATTGCCAGTTTCCAAAGATCCAAATGATGATCAAAAAATAATGCAAAACACTATATAAAAGTCTTGTACAGGTAATACTTTGTAAATTTTCTACATCATACAGCAGAATTGGGTGAAGAATTTATATTGCTTTTCTTCCCCCTTCCTTGCATTTATCTAAATTTATTTTTTCATTCATTCAGCAAATACTTGTTTGCTTTTCTAATAAAGGAACAAGGCAAAATTTAAAAATCCACAGATAAAGGGAAAAAAACAGAACATAAGGAAAAACCTACATTAAAAAAAGTCTTCAAGTAATATGCCCTAAATCCTGAACAGTTTATAGCAAAATTCCCACAGGCAAACTGGAGTCTTGCATCTGCTCCCTGCCCCCTGCCCCGTCACCCCCCCCCCCCGCCCAGTTTTGCCCCCACGGGCTTAGGGCATTCTGTGTGTTCACGGATCACACCGTGCGCAATGACCACACTGAAGAGACCAGAATCCTCATAACTGCTCCCAGAGCGTCTGTGAGTCGTGATTAAGTCACCAGCATTCTGCCGCCATGTGGACCCTACAGGACCACGGTGTCATCTCAGGTCGTAAACAAATGGTGTGTCATCCAACCTGCATGATCTGGGGCTCTGAGTCCATGAAGCAGTAATCCTCAACCACAGCCACGCTGCTTGTTTTTAAGAGTTCCCTAATAGGGATCTTATATTCTTTTCATTGTTTTAGTCCTCACAGAAATTAGATGAGCTAGGAACTATTATTCCAATCTATAAATGAGGAAATTGAAACTCAGAAAAGTTAAGTAGCTTGCCCAAGGTCACAAAGCTATGATGGGACAGATTAAAACCGGGTCGGCTGACTCCAGAAGCCCCATCTAATCCATAAGCTGCCCATCACTTTGGCAGGCCCGTGAACTATAACTGCAATTTGCTAAGAAAACAAATCAGGACAACAAGCCTTCAGACTGAACTACCACCAGGAAACAGAGTCCTCAGCCCCAGAGCCCACCAGCAGGACCTGGGACCACAGGTCAGCTCCCAGGGAGCGCACATGCGTCAACAGAAAGTGGCCTCCCCCACTGACCCTCCGCGGGTGCAGCCCCGAGGGGCAGACCTCACCCTAGACAGAGCAGGAACAGACAGCGAGAAGCAGAGCCGCTTATTCCTCAAACTCCTGCTCCACAGTCACCAAAAGGTACGCAACCTTGTGCAGAGCACAGTGACCAAGGGACCAACCACACACACAGCAGGTGCTGGACACAGAACTGTGCGCCCACTGGAGCAGAACTTGAACCTAAACCTCCAGCTCTTTATACAAAGCAAAACCCAAAATTGCTAAGGTGCCTCTTCATGAGCCACACGACTTCCCACAATACCAGCTTATTATCCAATCCACCATATTTTATTATTGTATCATTTTCAATAGAGTAATAATTTGTTTTATTTATGGCTTTTAAACTCATGCTTTTACTTTGTACTGTTTTTACAAATATATTAAACTAAAAAAGATACAGAGATGGGATTTATCTAAATTTATCTGGATAGTAATTAGTATCACTTTCTCTGAAACAAATGAGAAATTGTCCAATGAGAAAAGTCAGCTGAAGTGGATTCACCTCTTTTAAGAGAGTTTGTTCCCCCGCAAAATGCATGTAAATTAAGACTGGGGTAAATACAGTCTGTTTAAATGTTCTAAGGAAGCCTGCTAATGAAGAGACCCCTACCCGCAGGGGACAGATGCCAGCACACCAAGCTGGCCCTAGCATCCCCTACCCTGCATCAGGGTTTTGCCAACTTGAAATGTGGGAAAATTTGTCCCCTTTATAACATAGAATATAGCCATAGCTCATCATGAAAAAGAAATCCAGCAGTGCTCAGATGAAATGGGTCATTTATTTTATCAGTATGATTTTAAAATTTAAAAAACCATGTTGTTTTGAGAAGAGTAAACATAACTGAAGAGACGTGTCAATTATTTGAAACAGGAACAAATATGAACATTAAAAATAGATTTTAAATGCAAAACAATCACCCTTCAGTTTCAGAAACCTCACTTCACATTTGAAAATATGTTTTATTTTTTTAAGACCTAGGACGTATCAGTTTTCAAGCTGCCATTCTAGCTAATACAGGCTTTAAAAAATTGCCAGATTTTTAATTCTCTTTCCTCATCCTTGCTGAATTTCAACTCAGTCCCCTCTTTGAATATAGGACACTGGTCTTTAAAGCTTTTCTTAAATGAACTTGTGTTTCTGAAGTAAAATATCTTCCTCTATTTTTTAAATTAAAAAAAATTTTAGTAAAAATTGTACTTATGAGAATTAAGAATTTCAGAATTCTTGTCTCTGATTTGTGGCTCTGTCCTCCTAGAACTGTGGGGGTGTGCGACCCTAACCTAGGGTTGCCAACACAGGAAAATTCCAACAGAAGTTCAAAATAGCACACCCAAAAGGCTTCTTACTAGTCTCACTAAAGTTACCTTTTGCCCTTAATCCACTTTGGATATTGACCGTTCGTCCCTTTAAAGAGTACCAGACAGCATGGACAAGTTCTTGATCTATGGAAGGAACACGCATACGCACATACTCTTATAAATCTGGCTGCTCCAAATACAGAGCCTCTCTACTCTTAGAAAACCCTGCCTTTACAAAAAGGCTGATTTAGTGTACCGTGAGATTAAGGACACGGCAAAGCCTCTGTTGAGATTAGCATAGTCAGACACACTGCCCTCCCACCCCCCGGACCCCACATCTACAAAAACAAACTAAGTTCAGTCATAATGCATTGGTAACAAGAAACAATACTGACAATTCTGGGTTGTTTGTGGCAATGAACATTTAGGAAGTCTAGAAGGGACGCTGCAAATTACAGCCTGGCCACTCTCGCTTCCAGGTGAGACGATCCAGGAGGGCGTATGATGAAGTCAGGCCACAGGCGTAACTCGGGGGGCTCAGACAGCTCGAGGACTTTGCTGATAGACAATTAGGCTTAAGAAATCTCAAACTTTTCAGGGAGTGAATGAGCACATGGATAAAAGAGAATCAAGGGATGTCAGCACTAGCGTGTGCTTTTAAAAATCTGTGGTAGTTTTAAAATAGTGATTACTTTTTCTGGTTATGAAACAATAAATGTTCAAAACAGACACTTTTTTAAATGTACAAAAAATATAGAAATAAAAACTCAGAGAATCATACCATCCAGATATAAATGCTGCTAGTTTCACTGATTTTCCTTTCTTCTCCTTAAAAAAAAATCAGTAGGGAGCAATGATGGCTTGCGTTGTCGGTACTGCCCTTCCACTGAATTGATCTCTGTACCCCAGCAAGTCTTTGGAGGGGACTGCCCCCCCTTGTACAAATATGGACGCTGAGCCTCTCCCTCCTCCCCCTACCGCTGGCTCCCCCATGATAAGAGACTTTCTCAGCAGGTGACCAGTGGGCCCTGCCTGTGGCCCCCGTGTCCCCACTGTATCACTCTGCCTTGCCCAGGCTATGTGGTTTGAGAACTTGACATTTACTTCTTGTAATTTTTTATTATGTCCTATTACGAATTTTAAAACCCAACAGCTTGGGAGATGACTTTGTTATTGGAGGGGAAGTAGATTGGAGCAGGGAGCAAAGGAGAGGGCCAGATAATTCTCTGGGTAAGAGAGTAAATGGTGGGTGGGCTTCCTCCTTAGGGACACCTTACTTGGTACTTCTGGAGAAGGAAGAAGAGCAGTGTCCCCAGGGTGCAGATTTTCAAACTGATTTAAGCAGGAGAATGACGATCTAAAGTGGATCCACTGCAGGATGCCACCAGATGAGATGGCTTTACTCTGGGAGACCCAAGGGATGCAGGCAGGAAAGTCTGCTCAGGCCTCAACTACAAAGGGGTGGGCTTCCATCTACCTTATGCCCAGAACTGGGAGATCACTCTCACTATCCCCAGAAGGCACTGATTCTAAGCCCCACTGCAGCTCTGGTGAAGCAAGGCTCTGGACACCATTCCCAAACATCCCCAGCTCCTAACTCAGCACCTGGGGGCTTAATAGTAATAAATATACAATTATAATTAGCTGAGTCAACAACAAATAAATGGAATAAAGTAAATAAAATACAATTCTGGAAGCTACACTTCATAAAAGATATAATGGTTCTGGACAAAGGACATGAAGGACCAAGTGCTCAGGAGGACGAGGTGGCCATGTGTACCCAGAACGGAGACTGGACTTTGAGTCCGGAGAATTCCAACAGCATGTGAGCTGTGTGTGGCGAAGGGGCTCTCCAGGCAGGGTCTCTGGTGACAGAATGTGGAGAGCCCCTTTAAACACCCAGAAGCTAAAAAGAAAACTGTTAGTTCCTACAGCGGAAGTAGGAAAGACGAAACCGGCTCAGAGGGCAGACCCCTGAGTAACGTGATTTTGGATGTGCCCCTCCCCCCTCGTGTGTAAACTGATCAATGTTTCTTCAACCCTAAGTTGTCCTGTTGTTACTCGTCCCCTGTGGAACACTTCCTTTTGGGGGCCACAAGCTCCACATCTCCAAACTGTTCAGGAAGGGGGAACATCTATTCTACAAGGCCTCCTCTTGAAGGCCCCAGACTTTAATGCCGTTCGAGTCTGGGCGGCAAACCCACGGGCATCCTGCCCGCCGCGCCCCAGAGATGCTTCACTTCACTGCATGTGCGCTGCAGTGACTTCTTCTCTCTCCTGGGCCCGGGGCCCAGGCCCAGGCCGGATGCTGGCAGGGAGGCCACGGTACCTGGCTCAATGAGCTACCTGCTTAAGGGTAGCTGTTTTTAAAATCCTCATTGTTTTTTAATGACAAAAGTAATACATGCACGTGTTTTAAAAAAATAGATATCCAACCTAAGAAAAGGGCAAGCAATAGAAAGGAAGTTTCTCCTCCATCCCAGACCTTTCCTGGAAGGTGTCCACTGTGAGCTGTTCATTGTGCCTCTTCAGAAATCTTCTAAGTATACACAAGCACCAGTGTGAGTTCTTCTTCTCAAAATCAAAAACAGAGAGAGTGGGAATCACTTCGTGCACGCTATCTGGCACCAGACTCCTTCGCACGTAGCGATGGGTCCGGGAGCTCAGTCGGCTGCGGCCCTCAGGGACGGGCTGCACTCTTCAAGAGGGATGGAGAATCAAGATGCTATCTATCTCATTTATTTAACCAGTTCTCAATGAAGGATATTCAGGTTGTTTCCCGTCTGTTGCTATTATCAACTAGTTAAAAAAGATTTTAGAGCTATGGGTAGATCTTAATCTTCTAGTTAGGAGACCCACCGGTTTTGAAGTCACCCTAATCCCAGCTCACTGGTCAGACTTCTAAAAATTAAAACAAACAAAACCACCCCCCCATCGCCACCTCCATTACTCTTTTTAAAAGGTCTACCCCTCAGGAAAAATACTTTTTACCCCTTCGCTGCTGAAACGAGTCATGGAGACACAAAATGGACAGCCACAGTTCAATCTCCTTTTTCCTCGACCCTTTCATTAGAGCTTCTAGAATAAAGTGCTATGAATAAGCACCCTCTCCATCTTCTGGGTGAACTGTTAGTAATTGAGGAAAAGGCCAAAAGTGTGCTGCTGGGAAGCGGGCAGAAAGCAGACCCTGCAATGCCAAGCTCAGGGAGCACACATGTTGGGTCACTGGTCTCACCCCAAACACAGGGGCTGTGAAGCCTCCATGGCAGGTCCGTGGGGTCTGAGCCCTCCTTCCTCCAGTCCCTCCCCAGACGTCATGTCCTTCCGCACTCCACATGAGTTACACACAGATTCCTAAAAACAACCCGGTTTTTTGGAAGTTCAAGAAAAGGCTCAACCTTTACTGTTGCCAAAGTTGAGACACTTCCTAAGAGCAGTAAAGAATAGTTCCTTAAACCCTTCTCTAAACCACCAATTTACCTAGTGTGAAAGCATATTAAATAAATCCCGAGGATCAAATTGTTAAGCACAACAATTATAATCAAAATAAATGCTAAAATATATATAAGCTCTATTAGCATTCTGCATATGACCAAAGACTTCAGGAAAAAACAGATGTAATTTTATTAACTAACATACAAAAATATTCAAAACACAATACCTCATCCAGCTCCTGAAGAGAGATGTTGTCCCCATCAGTCCCATCGAGTTAGGGAGAGCAGGGAGAGAAGGGTGGGGACAGACAGATAAGGTATGGTCAGTTGAGAAAACACTCTGATCTTAGGCAACTCAAAGTTGACTAAAAATAAAGGGCCACTAACCCAGGCATTTAAAAAATCTCCCCCTTTAGATTGTTCCTTTTTTTTAAAAAAGCTACATCAATATACAGATTTTTTTTTATTTACTGTGATTGTTGTTTCAGCGAATGAGATAGGAAACAATAGTTGTAAAAATTAAAATACAATAAAGCAAATAAAATACACTTGCTTTAATTTCACTAAAATATAATGCCAATCTGTTTTATAAATATAAAATATCACACACAATATTCTAAATTTCCCTTAGGAAGATAAAATAAGAAAGCAAAGCTAAAATGCAGTTTTACCATGTCAAGTAAGTGCATATTTTAGCATGTAAATCAGCCCTACAAATGCAGCAATATTGGAAAATGAACAACCCACAAAAATCGTCTATGGCTGTATTCAGATAATATTTGAGTGACCACATATGTAAGGTCTCTACAAATTCAATCCCGCAGACAGGGCTTTATCCGTGGTAATAAGCAAGCCGAGAAACCATTCTTCCCCGGAGAGAGACACAGGTGGTAAAAGAAAAGAAAAACTCTTCCCATTTGCTTGCCATATATTATTATTAGTCTAGAAAGCACACAGTTATTTATAAAGCTATTAGAAAAGCAAGTAAACAAAACAAAACAAAAAGATAAGGAAAGATTTATTTTTTAAGGGGGGTAGGAAGGAAGAAGCACCGGCAGCCAGAGGATTTTCAATTTAAAACTAAAGGTCCTTTTTCAGATCAACATGGTACTCTATCTTCTGAACAGATACTTACTAATGATGGATAATCTAAACAACTAGGTCTTTTTTTCTTTTCTGCAGTATTGATCAGTGAAATAATTAGTAGTAAATTTCAATAATCAACTGTGTGGGTTTTTTTATGCTTAGCAGTAAATCTAGAAAATTAAAAAACATAACTTCTTTGTTTAAAAATTAATAGTGCAAATGAAACTGGTCTATCAGGGTCAAAATATTATTAAACAATGACAGTCATAAAAAGTGTAATCAAGCAATATTCCTCCATGTAAAAATTCAATTAGCTGACATTATAGAAAGCTGAAAGTCCTCTTCATTCCTTCTACAATTTGCTATGAGAGCAAAGAGAACTATATTTATATACACACCCTGCCATAATAGTAGAACTAGAAGATTTTAATAGAGAAGATAGTGTCAAATGGAAATCTGATTTAATTACCTTTTACTTTAAAAAGAAAAAAAGAAAATGTATTTTTTAAAAACATTTTAAATGTTTTCATCAAGAAAGCACTGAAATATTTTTATTAATAAAACAAGGCACAGGGCCAACACCTAACTTCGGTATCTCAGTCTGTCCATCTGCCTGTTCAGCGGCTCCTTGGCATCCAATCTTCGAACAAAGTATTACTGCAAACCACGGTTAAGATCTCTGCTACAGGAGAGCCTGTCCTCTTGGATTATTAACCAAGCACACACCCTGATCTTTTGGTTTCTACAATTATTAGTTGATAAGAGGTGAGATCAGAATCACGGGCCAGATAAGACTCTGTTGCAAATAAGAAAACTAAGCTTCAAAAATGTATAAATCCATTTCCCCAAAGTCCCAGGGCTTAATGGCTGCGATGACGACAGAGCCAGGTGTTCAGGCCTCCTACCACCCCACCTACCAGCATCTTTAATTTTATTAACAATTCAGGGAGTTACTAGCCATAGGCAGCAACCACCATACCACATCGGGAATTAAATTCAGAAGGTCATCTTTTCAAAGAGTCACCCCCGTCCTATTTTGCTACTTAAAAATAGAAGGCCTTCAAAACTCCCCCATCCACCAAATTACCAGAAAATTCTGTCAAGACCCAAATTAAAACATTTAGAATTACCATCAGGAAAAACCAAAATACAGCCAAATGAAAATACGCTGCTACACATCATCACCTTCTAAATCTTTATAATGTCTAAATCTAGGTTTCTGACCTGCCCATGGCATATAATCAAGCAAATATTGAAAACTCCAAGCAGCATGTGTAATTTATAGTCTAAAGAACTTTCTACATAAAACTGAAAAGTAAGTGGAAACCCATCTGTGTTTACTCAGGAAGTCTGGGAAAGTTGAGCAAACTGAGTTGGAAGCACAGGTCTATGCTATAGTGCTATTTACTTTATTTCTGTTACTGCCCAAATAAAAGTTTGCTTCACTTTTAACCAACAAAGTACCCTTATTCTCAAGTAAGCCTCATTGCTCAAAGGGAATCTTTAGAGGCAGGAAAGCAAATGGATCTAAAGAGAAATATACAATGATTTCATACTTGGATTCTAAAGACAGAGAATTAATTTTCCAACAGACTCAGTGTGGACTAGAACCTTCAATATGCTGGTAAAAATGGACTCTGTGTGGTTGTAAACTGAGATACAGAAGATGCTAGCCTAGTGTAAGAAAAAGAAAAAAAAAAAAAAGATTTAAACAACGGGTCCTTCCCGTTTCCAGGACCTGCACCACGAGTCCTGGAAAGGCAGCCAGCACTGCTGTGGCCCAGTGGGTTATTAGCACAGGGCTCTGGGGCCAGGGTCACCGGAGGCCCCATCCCGGAGCCCTGACTCCAGGTGGGTGACACCGGCAAGCTCCCTGACTCCTCAAACCTTAGTTCCCTCATCTGTATCATGAGAAAAACAACAGCACCTACGTGACGTGACAGCTCTGTGAGGATGAAATGAGGCTGCACATGGAAAGCGCCCACATGCCCACAGCCCAGTGCCAGGCACACAGGAAGGGCTCAGTAAATCTTGGTAAATATTATAGTCAAGACTGAAGAAGGACTTTAGACTTCTTACAACCTTAGTTAATCCTGAGTTATCTTTTCCCCCCTAAAGCACACAATGTTTTATTAAAAATAATGTGCTAGTTTCAAACTAATCTAAGACCAATTAACTCCAGCTTCCATTTATAGATTATGCATTATTTTCAAGCAGAGGATAGATCAGGCGGTACACCCTAACAAGTGGCTC